>NC_045623.1:108234565-108537289 GCF_009829155.1 Mustela erminea | reverse complement strand
GGGAAGATCTCTTCATTCACTGGTGCAGGTGACTTGAGGTCTTAGGCAGGTGGGGCCTGGCCCTCCCCTGGCTTCACTCTGTTCTTCCCACGTTGGGGCCCACAGGTACCCGGTGATCCTGTCCATTGAAAACCACTGCAGTGTCATCCAACAGAAGAAGATGGCTCGGTATCTGACTGATATCCTCGGGGACAAGCTGGACTTGTCGTCCGTCCGCGGGGAGGACGCCACCGTGCTTCCCTCTCCGCAGATGCTCAAGGGCAAGATTCTGGTGAAGGTGAGCCCCTGCCTGCCCCTCCCTGGGCCCGCCTCCTACTGGGCCTCTGACCGCTGCTCTGGGGCCAGGTGAGAGACAGTTGCCCTGTTCTAGAGAGTACGGGGCTCCATGCTGAGGAGTCAGGGTGGGCCCTGCCCCTGACCTGGCCTCAGTCTCCCCCGTGCTGGGCCCGTAATCTAGGGACGTCCATGTGCACAGCCCAGCCTTTCCCTCCCGTGCTGCCACAGCAAGGGAGTGCTGGGCGGCCTCTACCCCGAAGTCCACGAGCTTACGAAGGGCCCCTTCCCTTTGCTGCTTCTTGGGTGGGTGCGGGCTTCCCGGCCCTTGCGGCAGGACGCCTCCCGTGGTGCCCGCCTCCCCGCAGGGCAAGAAGCTTCCTGCCGGCATCAGTGAGGACGCCGAGGAGGGCGAGGTGTCTGATGAGGACAGCGCGGGCGAGATGGACGAGGACTGCAAACTCCTCAACGGGGACGTGAGTAGGGCCGGGAGGAAGATGGGGAAGACGGAGCCGCGGCCCCGACAGCGGGCTCCGGGCCTCGCTGGGAGGAGGCAGGTGGCTGAGGGGGTACCTGGGTGGTGCGACGGTGCTTTGCACAGTGGCTAGACAGCGGCCTGTGCTCGGCCGGAGGGGGTGCCTTCCCCACCGGAGACTCAGCCCGAGCTGGCTAGTGGGCTTCCCGCTCTCCGCCCAGAGGCGCTGGGGCTGGGGGAGTCACACAGGGAGGCTGAGGAGTGCAAAAGGGCTCGGCCGAGCAGGGCTGGGGGGGCTCTGGGGGGCTCTGTCTTAGCTTCTTCTCTCCTCTGGGCTCGGTTCTAAGCCACTGCTGTGAGGCAGGAAGGCGTTACTTCTCCCTGAGGGGCCGTCAGATGGGAAAATAATTGAGCAGGAGTGTTCCCAGCCACGTAGGCTAATTGTTCTAGAAAGGCCTGAAGCAGCAGAATTCTTTCTGCTTCGGAGGTGGATGCATATTTCTCTGGCCCCAGGTGACTGTGAACCCAGGTTGTCTGACGTCTACCTTGCGTGACTCCTGGGGCGCCCAGACGCACACGGCCCAGACCCTGCCCTGGAGGGGTTCCCGTGTGTCAGGGCTACAAGGGGGCGGGGGCTATTCTAGGCGGGGAGGAGCCCGGGAGGCTGCCAGCCGGCCATCCGTCCCTGCCCCCTGCCCACTCCTTGAGGTGTCTGGGAGCCAGGGGTGAGATCCCACATCCCCAGCTGCTTAGGGCTCCTGGAGCCCAGAGTGGCCACCGGCTACACTGACCTCCTCCTGCAAGGCCCACCCGCCTGACGCCTGGAAAGCTGTCTGCCGAGCTTCCTCGAGCAGCGTTGAACATGCAGGTGTTCGAATCAGAGAGGTCTTTGTTCCGGGCCTGCTGGTCATGGTCCGGGGCCCCGGGCAAATGACACGTCTGCCGTGTAGCCCTGCGGCGGGGCGGCGTGCGGATAAGCAAGGTTGTGTAGGAGCAGGTGTGCAGCTGGGGCGAGAAGCCGAGATGGGGCTCGGGCTCCCCAGCTCCAGCAAGCCCCTCCAGCAGGGACCTGGGGGCGGTCACCGCTGCTGCCGCAGGGCTGGGATGATGGCACGGGGTGGCCGTCTTGCTCTGGCAGGTCGCCACCAATCGGAAGCGTGTGGAAAACATTGCCAAGAAGAAACTAGACTCGTTAATGAAGGAGTCGAAGATTCGGGACTGTGAGGACCCAAATGACTTCACCGTGTCCACGCTGCCCCCGTCTGGAAAGCTTGGGCACAAGGCAGAGGGCAAAAAGGTGAGGGCCCTGTACCCCACAAGGTCAGCCTGCGGCTGAGGGCACACCTGTGCACACCTGTGCGTACACCTCCCCCCACAGACCTATCCCAGGTTTCTGGGTGGGGAGGACTCAGAGCACCTTGGGCCCTGGTGGGTGAGCGGTGGGCAGTATGTCTGGTGTGGCAACGCGACGTGAAGTCCCTGCTTTCCCTCGACCAAGAAATGTCTGGGCATGCACCTGGGGAGTTGGGGACACAGGATGGCCATTTGGACCTGGGAAACTTACCTCTGTGTGATTTTCTGTGGGGGGGGGCGGAAGTCAGGGAGGGCTTCCTGGAGGAGGAGTAGGAAGAGGAAGAGCAGGAGAAGCTGCTTAGGCTGAGTGGCCAGGCATGGAGCTTGGAGGGGATCAGGGAACCACCCTGTCCCCAGCAGCACTAGGGCTTCCCCTGCTGGGACATGGGGAGGTGTGAGGCAAAGAGCTCTCTGAGGGGGTCTAAGCAGGGGGGATATCTGGGCAGTGGGGTCATGCATGTGTCCCCAACATACCTCTCTGTCCCCTTTGCTGGGAGGCCCGAGGTTGTGGCCCCCCCACCCCTTGGGAGGTCCCGTGTGGGAGAGGGCAGGCGGCTCGGGTGCCACCAGAGGAGCAAGGAAAGGACCCCACTCAGGACCCCGGTCTGCAGTGCTGGGTGCAGCTCTAGTGGGGGCTGCGCTGGCCAAGGACAGGCCCGATTCTCTGGGAGGGACTCAGCACCGCCTTCCCCGACATCTAGAGGGGCCGGGACTGGACCTTCTTGATCAGAGGGGACCTGCCAGGCTGGGTCCTGCCGTCTGTGCTCTGTCCAAGGCACAGAAACACTTTCTCCTGCCGTCCTGAGCGCTCCACCCCACCCTGCTGAGCTCTCTGGGGTCAGTAGGCTGTGTCTGGGGGCAGGATTGGCCCAGGGCGGGCCCTCTGCTGCCCACAGCATCCCTGAGGGCGGTCGGAGCTAGGACCCGTGCTGGGACCCAGCCAAGCTCGGACATGTGGGCGCCGGGAGGGCGACGGCAGATTCTGGCTGAGGCTGCGCTGACCCTCCAGGATGCGGGGTGGCGCACGCACCTCCTTGGTCGCACCCAGATTTAGAGCCGCGTGTGCGTGTCGTTTCAGACAGTGCAGAGCCGCGACGCATGTCGGCCTCCCCTGCTCCCAGCACAGCAGGCACACGGCCCCCCCGTGCCTCTGCCAGCGGGCCGTGGAGCCATCAGTAAACTAGGAGGGAGATGGGCTGGCGTTGCTGGGGCCGGGGCAGAGAAAGAGAAACGCTTCTGAGAGCGACCGGACCCTAGCTGATGCTGAGTTCCTCTGCGGCCGCCGAGGCGCAGCCGTGGACTAGCAGTGCACGAGCAGGACAGGCCCAGGGCGGAGATGGGAGCGTCCTGACTCCCCACGGGCCCAGGCTTCTCCCCTGAGCCAGTGTGGGCGGCCCAGGGCAGCAGCTGGAGCTGGGGGGCAGCTGCCCAGCGTGTCGCGGACCACACACTCCTTTTCCCATGTGTGAGACACAGGGGTGTTCAGGCCGAGGGGGCAGGCACTCTGGGGGTTCTTGGGGGCCACTCCAGAGCATGAGGTCTTGTCCCCCGTGTCCCTGGGGTGGAACTGACCAGCATGCGCTCCCTGTCCCGATAGTGGGGTCCAGTGGGGTCCCCCTTGAGCTCCAGGGTCCACAACAGAGGGGGCCTTGCTCTCCTCCTGGCTGCGGCTGGTGGTCCAGGCCAGGGCACGCTTAGTGGGGAAGGTGCGTCCATGGGTGTGCAGACGTGTGACGTGCAGACAGGACCAGGCCTGGGGAGCCCCTCGGGCGGGGACAGGGGAGGTACTCTGTAAGCAGCGGTGAGGAAGCCTCACGGTAGCCCTGAGGTGAACAAGAGCAGCTTCGGGGGGCGCAGACCGTGTTTGTCTCCTCCAGAAGCAGGACAGGACTCCAGAGCCGTGGGGAGCCTCACACGCACCTAACATGAGCACGTGCGGCCGAGGAAACTTCCAGACACACAAACAGCGTTTCTCACACACTCACCCTCCGTGGGGAGAAAAGGCAGAACTGGGGCCTGACTAGGTTTAGAGCAACATGTCCGGGGGGGGGTGGTGGCCGCTGAGCCCTCCCCGCCCCTCTTGGAGCCTGGTCCCCGGCAGCGGCCTCGGCGCCCACCGGGCAGCGGCGGACCAGGCTTCCGCAGGCCTGGGGGGGCAGCAGCCCCTCCTGCTCTTGCTCCCGCTCCCCCCGGCTTG
This sequence comes from Mustela erminea, assembly GCF_009829155.1. Taxonomy (NCBI): domain Eukaryota; kingdom Metazoa; phylum Chordata; class Mammalia; order Carnivora; family Mustelidae; genus Mustela; species Mustela erminea. Next base: position 108,532,991 of record NC_045623.1, on the reverse strand, counting down.
TTCCGGGGGGACACCCGGGGCTCTGGGCCTGAGGCTGGGCTCCCCCGCTGCCCCTGTCTCCCTCTGCCCCAGGCGGAGGAGGACGTGGAGTCAGGGGAGGACGCCGGGGCTGGCCGACGGAACAACCGGATCCTTATGAGCGGCTTCTCCAAGCGCAAGGTCGGGCGGGGCTCCCAGGCGGGGGCACCTTGCTGGGACCCTCTGTGTTCCACCAGCCCACGGGCCCAGCTGTCCCTGCGCCAGCCAGCCGGGGCCTCCCCTCCAGCCCCCGGGGCCCCCGGCCCGCCTCCCGGAACCCCCCCGGGTTGCTTGCTACGTGTCTGTCGGGGGCTGCCGGGGGCAGGTGCCTCGACGGCCCCCCCGGTGCACAGCAGCCAACGTCCCTGGCTCACTCAGGCCCGGGCCCAGGCCGCCCGGCATACTGCGGGGGACAGGCAGGCCCAGCCGGGCAGCCCTGGTACCAGGCCCCCCGACGACAGGCCTGCCTCCTGCCCCCTCCGGCCTGTGCAGGGCCATGGCTGGTCTGGGGGCTCCGCCGGGCCTGACTCCACTCTCCACTCTCCCATAGAAGAAGACCAGCAAGCTGAAGAAAGTGGCCAGCGTGGAGGAGGGAGTCGAGGACCTGGACTCCCAGGGCAGCCAGAGCCGGGGGTCAGTGCCCTGCCCCAGCCTGGACCCTGGACGGGTGGGGCAGGAAGTGCCGAGGCCCGTGTCCCTGAAACAGTGGACGCTGGACGCGCCGACCCTGCTGAGGCCCCGTGAAGTCACAGTGGGCTGGGCGAGGGGGAGCCCAGCGTGTGGACCTCAGGGTCGTGGGGCCGGATGGGCCCACACGGACCCCTGCGCCTGCTCCCAGAGTCCGCTGTGTGGTTGGGTGGGCTTGGCGCCCGCACCTGTCCCTCCCCTGCGTCTTTCCTCAGGGTCCCCTGCCCATCCCGGCACCCGCCCCAGGGCGTAGCAGGCGTTGGGTGCACGTTCTATGTGGAGCAGGGAGCCTGGCTCAGGAACCGTGCTGCCCGGCCGCCCCGAGTCCGCAGGGGCGCCCGTGCCGGCGTCCTGACGGCTGTCGCCTCTCCTTCCTGCAGGGCGGCCCGGCAGAAAAAGACCATGAAGCTGTCCCGGGCCCTCTCAGACCTGGTGAAGTACACCAAGTCTGTGGGCATGCGCGACGTGGAGGCGGAGGGTGAGGGCCCCGGGCCCGGGAGCGGGAGCGGGTGCGCTGCGGCCTGGCGGGCCTCTGAGGCCGTCCCCCCGCCCCGCAGTGGCGTCCAGCTGGCAGGTGTCGTCCTTCAGCGAGACCAGGGCCCAGCAGATCCTGCAGCAGAAGCCGGCCCAGTACCTCCGCTTCAACCAGCACCAGCTCTCCCGCATCTACCCCTCCCCCTACCGTGTGGACTCCAGCAACTACAACCCCCAGCCCTTCTGGAACGCCGGCTGCCAGATGGGTGCGCTTGCTGCACGGCGAAGGGGGAGGGCCCGGCGCTCCAGGAGGCTGGGCTTGGAGAGCCTCGCCACACCCCGCCAGTGGCTGGCACTGGGGTGGGGTCCTAGGGCCCAGAGAGACTGAGGCACATCGGCCGCGTGCTTCTAGGGACGGCGGGGGGCTGGCTGTGCTGGGCTCCAGGGGCCTTCTGCCGGGACGCCTGACCTGGGTTGTGCATGAGGGTGAGCCCGGGGCCGGCTCCCGCAGGCGAACGCTGGACTTGGGGGCAGCCGAGCAGGGGAGGTGGGGGTGGGGCACGTGCTGGGCGCTGACAGGCCGCCTCGTGTTCACCCCCATAGTCGCCCTGAACTACCAGTCGGAGGGGCGGATGCTGCAGCTGAACCGGGCCAAGTTCAGTGCCAATGGGAACTGTGGCTACGTGCTCAAGCCTGAGTGCATGTGCCAGGGTGAGCCCGGGGCGCGGGGCATGGGGCGGGGGTCGCGGGGCGGGTAGGGGCAGCTGCCACAGGCTCACCTCCAAAGTAGAGGTGCCAGAAGTGGGGGTGCAGCAGAGGGCCCCACGCTACCAGGGGCTGGCAGGGGTGAACGAGGGATCCCCTTCGCACGCCTGACCCCCACGAGGCTCCCAGCAGGATGCGTCTGGGGCGACTGCCCACGGGGCAGTCAGAACCTCCGAAGCCCTTCCCGGAGCCTCCAGCTCTCTCACTGCTGGCTGCTGGCTGCTGGCAGCTGCGTGGGGCTGTCCCCGTTGTAACCTGGATCCCGCCCAGCCCTCCTGGCCAGCCTTGGCTAACTTCACTCTACCGCCTGGGGACACGGGCCTGCGGAGCCCCATCACCGGGAGCCCGGCGTGTGGAGGGTGGCGAGGACGGTCCCGGGGGAGACCGGCACGCAGACCTTTGGTGCGCCCGTGCTGGAACCCTGCTCCTCTGCCCCTGTCCCCGGCCCGGGACTCCAGGCCGGTCAACGGGGTGCAGTGGAGGGCCCCATGCCACCACAAAGCCCTCAGCCTGGTCCCCTGGCCCCTCCCAGGCGTCTTCAACCCCAACTCCGAGGACCCTCTGCCCGGACAGCTCAAGAAGCAGCTCGTGCTCCGCATCATCAGCGGACAGCAGCTCCCCAAGCCACGGGACTCCATGCTGGGGGACCGAGGCGAGGTAGGAGGGCCCCGGCGGGGGCGGGTTGGGCAGCGCCGCCACGCCAGGCCCGGTGCCACCCCTGCCCTACCCGCCCAGATCATCGACCCCTTCGTGGAGGTGGAGGTCATCGGGCTCCCCGTGGACTGCAACAAGGAGCAGACGCGTGTGGTGGACGACAATGGTGAGGCTCACAGGGGAAGGCGGGGCGGGGGACGATCCTGTGACCCTGCGCTGCCCCCTCGCAGGAGCCCGTGGGGGAGCCTGGTCCCCAGGGGCTGGTTTTCTCCGCCGGGCGGCCAGCCTAGCGCGGCACCAGAAGAGGGCGTGGGCCCAAGTGGCCTCCCGGCTAGGGATTGGGGTGAGAGGTGACCCCTCCTCCCGGTGGCCTCTAGGATTCAACCCCATGTGGGAGGAGACGCTGGTGTTCACCGTGCATATGCCTGAGATCGCACTGGTGCGCTTCCTTGTCTGGGACCATGACCCCATTGGGCGTGACTTCATTGGCCAGAGGACGCTGGCCTTCAGCAGCATGATGCCAGGTAGGCGGGGGCTGGCAGGGTGGGGAGGGGCAGCGTCCCCCATGATAGAGACCTACGTCCCCTGCTCAGGCTGGCGTCTGCCACAGAGGCCAGCACACCCCACAGAGAGCAGTCCCTCCCCCACACCCATCTGTGGGTCGGCTCCCAGCTTGGGTGGGTCTAGGGACGCAGTGGGGACCGAGGAGGAAGGTATGGGGCCAAGGGCGCTTTGAGGATGTGGGAGGGGAGGAGCGCTCAGGCTGCGCATCAGCTGGCCCCCAGGAAGGGGAGGAGCCCATGACATCAGCGGGCTTCCTGGAGGAGGTGTCCCCAGAGCTGGGCTCACGGGCCATATTCAGGGCCTTTGAGCAGAGTGGGCGGGTGACCGGTATTGCAGGCTACCGGCACGTGTACCTGGAGGGGATGGAAGAAGCTTCCATCTTTGTCCACGTGGCTGTCAGTGACGTCAGTGGTAAGGTGAGAGCTGCCTGCGGGACCCCCGGCCTCGCCCCACCCCCAGCCCCAGCCCAGCCACGCTGCCAGGTTTGCCGGGCCTCCTGGGTACCTTGCTGGGCCTGTTTCTCCGTCGGCCAAGTGGGCGGTGGGGGCACCGCGGCTCAGCCCCCGCTCCCCGTCTCTCTCGGGCCTCCCCAGTCCTTCCGCGTCTCGGGATCCCTGGTCCTCCGTCCGTCTCTGAAGGGGTCTGCCTGGCTTTGCCCCCTGCCCCCCGCATCCCTGGATGGGGGACCTCCCCCGTCTCCCCCTTTCTGAGCTCCGGGCCCAGGCGGGGGCCAGTGTGTGGCGGTGTGTCAGGCACGCACGGGGGGCTGGCGTGGTCCTGGTGCCCATTGTCTCTCTCCTGCCACCTCCACGGCCCCAAGGTGCTGCCGGGCACGGTGCCGCAGGCCGCTCGGCTCTTGCCCACCGCCCAGCCGCCTGTCTGTCCTGCGTCTGCCTGTGTCCACGGGCTCCTCGCCCGGCTGTCTGCGTCTCACAGCCGTCACTCTGTCTCTTTGGTCTTGCAGTGGCCTTCCCCATGTCCAAAGTCTACTTTTAGAAGGACAGTCCCGTTAGGAGCTTGAAGGTACCCCAGCGCCAGGGCGGCGGAGCCCGCCCGCCCCCCACCTGCATGCTCAGGTCGCCCCACTAGCATCTGTGGCTCCCGGTAGCATTTTGGAGATTGTCAGCTCATGCGACATGGTCGTGATGTGGTTCTGGGGTCCCTCGGGCCATGCCCAGCCACAGAGCAGCATTTATGAGGCAGGTCCAGGACTCCGGCGAGGCCTCCTGTGTGGGGAACCCTCCTGGCCTTCCGTCCCTCCTGTCTGACGCCCCGTGCCCCCCCACCCCCACCTCGTGTCCTGTCCTCTAGCTCAGAGCACCGCCGGCTCCCCCGCACCCCTGGCGCTCCCTGCCCTTACCCTTCCTCTCGGCCCCTCTGCCCCCTGTGTGCTCCCTGGCTCTGTGTGCACCCATGATGCCCGCTGTGGGGTGGGGATGCCCCAGGGACCAGGTGCTTTGAGCTTGAATCCTGGACCTTCTTCTAAATGACTTTGCCACCAACTTTGACCAAATTGCTTTGGATTTGGGATCTTGAATCGGGAAGCCGATTCAAGTGCGGGCCACGTGAACAGCCCTGCACAGAAGCACCCCCTGTCCCTGGGCAGTCGTGGCTGTGGTCAGGGCCTCTGCATGTGAGGACCCTTCTGGCCTCTGCACTCCGGAGACGCAGTTGTCGGCCTCTCTGACAGTGACCTGGGCCCTTGTCAGCTGGTCCCGGGGATCCCCAGCTGCCCTGCTCAGAAAGGGAGGCGGCGGGGAGAGGCCTGGCTGTCCAGGAAGGCCGAGGCCAGCAGCAGTTCAGGGAATGCCGAGGCAGCCTGGGCCCTGCCCTTGGGGCTGCTGCACAGAGAGCACGGTGAGGCCGGTAGCAGTCGGGAAGGCTTCCCAGAAGAGGCAGCCCCTCCGGGGGAGCGAGCAGGCAGGGGTGTGGGAGAGCAGACCACTGGCCTGCGCTCGGCTTTGCTTGCTTCCTTGGCCTGTGTGCCCAAAGGCAGGGTGAGCGTGAGCGGGGCGGTGCTGCTCTCACGGGGTTTTCTCTCCTCTCTCTCTCCCTGCCAGCACCCCCGGGCACCCTGTGCCAGCCTGCTCGGCTGGAGCCGGGGGCTTTGGGAACCTGTGAGGGGTACCTGGTGGGCACAGGAGCCACGGTTCAAGGTCCCTGTCTGCGAAGCCCAGGGGCCTCCTCCTTCAAGCCCTCACAGGGTCCACCTGTCCTGAGACCCTCAGACCCTCCCCCTGCATTCAAGGAAGGCAGCATCCCCGGTCTGTACAGAGGCCATAGCGGCTGCTGTCCCTGGCAGGGGTGCCCTGGGGACACGCTTCCCCACCCGCAGCTGTGAGCGGCACAAGCCTGACACGCTGGCCCTTGGGCTGCAGCAGCGAGCTGGTAGTCCCTGGTCCCTGGGGCCTGGCTGCCGGCTATGTGGGCTCCTTCTCTTGCAGGTCAAGCAGGCTCTGGGCCTAAAAGGCCTGTTCCTCAGAGGCCCAAAGCCCGGGTCACTGGACAGTCATGCTGCTGGGCGGCCCCCACCTCGGCCCTCCGTTAGCCAGAGGCTCCTGCGGCGCACGGCCAGCGCCCCGACCAAGAGTCAGAAGCCGGGCCGCAAGGCCTTCTCGGAGCTGGTCCTGGGCACGCAGGACACAGGCTCTGAGGGGGAGGTCCGTGAGGTGGCTGCTCCCAGCCCCGGCCCCACCCTGGAGGCCCCTGCCCCCGAGGAGCCCGGCAGCCGCAGCCCCCGAGGTAAGGCGCCGGTGGGGAAGAGCCCGATGCCCCAGAATCTGGGCCAGGAGCCGCCCCCTTGTGCCCCTGAGGGCCCCGGGCCTGCCGGGATGGCCGCCACCTGCATGAAGTGTGTGGTGGGCTCCTGCGCCGGTGAGGACGCCGAGGGCCTGCGGCGGGGACGTCTGCCAAGCCCCGGGTCCCCGGCCACACACGGGGCCATCAGCCAGCAGCCCCGGGCCAGGGCGGACTCGCTGGGGGCTCCTTGTGCCGGCCCGGGGAGAGGCAGAGGGGCCCTGCGGCAAGGTCCGGGAGGCGGCTCTGTGTCCACGGACTCCAGCGGCCTGGGCCGTCCCGAGGTGTTCCCCCACTGGCCTGAGGGCGCCCGCAGGCAGGCAGGGGCCCTGCAGAGGGAGATGAATGCCTTGTTCGTTCAAAAGCTGGAGGAGATTAGGAGTAATTCCTCCATGCTGTCCACTGGTAAGACCAGACGCTCCTTCCTGGCCGGCGTCCTCTGTGCCGCCCCCACGCCCCCTTCGGCATGGCCTGGGCCGGGCACCCTCCCTGTGCTTCTGTGTTCAGAACCTGCCTCCGTGTGCTCGTCTGGCTGCTTCTCCTTTGCTCCGCTGGCTTGCCTGGGCGTCCCCTGCCGCCCCCAGCACCCCTTCCCCAGCTGATGGTACCAACCCCCTCTTGCCCTCAGAGACTCCCCACGAGGCCCTCAGTGAGAGCGGGTCTGACTCTAGCTGCGGCGCGCGCTGACCCTATGTCCCCGGCCGGCAGCCCCCGCCGCCCTACTTTGCTGGCCGGCCCTGCCCTCTGCTGGCGCTTTTGCTAAGAGCTGGGGGCAGCTTCCTGTCCCCCCACCTTCTCCCCCCAGGGCCAGGCTGCAGTTGTTCGGCCCCTGGCCCTGCACTGCAGTCCTCTGGGAAGCCTGGAGTGTGTCGGTGATGCTCTGCAAGGCGGCCCCTGACGCCCCGAGACAGCTGACGGTGCCCAGGTTCCCCGCGTTTGCAGGGGGTGGAGGAGACGGCACCCACCCCTCGGCCCTGGGCATTGCTTTATGGCCTGAATTGAGCTGAGCTGCGGTTGTGACAGACAACAGCCCGAGGGCACCTCATCAGGGAACCTCAGCCTTGGGAGGGGCTGGAAGCCGAGCCTGTCCCGCACCCCCAGACCCCGGTCCCTCCTTGCACCCCGCCCAGCCTCGCTGTTTGTCTGTCCACCTGCCAGTCGCACCCACACGCTGACCAGCCTGTTCTCCTTTCTGTCCCCACGCTGCCTCTATAGTTAGGGACTGAGAGCAGCCGCGTGCCAGGTAATGGGGCCCAGCCTGTGTGCCCTGTGCCGTCCCCAGCCCTGGCCTGCCAGGGGGCCCTGTGGACCCTGCCCGTGGGCACAGACCCTCTGCTCCCCCAGCCCCAGCAGCAGCAGAGCCGGAGGGCAGGGTGGGGGCAGCCGTGTGCACAGGGAGGGGCCTGGCCGCTGAGGGCCCTGCAGGCCCCGTCCACGGGGGACGAGCCCAACACGCTCCTCTCCTCTTACCCACAGATACCCGCCCCTTCTCCATGCCGAGGACGGGCTCCTCCCTGTGTGGCCTGGAAACCATTGCCGAGGAGCCATCCCTGGGTCCTGGCCCCCCACCTCTGGTGGCTGCCCCCCCAAGTCCCTCTCCGGGAGGGGCCCTGTGCGCCTCGGGACCCGGCGCCAAAGTGGCGAGCCCCGCAGCGGTAGCTCTGGGAGCTTCCATGCCCTTCCAGCCCAGGACCCGGAGCAGAGGGGACACGGAGCCGGCCCTAGAAGGCCGGCGGAGGGTGTACAATGGTGGGGGCCCCAGGGGGGCGTGCGAGGGGACCCCCAGCAGCCAGATGGTCAGAAAGGCCATGAGTGAGGGGCAGGTGCCCTCGGAGCTCCTGGGTGGACGGCGGCCCCTGGCTGGGCCCTGCCCCACCGTGTACTCGGATGCCACGAGTGGAGACCGGCTGTGGCGGCGGCTGGAACCAGGGGGCCATCGCGACAGCGTGTCCTCATCCTCTAGTGTGTCGTCCAGCGACACGGTCATCGACCTCTCCCTGCCGGGCCTGGGCCTGGGCCGTGAGAGCGTCGCAGGGGCTCTAGCCGGACGTCTGCCCCTGCGGCCCTGCTCGGCCATAGCCGCCCGCCTGGACCTGTCAGCCGTGACCAAGAGCAAGTCCAGCCCCAACCTGCGGGCTGCCGGCCAGCTGCCTGCCTCACTGGAAGAGCTTTCGCCGCGTCCTCTGGCCCCCAGACCCCCCTGGAGTCGCCTCCCCCTGGCGGGCCTCCGGGACTGCCCTGCGGCTGCCAAGTCCAAGAGCCTGGGGGACCTGACTGCTGACGACTTTGCCCCCCAAGTGGGGATCCTGGGCCGGAGCCTGGGACTGGCAAGGGAGGGGCGGGCAGGGCAGGGGGTGCGGCGGGATGCCCTGACGGAGCAGCTGCGCTGGCTCACGGGCTTCCAGCAGGCGGGCGACATCACCTCGCCCACAAGCCTGACTGCCGTGGGGGAAGGGGCGCCTGGTCCCCCCGGCTTCCTGCGGCGCTCCTCCTCCCGCAGCCAGAGCCGCGTGCGCGCCATCGCCAGCCGGGCCCGGCAGGCCCAGGAACGGCAGCAGCGGCTGCAGGGCCCGAGGGGACCCCCAGGGGAGGAGCGGGGCACCCCCGAGGGTGCCTGCTCCGGGGGCCCGGGGGGCTGTGGGGACGTGCCTGCCCCTGCCACTGGGCTCCTGCTCAGACTCTGACGGGCTCCCCAGGGTGGGAGGTCCCCAGTCCCTCCCCCCGCCCCCTGGCCCTGCACTGTGGTCCCGTGGAAGCCCCGACCCTCAGCCCCCACCTCTCCCCAGGGAGGAAGGGAGACTGCTTGCGGTCGGGGCGGATTTTTCATGATGTTAAGATATATATGACAAGTATTTAAGTTTTTAGAGACGAAGCTTCTCCCACATTAAGATGTTGCCGAGTCCTTTCCGCGTCGTACCTGCGTTTCCACAGCGCGGGGCACGGCTGTGTGTGGGCTCCCGGGCTCGTCCTGTGCCCACTCCCTGCCTGACGGCGCTTCGCTTGTTCTGCACAAAGCCCCCTTTGTACGGGACACTTTAGACCCCAGACTCGCGGACACAACTCCAATAAACACTTTCCTGCTCGCTGGTAGTGGGGCCACCCCCGTGCCCTGTGACCATTGCCACAGTCCCTGGGCCGGGGTCCGTGTGAGGACACCCCGACCCCTTTCCACAGAGGCTCGGCGGACCCCTGCAACCTCCAGGATGCAGCCCCTGCTCCCTCCCAGCCTCCTGGTCCCACTCCTGTGTGTGGGGGCAGGGACCCCAAGCCAGAGGACCCCCAACTGGCTAAATGCATACACTACCCCTCCCCTGGAGTGGCAGGACGACAGCCAGGACACCAGAGGGTCTGTGTCTGGGCTTGGCCCCCAGCCCAGCCTCTGGCATCTGACCTCCACGGGAGCCATGTGGGCCACCAAAGGCCTCTGCCACGAGAGTGCCTGTTACGCAGCAGGTGGTGGGTCTGGCCAGGGAGGTCTCGTGTCCAACTACCAGGATAGGCCCTGCTGTCTTCCCGATAGGGCTGGCGAGAAGGTGGGCACCGACACGAGGCTGGGTGCTGGGAGCTGCCTCTGCAGACTCCAGGGGCCTGTGCCAGCCACTCGCCTAGTCTTAGCGAAGGCCAGGTGGAGGGTGCCTGCTGGCCCCACAACCCCCTGAACCCACCACGCCCCTTCTCAGGTACGGGGAACACTTCCATGGGAAGCGGTGCCCCGAGACCAAGAGGAGCCCCAACGCAGAGCATTTAGGAGGTGTGCCTGGCCTCCAGGGTCCCTAAAATCTGGGGTGTGTTGGAAGAGGGCACCTGGGGGCATCAGCCAGGGGCTTCCGGGCCAGGCTGGCTGCTGGGGCTCCTGGAGCTGAGAAGCAGGGCCGATTCCCATCCGGCCCTGGTTGGGAGCCGCCTGCCGCCACACCTGGGGAGGCTGGGTCCGTCCCAGAGGGTGCCTGGCAGCAGGGCGGGTCTTGCCTGCGCGGCTCTGCCCAGCTGATGCCAGGGCTGGGGCACCGCAGCCCCTGACGGCAAAGTTGGGCAGGTGGAAGAACCTGTGGGGGTGTTGGGCTGAGCCAGGCTCTGGCCAGACTTTTTGGGCCTCCTGGGCATCCGTGCTGGGCTCTCCCTGCACCAGGAAGCAGGGGGCAGAGGGCCATCAGGCCAAGGGGCCAGGGAGGCCATACAAAGGGGGCCACAGCCTGCTGAACTGTGCAGGGGTGTCGGCTGGGGAGATGCAGGCCAGACTGTGGTGGGCTGAGGGGGCAGGACGCTTGTGGGTGGTGGGGGTTCACGGGAACCCCTGGTGGGCCAGCCTGGCCTAGGGGCCCTGGGAATGGCTGCCACTGGGGGCACAGACCCGGCCTGGCACAAGCAGCCACGAGCCTGTGGGGCTAGGGTTGATGCATGCGTGGCTCACCGGGGGCCTGGAAGGAAGGTGTAGGAGTGGCCAGGGCCCGTGGCAGGAGCTGCAGCATCGGGGACGGGGCTGGCCGCCTCCTGAGGCCGGCTCCCAGGTGACTCCGCGTGCATGTGGGCATAGTCCTGCGACGGTAGCCGTGCCTCGGGCCCACGCCCTGCGGGAAGGGGCAGTGCGCAGCCCTCCGAGGGCCGGAGACAGGGCTCTGGGCTTGGGCGTACGGCCCCGTGATGAGGTTGGGTCTGAGCAGGAGTGTGTGCGGCCACCAAGCCCGAGAGCCCCTGAAGACCCTCCTGTGGCTGCCGCCTGCAGTCAGGAGCGTGGCCCGGCCTGGCCCGGCCCCCCAGTCCGTCTTGGGTGCGGTGGGGCTGCGGACTCACAGGACGGCCCTCCCTGACAGACGTGCTGGTGACAGGACTGCCAAGGACACGGGGAGTCACCGGACAGCCGCGGCCCACAGCCCACATAGGATCAGGGGCTCCAGCAGTAAGCGGAGGGAAGACCCTACTCGCGGCCACCCAGGGCGGGGCTCATGGGGCCCGCTGTCTTGAGAGCACCCGGCGCGGCCGGACGACACCGCGGGCTCTCTCTGGGCGCCCCGAGCTCCCGCTGACCTGCTGGAGACATGAGCGCGGATTTACATCTGTACACGTGTGTGTATAAAAGATTATTTCACAGTTAAATATATTCCAATACGCATGTCTCACTGGACAAGCTGCGTCTCCCAGCACAAACGTGGCAGCATCACAGAGACCCGACGGCGCACGCTCGCGCCCGGCCACGCCTGGCCCCTGCTCCTGTCCCAGGTGCGCGACACGAACGCTCTGCTTGGAACTCGGTTTCCCTGCCGCGGTCGGAGCACGTCCCTGACAAGCGCCGAACAGAGCTGCCCGGCGGGGCCGGCGCCTCACTCGGCCGGAACCTCGTACTTGAAGATGACACTGAAGAGCCGGCCGCCCAGCCGCTCGGCCAGCCAGGAGTTCTTGATGACGGCCAGCTTGAGGCTCTCGCAGCGCAGGGCCGCGTGGTAGTTGGTGTGGACGGCCCGGCCCATGCCCTCGATCACCACCAGGTCCGCGCCTCGCTCCCGCACCAGCACGGCCAGTCCCTTGTCCAGGCGGCTGTGGGGAGGGAGGGGGCTGTGAGGGGGGGGAATGGTGGCGCCTTACCCCTGCACTGAGCTGTCCCCCGGGAGACGCCATGCCCTGTGTCCCTAAAGGGCAGTAACTGACAGGGATGCCTGGGGAGCCCCCACCCCTGGGCCCGACGCCGCTTCTCTCCGTGATGAAATCCTCTTTCCTGGTTGGCAGCAGCCCCGGAAAGGGAGGGGGTCAGCCCCGAGAGTTGCTCTGGCCCCAGCCGGCTCCCAGTGCCCGGTTCTCCCGCTCTAGGATCCCCAGGGCCTGAAACACCAGTGCGGTGACCCGGTCATCAGCGCCAAGGAGCCTCGGGGGTGTCTGCCTCTCTCACCAGATGGGGCCCGTCCGCCTGGGGCCCCACCGAGGGGCTGCGGCCTTCTGCGGCACACAGGGAGGCCAGGGGCGGGCACGGAGGTGCCTCGGGGTACCTGAGGTCCAGACACGGGGAGCTGGAGCCCGTCTGCGTCAGCAGCAGTCTCTCCTCCCTGAGCGCCGAGCTGCAGAGCACAGGGACCAGTCGGCACCCCTCCCGCCGTGCCCCCACCTCTCCACGCAGACCCCGGGCTCCCGGCTAGCTTACTGGACGACGGGGTCCATGGCCGCAATGCGCTCGGCCACGATGAGGGACTCGCAGTAGGTGACGTCATTCAAGGCAGGTCCCGAGTTGCACGCCAGGATGACCTGCGGCGGGACGCCCCGAGCTTTGTAGGGACCTCGGCCGCCACCTGGCGCCGAGCCAGCGCTGTCTGCCCACCCACCCGGGGCTGCCACGAGCGGCGCGACCCCGACGACCTCTCACTGCTCGCTGGCCTCCAGGAGGGCCGGCTCCTGGGTCGGGACGAAGACGGCCCCAGAACACTGTGGTCGGGCTGACCCGAGGTCCGTGGTGTGAGGAGCCTCACCCGAACCTACCTGCCCCACAGAGGCCACGGCGGCGCCAACCCCACTGCGAGTGGCGGGCCCAGGGCAGGGGTCCCGCCGCGGCCTGGACGCTCACCTCCGTCCCTCTAGAGAGAAGCTCCCTGACAAAGGGGAAGACTCCCAAAATGACGTCTATTCCACTGTTATCTGCGAAAATTAAGGCACATTTGTGAGGGGGCCCCTGTAAGACAAAACCAGGACGTTCAGTCGGGAACAGGTGCGTCCAAGCGTTGCAGACCCTCCGTACTCCACGCTCCCCGCGGGCCGAGGCCGAGGGCTGCTGGCTCCCGCAGGTGCTGGGGTGCGGGGGGCGGGACGCGCCTGTGGCTCTTCCAGAACTGTGTCCCCAATGACCTCTGAGCCGCGGCCACCGACCTAACCAGCAGAGCCTGCAGGGGGCAGTGGCTGGGGGAGCGGGGCCGCGGCGTCCGCCTCCGGGGGGGGCCCTCGGTGCACCGCCCTGGAGTGGCCCCGTGCCCCGTCCTGTGCCCATCCTCCTCCCCCGGGGCCTCGAGAGCCCGGCCTGGCCCTGGGGCAGAGGCAGGGGCGGTGGTGTGTACCTTCAGCCTCTGAAGCCACTTGCTGTAGGAGTCCACGAGCCACGGCCGCTCTGTGGGACACGGAGCCAGTCAGCCACCCCAGCCCCGGCAGGCCCGCTCCCCTCCAGCAGCCGTGCCCTCGCTCCTTCCCTCCCCTGCAGGGCGAAGTCCCAGCGCGGACGGGAGCCCCTACCTTGCAGCTTCATCTTCGCTTCCTCGAAGCCAAACTGGGGGTCAGACTCGAGAACGCTGCACGGCGGAGAAAACAAGTCACAAAAACCCCAACCTCAGCTTCCGGCATTCACCGTGGAGCCCAAACGGGCTGAGCCCGCTAGGATCTGGAGCGCACAAGTCTCACAGGCCCCAGAGCAGTGGCAGTCTGGACGAGCTCCAGGACGCGGGGCGTGGGGGGGAGCTGGGGGCGGGGTGAGGGGTGGAGGGTCCCGAGTGTGTGGCAGCTTCCGGCAAGGCGCTGGGTCAGCCCCAGCCTCGCCCGGCACATGCCCCAACATGCCACTCAAAGGGACAGCCAGTGACAAGGGTAAGGAGGGCACGAGGGCGCTTCTCAATGTAGACCCAGTGAGGGCAAGGACAGGACACCAGGCAGGAGACCAAGCATCCAGCAAGGGAAGAGGCCCAGGGCTGGGCTGGGGGTGCCGCTCCCTCGGGGCCCCTGGGCCACCTGCTCCCACCCGCGTCTGTGAGCTCCTTCGAAAAGCACCTCCGTCTCCCAGTTTCAACCGTTAAGTATGGTTGGATTCCCACCGTAATGTGCAAAGCCCAGATCTGGGTTTCTACATCTGAAAATATCACGCCCCAAACCCACAGCCCAGCCCTCCATGTGCCTGCTCTGAACAGGCTCGGGGCAGCCAGGAAGGAAATCCGCCACCCACTCCTGGGGCCAGGGCACCGGGACCCCATCCCTCATGCCGCCTCCGCAGGGACCGAGCTGGGGCAGTGCACGTGGCCGAGGGGGACAGGACGGGCCGTGGCCCTGAGCCCGAGATGGAGTGAGCAGGCAGGGGCAGGGCTGAAGCGTGGAGGGGCCGTGAAGGCAGCAGCACCTACTCGGAGACGGCTTTCGCTCCCCAGTCGAAGACGTTCCCCGCCAGCAACCCCTTCACCAGGGCCAGCTGCCTCTCCTCCCAGCCCAAGGCATCCAGACAGCGGATCACCCTCGGGAAACACTTTAGCGCCACTCCGTTTTCCTTCTGCTTGACCTGCGGGGAAAGGCGAGTCGCTGGTTGGCGTGAAGGCACGGCCCTGCCTCCCTCGGGCCCTCGGAGGACCAGGCAGAGGGAGGGCGCCCCGCTGCGGACGTCCCCACGAGGCCGCCCTGAGGGAACGGATGCCCAGCTGTCACAGGCGTTCTGGCAACCCTGGATGCTGACAGCTACTGAGAACAGCGCGGCTGCGGGCGCACACTCAGCCACAGCCGCGGGCGCACACTCAGCCACAGCCGCGGGGGCGCACTCAGCCACAGCCGTGGGGGCACACTCAGCCGCGGCCGCGGGCGCACACTCAGCCACGGCCGTGGGGCCAACAATCAGCCATGGCCGCGGGGTGCACACTCAGTCATGGCCGTGGGCGCACACTCAGCCACGGCCGCCGGCGCACACTCAGCCACGGCCGCCGGCGCACACTCAGCCACAGCCCCGGGGGCACAGTCAGCCACGGCTGCGGGGGCACACTCAAACACGGCCGCGGGGCGCACACTCAGCCATGGGCGCGGGCGCACACTCAGCCACGGCCACGGGGCCAACACTCAGTCATGGCCGCGGGGCGCACACAGCCACAGCCTCGGGGCGCACACTCAGACACGGCCACGAGGAGCTTGTGCCGTGTCCCCAGGCAGGGCAGAGATGGGCTATGGTGGGAGACTCAGACCCTCGCAGGTGCCCCACGCCCTATCCCCAGATAGTCCGTCTGAGGGCAAGGGAGGCAGGAGGCGGGTATGCGGCACTGGCTTGGAGCCCTGACCGCCATCCCTGGGCACACGGCCTCCTGGGCACAACGGTCCGAGGAGGCTGGTACCTCTCAGCTGGCTGGTGGGCTCGGGCGGCTTGTCACCTGCGAAAGCAGGACTGCTGTCCACAAACGCCAACCCTGAGGCCGGACGCAGACCCCACCAGGCCAGAGACAGGCACCGCCCACCGAGAGACCACCCAGTGCTCGCACCAGGCAGGCCAGGCCAGGCCAGGCTGCGCCCCTGCCCCCTGCTGCCCGCACCCCCCTCGCAGGCACCAACCCCACGCAGGGGGGCGGCACTCACTTTGGAGTAGGGGTCTGGGAAGTTGAACTCGTTCAAACAGTGCTCCCTCGTGTCCAAAAGGCTGCGCACGGTCAGGGTCCCGTAGGCGCTGGGGAAGAGGTGGAAGAAGGCAGCTCAGGGGGTCGGCCACCAAGTATACGGCCTCCCCCGGCCGCCGCCTCTGCCCCCGGAGAGCGTCCTCGCGGCAAAGCAGCTGCGGAGCAGGTGCGCGGGGAGGCCAGGCAGAGGCACACGGTGCCCAGGGTGGCTATCGGGAGCCCGGCGCGGACACTCACAACGGCTGATGCCGCAGCGTCTGCAGTTTGCCCCAGTACTTTTGCCGGAACTTCTCGGCCCTCTCGGCCGCATCTGCTGAGCCTGGCTGGCTGGCCACGGCACGTTTCACCACCTGCCGGGCACAGGCCGCTTAGCAAGGCCCCGGCCTCTGCGTGGCCAGGGCCGTGGTCCGAGCACGTCCCCACACACAGGCCCACGGCCGCTGGAGATCGGGGTCCCGGGCTCTCCCCTGTGGGGTGGGAATGGGGTCACCGCTGGCCCCTACCCGGGGATCAGAGCCACATCAGCTGGGATGAGCTTCTGCGGCACCGGGGGCGGGGGGCGGGGGGACAGGTGGCCTGGGACCATCCTAGGAGGCCAAGCGAGGTCCCAGCCTGGAGGCCCCTCACTCAGAGGACAGAGCCCGGAGGCCTGTGAGGACCGAAAAGGACGTTCGCAGGGGCCGGGAAGGCCCGAGACGCAACCCACCGGGGCCTGGAGTCCCACCGCCATTGCCCCCGACCCCGCGTCAACCGCGTGCCTCTGCCCAAACACAGGACCAGCGCGGCGACCTGGCACGGCCCCAGGTGCTTCGGACCCACGAAGCCCACGGGGTCGCACCTACACCCAAGAAACAGGAATCAACTCTCAAAGTCCGACTCAGACCCCACAGCCACCGACCAACCCTCCCACAACTGTCGCTTGCTCCTCGGAAGCCCCACGGTTTCCAGAGACGCCCGTCTCTCGTCACCGGGGGCGGCCGGTCCGCCCCGAGCCCTCACCCCGTCCAGGGCCTCCTCGAAGCAGGTGAGCCAGTACTTGCGGGCTGGTGCGTCGTCCGTCAGGTCGACCGTGTCAGGCACGTAGGAAGAAGGGTCCAGAAGGAGGGGCAGGTTGACCAGCGGCCGCTCCAGCCGGTCCATCTCCAGCAAGTCAAACTGGGAGGGGGAGAGGCGACACGCGCGTCAGCCGGCCGGTTCCGGAAGACCGAGACCCCTCGGGCCAGTCTGAGCAGCAGCTCCTCGGGGGGAGCGGACGAGGACGGGGCGGACAGGCCCCTTCGTCCCGGGCCCCGCCTGCCCACCTTGCAGCCCTTCCCGGCCTCGGCGCCCAGAGCCAGGCTCCCCGGATCCTGAGTCGGCCCAACCCCACCGAGGCCACGTCCCTCCCAGTGACTGTGCTGGTGCTCCTGCGACAGGGTGGCCCTGTGGCCGGGGACGCCTGCACCAGCATGCGCTGCTCTCCCCACACACGCTGGCTGCACTTCTGGCCCCGTCTCTGCCACTCCGGCCCCCGTGGGCATGGTCCTCTCTGCCCAGCCGGCCCTTGTTCCGTGACTCCCGTGGTACCACACCCACAGCAAGGCCACGGGGACCCCGTGGGGCAGGCAGTCCAGGCTCCCACGCTGCCTCCTTTCTCTCCACAGCATGGGTGCCCTCCACGCATGCCGTGTCCGGAACCAACTCCCTGGCTACGCCGAGGGGTAGGACCCTCCCCGCCCGACGTGCTACCCAGGACCGGCCATAAGCACGTGCTCTGGTCATTTCCGGAGGAGCCGCCCCTCGGCCACCTGGCGCTTTTAAGTTTTATGTTGCTCAGACGAGGCTGGTGTCACACCAGCCCTGGTCCCCGGAGACGTGCTCACACCTCACTCGGCACAAGCCTGGCAGCCTCTCCCTGCTTGCGGCCGCGCACCCGACTCCGCTCTCGTCTGCCCGCGGCCAGACCAGCAAGCCAGGAGGGCAAATGGCAGACGTGCTCTGAGCTGGGTGCCTGCACCTGGGGACACCCTGGCTCTCGCGGTGCCTGAATCACAGGGCGTTCAGCCAGGAAACAGCTGGTGCATTTCCAGCGATGAAAGAAAGTGTACGGTCGCCCACCTCCGGGGCCTCGGCCCGGTGTCCGGGGCACCTGTCCAGCCGACAAGCAGCTCAAACCTCAGCTTTGCCTTGTGTAGGCTCTGCACGCCCGTGTGTGAAGGGAACCCTGCCCCTGCCTTGCAGGCCGCACGGAGACCCGGCAGGACGGGTGCGTGAGGCGCGGAGCAAGCCGGCACGCACGCCAGCTCGACGCTCGCCCTCCTCGCTCACGTGTCCGTTGGGCTTTGCGATCCCTGAGGCAGGAATCCACGTCGCGCCTCCTCAGACCAGAAGCGGGGGTCAAAGATGCAGAGACCCTGCACCTGCCACCTACTGGCACGGCCGGGCCGGCGCGCGGGCCCCGGGAGGGGTTCTCGTGGGGAAGTCATGATTAGATCCCGTGTTCTTACGGTGCTTACGCCGACTTGTGAGAGAACCTGCGTCTACAACTGAAAACCAGCGTTGCATCCGACAAGCCAGCAGGCCGGTCCTGAAGGAGGCAATCTGACCCCTGTGCCCGGACTGGCCGCCCGGACTCCCCCAGCTGGCTCTCCGGCCGGTGCCTGAGCTCTGCCAAGTGCTCAGAGACTTACAAGAGTGACAAGCCAGTTGGGGGGGCATCCTCAGTAAGCCTGTGAGTTCCCCAGTACGGGCCACAGTGGCAGCGTCCTGTGTCTGGCTGATACTGGTCCTGGTGGGAGACCCTCTTTGCCCGCTCAGCAGGACAGAGGAGCCCCTGCCCAGTCACACAGGTGTCTCCCCAGCTGGGGGTCGAGCAATGGGTAGGAAGCTTCCCAGGGCAAGAGACTCTGTGCCTCTGCAGGTTTGAAACCATCAGGCAGAGAACATGGTCTACGGGAGGGGCCCAGGTTGGTGCCGACCCTGGTTCTGCTGTCAGTGGCCCCACCGCACCGCGGAAGCACACACTGTATGCTCCCTGCAAACAGGGGCCTGCACTGCACGGTCTTGGGGCTCCCGTGGAACTTTTGGAAAACACAGAACTGCTGGGGCCTGAGGAGGGAAACCAGCCCCCCTGTTCTTATCGTCCACGGTTGGTCAGTGGCCAGGACAGGGGGTCTCGGAACCTGACCCCACCAAGAACCCCGCACTTACGGTGCCGCTCCTGGCCCGCTGCGTCGGGCAGAGCTCTGGGGACGAGCTCATCAGCCCGGAGCTGCCTGCATAGTTCTCTCCCCAGCTGTACTGGTTAGGGTCTGGACGGGAGAAAACCAGGGGTCACCCCGGGGGTACCACTCTGTGCCCACACCCCAGCATGGCCCAACCGCCACAGAGGGTCCCCACAACACCAAGGGAGCCTGGGGCCGTGGCACCATGGTCTCTCTCGCTAGTACTGAACCCTTTCCAAGCTTCTTAGAGCAGCCCGCCTCCCCATCACGCCCTCCAAGTGGACTTCAACAGGCAGGCCGCCAAGGCGCGTTCCTTGCCCTCGTCACGCACAGACGACCCCCAGGAAGAAGGAAGGACTGCTGCCGAGGGCCAGCCCCTGCCTCGGCCCCCGTCTGCCCCGGGCCAGCTCCTGCCCCGACCCCCCCCCGGCCCACCGAGACCACCATGCGGGCGCTGGACTCCAGAGGGTGAGTGAGGGCAGTGGGCCGGCACCTCCTGGGAAGGTTAGAGACCCACTTCCACAGCCTCCACCGCTTCTTGCTCCCATGTGCCCTACACTGCTGGGACGCGACGTCACCCCGGCCGCTGGACTCACTGTCTTGTTCTGCTCCTTTAAGAAACGCTCCGATGGCTCCCAGGTAGCCCTCGTGTCTCAGAAACAGCGCCTGGACCTCCCCCTGCCACAGCAAGACCCTGTCTGAGCTGGCCTCACCGCCACAGGGGGAGTCTGGGCAGCTCGGAACCGACCCGCCGCCCGCCGTCCACCTCCCTATGTGGCAGAGGCTTCCCGAAAAGTCCGCGATGTACTCGTCCACAAAACCACATTCAGGGCTGAAGCTAAAAGCTTGGCATTTGGAGAAATCAGAGAGTGACCAGCTTCTTCCACAAAATTAACACCCACCCAACCACCCCACTCGCAGGCCCAGCCCAGAGTGTCCCGGGGAATGAAGGATGTCTCCGAGCTCAGCTCATCCACGGGGGAGACGGCAGCCGCGTGCCCACCGCTGCCACCGTGACCAACTCTGAGACGGCCACGGCGCCTGGTGCTGGAACCCACCAGGGCAAAGGGGCAAGGGTCCAGGAAAAGCCTGCCCTGGGCCCCCCTGCCCTTTGGTCGACAGGTTCTGAGGACACGGAGGGCTGGCACCAGAGCATCAGGGAGGGCAGGAGGGCGAGCTAATGAGCGTCGAGGAGGGTTGGGAGGAGCGGCAGCTCCAGGGGCCCGCGGGGTCACCTTGGAGAAGAAGTTGATGCTGTAGGTGATGGTGCGCATGGTGACGGGGTGGCCGCGGATGAAGAACCCGCCGAAGTACACCCTGTCCAGGCCGTGCAGCCTGGCGTAGAGGCAGGCGAGCTGCCCGATGTCGTTGCTGATCATGTGCAGCAGACTCTTGGCCATGTCCTCCTTGGAGAACTCTGGGGGGGCACAGGTGGGCGCTGCTGGGCAGGGCGGGCCGCAAGGGGGCTGGCGGCACGCAGAGGGCATTGTGGGGAGCAGGTACCTCTGTCGGCCATGGCGGACTTCCCGAAGCTACTGGCGATGAGGCTGCCGCCCAGCCCCAGGGTCTGGTGGGCCCCGCCGTAGATGTCCTGCACCAGCATGTCCACGTTCCTGTGCTGGCCCTTGGAGGCCAAGTGCAGCAGCTCGTCGAACTTCTGCGGGGACGGGGGCCAGAAGGGGGGTGCTGCGGGAACTGCCAGCGTTGCCGCAGCCCGCAGAGCGGCACGTGGTAGGCCAGGAGGCCCTCCTGAGTCCGGGAAGGGGGTCAAGCTGAGCGTAGGAGAGGCAGTCAGGGCTCCACTGGCCGCCCCCTGCCCCGGACGACACCGGCAGTATGGATGGCCATCCTGCAGTGACCAAGAACCACGGCCAGGACGAGGCCCAGGGTCCCTGGCCGGACCCCCAGCCACCAGCCTCGGGCCTCGCGGCTGCCACCCCCCTCCTGAGATGGTCTGGGACCCAGGACCCGGAGCAGAGCCCGCGGCATCTCTCTGCGGCCCCTGCAGTACCTTTGTTTTGGTGAGCAGAGCCCCAAGTCCCCAGAAGGTGCCGCCCCCGATGGAGCTACCGCCGACCCACTCGAATCTGTCCTCGGTCTCCACCTGCACGCACAGTGCCGGAGGCCGGTCAGCAGGGCCCGGCCCCACCCTGCGGCTCACGGGGCGTGGGGGCTCAGGGCAGCCCAGACACCGGGAACTCCATTCCTGAGGGCCGCACCTGGCCGCCTGCCGTGCCCCCGACAGCCCACGCTGGCGTCCCCCAGGCGGCCACGCCCCCGCACCCGGCCGGCTCCAGCAGACAGCGACCCCTGCCCGGCTGCCACAAGTGCGACCCCCAGAGCGTGCGTCACCTTCACAATAGAGACTCCAGAGCCGATATTGACCAGCAGATACGGGAAGATGTTGGGGTGATTGGTCTGGAATCGGAACTCGGGGTCGGAATCTTTCTGATACACAAAGGCCTCGTGGGGGATGTTCTTCAGCACAAAGTTGCAGCCTTTTATCAAGCATGTCATCACGTCCTCCTTGTCCACTCTGCAAGGGACAGAGCCGGGATGGTACAGCGCCTCTGCCGCGCGCGGCGGCTCAGGCTGGGCCGGCCAGGGCTCCCTCCAGGGCTCCCTCCTGGCCGCGCTCAGCCGCCCACTCGCAAGGGACGCATGGCTCCCAGACACGCCCCGGACACAACTCAGACCGGCCCCTTCCCCTCTGCCCGGCAAACGGCTTTGGACGGGCCAGCTGCCCGCACCCGAAGACGCGGAACTCTGCCGCGCGCGTGGCCCCAGCCTCACTCCCCACGTGGGCGAAGGCGTCAGGGACCTCGGCCCCAGCGGGACGGGGGGTGCCGCCGCCGCCGCCGCCGCCGCAGCAGGGCCCCCTTCTCTCCTCGGCCACCCAGGCCGTCCTAGGCTTAGGCCAACAGAAGCCTGATGCCAGCCCAGCTCAGACCCTTGCCCCTTCAGAGCCCGACCCCGAGACCCGAGGCCAGCAGCCCCTGCTCTCCCGCAGCCCCTGTGGCCCCCACCGACCTCAGCTGCAGCTTTTCTTCGATGAGGTCCTTGAACCTGTAGGCCCCGCCCCCGGTGGCCTGGATGACCTTGGTCTCCGTGCTGACGAGGTGATCTTTGATGAAGTCCAGGCAGGCTTCGATGTAGGTGTTCTCGAACTTGACGAAGTGCAGCCGGGCAGTGACCTCCTCCTGCACAGAGACCTCATAGGGCGGCTCGTGGTCCTGCTCTGCGTCCTGCGGGTAGAGGGCGGGGGTCTGGGTGCGCGTGCTGCCCTCGGGGAGGGAAGGACGTGGACGTGAGGGCCCTGAACAGGCCCAGCTCTCTAGGGGGTTCCGGTGGGAGGTGGAGCCGGGGAGGCAGCGGGTGCTCCTGCTGGGGTCCCTGGTGAAGGGGGCGAGCGAGGGAGCAGGGAGGGGTTTTCACATGAGGAACATCCAGGAAGCTAAGCGACGGGGTGAGCGGTGGGCGCGGGGGGCCAGGAGAGCACCGTGCAGGGAGCACCGCGGTGCCTGCCCACCCAGCCCACCCAGCCCGCCAGGCGGCTCACCTTGCCCGAGTAGTCGAAGGACCGCACTCTGGCCACTTTGTGCTGCACGGTGGAGTAGTAGGCCAGCTTGGTCAGCGAGCCCCCTGGCAGGGGAGACACAGACGGGCAGAGTCAGGAGCCGGACGGGAGGGCCCGAGGCTCTTCTGCGCACCGTCTCCTCTGCCACACTGTCCTGTGCTTGAGGCACTTGGTGTAACTTGAGCCCGACACTCTGCAGGGCCCCGGGCAGAGGAAGGGCATCAACCGGGAGACCCAGACACTCCGCTGTCTTTGAGACCACACCAGGCCTGAGCCTGTCCACCGCCCCTCCGCATCCAGTCCTGGGCAGGAAGGAAAGCGTCCTGTTTCCGGGAAGCCTCAGCGATCATGAGTGGTTCAGAAAAACTCTGTTTCAGACTCCGATTGTGAAAATGACCCGACAGAGGAAGCTGGCGAGTACACAGCTTTCCCTGACCCGCACCCCGCCGGCCGTGATGGCTCGGGGAAGTGATAACAAAAGTATCCTCCCGGAGGGGACGAGCAGAGGAGGGGCTGCTTTCACCAGCGTACCCTCTCAGGGCTCTGGGCGGGGCGGCCACACGGGGGGGCAGCGCGGCTCTGGGCGGGGCGGCCACACGGGGGGCAGCGGGGCCTCCTCCTCCCAGCCGACCTTGTGAACACCCTGGGAAGCCCAGCATCGGGAAGCAGAAGAGGCTTTATTTGCCTGAAACACGTTTCAGGGCCACTTAAAAAGCCGTCCTGGGCGGTCACTTCCGAGTGTGCGGAGTGAGGCGGCCAGTGGGTCCGTGCACAACCGCCGGGGATGACGAGGAGGCGGCGGCTCGGGAGGCTCGGGGCTGAGAGCCGCTTCGAAACCTGCCCGGCTCCGTGGGCTGGCCCAGGTGAGGCAGAGCCCTGTGTGAGGGGGAGGCTGAGGCTAATCTCTGACCGCTGCTTTGTGACAGGATCCCAAGGGAACATACAAGAAACACGCGAGGCGGGAAACATCTGGGGGCTGAAGCTGGCCCAGGGAAGAGAAACCCGCTGCCGAGAGCACGCGCGGGGAGCCCGCCGCAGTGTGGACGGGCCTGCGAGGGCCGCAGTGTGCACGGGCCTGCGAGGGCCGCAGTGACCTGCCCTTGGCGGGCCCTGTTCAGGCCACCCAGGCACAGGCTTACCCTCATCCCCAGACCGTGGGCTTTAGAGGGAGAACTTGGTCTTAAGCCTCCTTATCCGTCCTCCCCGCCCCCAATCCCCGCCTGGCCCAGAGCGTCCTTCGCTCTGAATTAACTGTTTCCTAAAAAGACCAGCAATGCAAAGGGATGAAGATACACCTTGAGAGACTTTTCAAAAAGTGACCCTAAACGAGCCCCCTCCACCCTGCCACGGAAACCCAGTCTCAGGTTGTGTCTTTTTTGGATGAGCTTTAAATCACAAGCAAATATGAATGTTGGGGTTTGGGGGAGGGAAGTCAGGTCTGTGTGCCCCACGCCACGCGCCCCCCATGGGGCAATGCCCAGCAGCCCAGACTCGTCTCTCCACACCCCCTCGGGAGGGAAGAGTCAGGGGTCTAGGAGGTGAGTGGGGACGTGCAGAGCAGGGCTGTCAGCCTGAACCGGGCTGAGCTCACAGAGCAGAGCAGGGGCAGGGGCAGGCAGGGCCGAGAGCTCATCTGCTCTCAGGATCCTCTGGATTTAGCGAATGCCAACCCAGCTCCCAGCCACAGGTCGTGGCACGTCAAGCCTAAGGGGGGCCATGCACGCAGCCCTGGGCTCGCTGGCGGGCACCGCAGCCTCCCCAGTCCAGAGCCAGGAGCAGCGGACCGTGGGAGCAGCGGACCATGAGAGCAGCCTCCTTGGGTCCCTTCTCCAGCCCGAGCCAAGACCTGCCCACTCACCCAGACCCGCGGGGCCTGACTCAGGGCCGTCCTCTCCTCCGCCTTCTTGGCCTGTCCTCCTATTTTGGGCAACAAGGGGCGCGGGACACCCCAATCTGTGTTGACAAAATGTCCCCACTGCTTTCCAAGTGAGGAACCCACTCGGCTGACATGAGCGTCCGAGAGAGAAAGGCCTGCCGAGGACACAGAGCAGCCGAGCTCTGCTGGACCAAGAGGCCTGGAGAGGCCAGGGAAGTGGGAGAAACCTATTTTTAAAGCAGACTATAGGCACGCACGGTGACTGGTGCACTCAGGGCTGAGGACCCGCACCCGAGCGGTGACCTCCTACCAGCCCTGGGAACGCACAAGAGGTCTGTCCTTTGGAACAATGACCGTGTCCTTTGGAGAAACACAGACACGGGACCGAGACCCAGCGAACCTCCCAAGAGGGGAAATGAACACGGACACTAAAAATATCCCGAGTGTCCTCTGCCCAGGAGCCCCGCCTGGGCTGGCGCCGGAGGACACCTTCCTGGACTGCCTGCGTCCTGTGGCTACAACCTGCCCCTGGGGGCCACACAGAAGATCAAAGGTAAACCCCGTGGCCAGCCAATTCTGGCTGCACCTCAGAAACGCTAAGTGCCGACTCGCTCCAAGCAGCAGCACCCCAGCATACGTGCTGCAAAACTGGGTGCATGCCCAACGGCGCACACCCTACGGCCCGGCCACCTGGAGTCATGGGCGGGTCTCCAAAGACACACAGAGGAGGGTCCTGAGGGGCCTCCCGGGAAGCCTGGCTTGGGAACCCCCAAGCCGGGCCTCTAAGCTTCCCCTCGCCAGCCCAACATGCACCCTGGCAGGACGTTTCATCAGCTCCCATGCTCCTCCTGTGCCGGGCTCCATATGGGCTCCTTGGCACACCTGCCACCAGGTCAGGGCCCCACAGCAGCGCTGCTCACCACCCCGGGCATCTGCAGGCTGAGAACACAGGACCCAGCCCCGCCTCCCCACGGCTCCCACCTCCTGGAGGACGCGCCCCCACCCACCCAAGTCCCAGACAGTAGAGCGACTCTCGGGAGCAGCAGGTGGCAAAAGCATCCCATGCACGCGGCTCCAAGGGGCCGCCCGGGGCTGCCAGGACGCCCCAGTCCTTCCAGGAGAGGAGCACTCTTGCCCAGCTCCCACAGGTCAGCGTGTGACCCGTGGCTGGGGCCGGGCAAGCGCTCACTCTCGGCTTCGGGCAGGCACAAGCCAGCTGAGGACGCCGCAAGGATCTGAGCCTGCGCCCGCCCTGGCCTGCTCCGGGTGTCCTCCGCAGCAGGACACGGCCTTCCATCCCTGCGCGGACCCGGGCGGGGCCGCAGAGCGCGCGCCGCCCAGGACCCGGGCCCACCTGGCCGCTTACAGCCGGGGACCCGAAACAACTTCGTCATCGGCCGTGACGGGGGCGGCTGGGAGGTGTGGGGCGCCAGGGCGGGGTAAGGGGCTGGGGCTGGGGCTGGGGCTGGGGCTGGGGCTGGCCGGCGCAGCAAGGCGGGGCGGGGGCTGGGCGGGGTCCTGGGGCACCGCCGCGGGCCGCGCGGCACAAGGAGGCTTCTGAAGGCCGCCAGCCAGGGCCCCCGGGTCCACGTCCAGGTCCTCCGAACTCCCGCCAAATGTCAGCCGTCCGGGAGCTGAGGCGGCCGCGGGAGGGCTCGGGCTGGGCCCGGGCGGGCAGCCCTCAGAGGACTCCAGCGGCCCGAGCCCGGCCGCCGTCCACCCTCGGCGCGGCCTAGACGGCGGGCCCCGGGCCCCTCTCGCGGCCCGCACAGGCCCCGCCCGGCGCCCGACCCTACGGAGATGGACCACCGAGGGGCTGCCGGGCCGCCCGCCTCTCTGCACCGGACTACGACCCCCGGCGTGCCCCGCTGCGGCCGCGCAGCGCCTGCCGGGAGTGGTAGTCCGGCCGCCACGGCGAGCGCGGGCGCCGGCGGGCCGCGGACTACAAGGTCCGACAGGCTGTGCGCGCCGGCGGCCCGCGCCCCGCCCTTCGTCCTTGCCACCGCCCCCGGCCCGCCGGCTCCGCCACCGGCGCCCACGCCCGCTGCGCGCCGCCCGACTCCCGGCGCCCGCCCGCGGCTACCAATGTCAATGGCGAAGCGCTTGGCGTTCTCCAGGTTGCGGAAGATCTCGTCGGGGGGCAGCGTGATGCTCTTGTCCAGGCTGTCCCCGCTGCTCCCGCTGCCGCTCGCTCCACACTCCGCCATTTTGAATGTGCCCGGCCAACCTAATCATCTATGGAGATATATGCGCATATATTTGACTGCTAAACGCCCCCCCGCGCATATATTATGCTAATGAGACGTCCGGGCCTGCCCCTCCCCGCCCGCCCCTGTGGTCCCCGCGGCTGGAGGGCCACTGGGCTCTCCTGAGCCAGAGTCCCCAAGGCCGCTGGCCCCGCACAAAACGTCTGGACTGTTGTCTTTGTTGCCCTTTCAGCGAGCTGGCCAGACGCTGACGTTCAGTGCTGTGAGCTAGTGCAGAGGAGGTGCCTGGGGCTCCAAAGACCTGCCTCTGTCCAGGAGTACCGCTGTAATCAAGGCGCGTGGGACCCACCAGCCCGGCTCTCTAGGAGCGAAGGATTGTGGGCTGCGAGAGCCCCATGGGAATGGGGGTGTCGGGGACCCTGTTGTCCAGGCGCCACCAGTGCAGGGTGGATGGTGCACCTGCCTGCAGGTGGGGAGGACACTCACTCTGATGGTGAGGTCTGCAGAGAGTGCAGCAGAAAGCACGGCAGCCTGCCTGGCCTTTTGGCAAAGTGGAGAGTCTACAGGCATTTGCAGAGAACTAGCTGAAACGGTTCCTGAAGCTGGAGTGCGGGTACAGATGGTGGTCGGGACGGGTTGCAGGGCCCGTCCCTGGGAAGCCTCTGATGTCTGGGAGACCCTTGAGGGATGCGTCTCCCTCAGGGGCACTAGGCGCTTTAGGAAAGAATCCAGACGGTGTTGGTGGCAGACAGAGGGACCCTAAGGTGGCTTTGGCAACGGACTCCCAGGTGACTCTGGGCTGGTTACTTTGTGTCTCTGGACCTCAGCCTCTGTTGAACCCGTCTCCAGCCGCCTGGCAAGGCCTTTGGAGTATAGGCCTGTGGGGCCGCAGGAACTGGGAGCTCCAGGGGGTGATGGGGGGAGGGGTCATGGACTTCCGCCTGGGAGAAGCAGCCTTCGAAGATATTCGAAGGGGTGGGGGGGCTGGTGGGGATGCCTGGAGGGGAAGAGTGCAGAGGGCCTGGTCCCAGAGGACGCAGGCCTGGAGCTCCAAGGACCCTGGGCCACGGGTGGGGCGGTGTGGGCCTGGCCAGGGGGCACACCCCACTCCCCATTCATTGACACGCCTGCCCACATGCAGGAAGCCTGTGGGATGCAGGGGAAGGTGTGGGGCAGGCGATGGGCTGGCCTGGAGAGGGTGCCTTGGATTCTGCTCCGAGTGGCCAGAAGGACTCCAGAGGGCAGTGGGGCGAGGCATGCTGAAGAGGAAGGACAGCCAGGTCTGGGCCCCACGGCCCCAGTGACGTGTGAAAGACTTGGCCCCAGGTCCAGCTCCTTCCCCTCCCCCCAACCTGGGTGGGTTTGTCCCTTGGGGAGCCTGCATCCTTTTAGGCTCCTGCGGACTCCACTGGTGTCCAGTACCCTGCCTAAAAATAGGTGCCCTTTTTGAGGCGAGGGATTGTCCTTGGCGACTTTGTCACCAGCCCTGCCTCTTGCAGCCCTGGTGAGCGTTCGGCCTGCAGGGAGGGCGGGAGAGCCACCCGTGCACTAGCCAAGCGGCTGCTCCCAGGAGCTCTTCCGGGGACAGGGGCCGCTGGCCGTGCTTGAAGACCAGGGTGGAGGCAAACACGGTCTCCTGCCGTGTGGCCCAGCTGAACCCCTCTGCTGCGGGGAGGGCCCCCTGCAGGCCAGGGTCTCTGCATCGCCTTCAGCCAAATGGAGCTGGAAAGTCCCGTAGCTGTCACTAGCGCCCCCCTGCCCTGTCCCCCACCTGCAGGGAGCCAGCGAGGGGCCGTGAAGGAAGCTCCAGCATCCCTTCCGGCTGTCCATGGGCTCTGGGTTCCATGGGGCCTGCTCTTCTCCCGGCCTGCCTTCCCACTGCTTGCTCACCTCCTGTCCTCATAACTGCCTTCCCTCAGCCGGGACCAGCACTTCTGCCTTGTCCAGAGGGTGACTGGCAGAGACACCTCCCCCCACAGCTGGGGATCATGATGGTGCGTGGCCTCCTCCACCCCTGCAGACTGCCCCCACCACCGTGGCTGCCAAGAACCCACGTACAGCACAAGAGACAGACCCAAGGGCTGCTTGGTCAGGTTTTATTGGAAATCTGCAGAGCCAGCCCGTGGGCTCCCACGGGGACCGACGGTTCAAATTCTGAATTCAGATCCTGCCCACACGCACCCACCCACACACAGGGACCCTTTGAGGATCATGGTGGAGACCCCCGCCCTCCCCCCAAAGCCCACTCTGAGCCCCTGCTAGACAACCGAGTGTGAACGGGGGCCTTGTGGCCGCGGCTTCGCGTGGCCCTTCCGTGCCCGTCCAGGCTGACGCTTGTTCCTATGAGGATACACCTTGAGTTCCGCCTTCACAAAAGGCAAATGTGCCCACGGCACGGCCCGCGCGCCAGGCCCCCTGGCCTGGACGCTGCAGGCCCTGAAGAAAGTCTTCTACACACGGAGGCACCGGCTGACCGAGCCCCTGACACTTACAAATATCATAGAACCCCAGGCGGTGGGGACTTCCCAGAAGTCACTTGCTGAAATGCAAACACAGAACAACCCCATGGAGTCAGACACTTGGCAGAAGGTGGGCCCTGATTGTCCTAAGTGACAAGGACTCTGCAAGCACATTCTCTTGAGAATGACCCTCCTGCTGGCCCGCCAGCCTGGAGAGAGAGCCTTCCGGAGAAGGGGGCCTGTCCAAGCCCCAGGAGGGACAGATGGATGGCCAGAGGAGCAGGCTGGCCGGCCCTCCGGTCCTCGGGGGTGGCCACCCGCCAGGCTGGCAGGGTCACCAGGGCCGCCAGAGGCCGCAGGTGGGCTGGCGTGCTGCGACGGCGGTGGCCTTGGCGGGGGTGAGCACGGGCGGGGGCGCGGTGCCCGCAGCCTTGGGTTCCTTGGTGGGCACCGTGGGCGCGGCGGGGGGTCGCTGGAAGTGGTAGAGCAGCTTCATCTGCGTGTCGCTGGCCGCGTGCAGCGTCAGGAACTGCACGGCCTCCTGCAGGCACCAGGAGTAGCCTTCGCTGTAGTCCTGGTGCAGGCTCTTGGGGCCGGCGGCGGCGGCGGCGGCGAAGGCTGCGGCGAGACGGGGCAGCGGTGACTGGGGGCGGGGCGCGGGGGGGGGCGGGGCGCGGGGCGCGGCGTGGGGCGCGGCTCACCTTTGCTGTGCTTCAGGTAGCTGACGGCCATCTCCAGGATGTCCGCCTTCTCCAGCTTGGAGTTGGGCTGGTGGCGCGCGAACTCCTGCTCCAGCAGCAGCTTCAGCTGCTCGATGCTGCTGTTGATGCGGTCGCGGCGCATCTTCTCCACCACGGGCTTGCGGAGCTGCGGGGGACACGCGCGTCAGCCGGCGGCGGGGCGCGGGGCGCGGGGCGCGGGGCGCGGGGCGGGCGGCGGCTCACTTACGCGGTTTTTCTCTTTGGGGCTGAGCAGCTCCACGGCCACGGTGCTGGGGGCCATGCCTGGCGCGGAGAGGCGGCGAGCGAGCAGGCAGTGGCGGCCGGCGGGCCGGCGGGCCCTATATAGGCGCGGCGGCGGGCAGGCGCCTGGGGCCCGGGCGCCGCGGCCGTTCCCACACTCGGCGGCCAATGGCCGGGCGGGCCGCACAAAGGCGCCGGCCCATTAGCGCACGCTAAATTGCCTGTGAATTGGCGCGGGCACAATGGGCGCTCCCCGAGGAGCAGGTGGGCCGCTCCGCACAATGTCCGGGCTGTGGGAACGCGCTCGCCCTCATTAGCATCCCGGGGCCTGATGCTGGGAGCCCCGCGCCTCAATATGCTGTCTTTTCCCAGGCCTCGGGGATAGGGGGCGGGGGTGGGGGTGGGGAGCAGGAAAGAGTGGTGCCGCTCCCGGGCCCCTCTCTCCCCTCCCCTTCGCCTCTCCCGGGGTCTCCCGCCGCTGGCTGGCAGAGGCTAGGCGGGGAAAAGCTTTCCAGTGAATGAGTGGGGGGCTTCCAGAGGTTTGGGCACCCTCCCTGATGGGGACCTGCTGCACACCCCACACCCACGCCAGGGCGGGTGGAATGGAGGAGGCTACAGTCTCCCTGTGCGCAGGTAGAAGGGGGAAGAGGGACCCACGCTTTTGGAATCAGACCTGCTGGCGGAGGTGATAAGTCCCAGGCTGTCACCTGACTTCTTCAGGGCTGGAAAACCTTCTGTGGCTTAGCCTGGGGAAGACTCCGGGTAGCAGAGGGCCTGAAGTGCCCAGCATGGAGTCTGGTGCCGAGGCCCTCCCCCCAGGATCTGCTGCACCCGGTCTTCCGGGGAGCAGCCTGTCAGGCAGTGGCATCTGGGGTGTCCTGCACCAGCCGGTGCTCCTCAGGGCCTCACCCTGCCCCTGGGGCAGGAGGTACGAGCACACAGTCCACAGAGCGCAGGAGAGCCCAGGGCCCCAGGGGTGTGCTTGACACACGTGTGTGGTCACCACACATACAAGACGGGGGTGGGGGAGGCCTCTGCTGCCCGCTGGCTGCTGCCCAGCCTGGTGGGGACGTGTGGGGTTTGCTTTCCTTGGGCATTCTGCCAGCGGGTGGGGAGGAAGGGTGCCAGGTGGTAGGCATGGGGGTCAGAGCAGGACAGGCCTGGAGCCCACACGGATGCTTCATGAGCTCAGACAGCCCCCTAGGGCCTCCCTGGGAAAACTGGTAATCCTGGTGCCTGGCCAGCCAAGCCCAGGTCCCCCAGCTGCTTTGGGGACCGCCAGCCCTACCCTGGTTGTCCAGGAGCACCCCCTCTGCCCAGAGCAGTCATCTTGCTCTGATTCTCTGGAGTCCTGCAGGGACTGGGGTGGGGGAGCTGGGGCTTCCTCCTGGACGCAGGGCAGGACCCAGTCAGGTTCAATGGGCAGGCGGAACCTCTGTCCTGGGAACCGGCAGGTGGCATCAGGGCACATCAGCCAGAGTTTGAATCCAGGAACAGGTCCAGGTGTGGCTGGAAATTGCAGGGCTTTAACAAGGGTCCAGTCAGATCTTCCCCCTCCGCCGGGGTCTTGGCGGGGACCCACAGCTATGACTGGCTTGTTTGGTGGACCTGCTCCAGAAACCCCCCTCCCCCTCCCTTATCCCCACCCCCATCGCATACAAGGAGCCTTTGGTTTCCCAGCAATGGGCGAGGCGGGAAGCAGGCAGGATGGTGTCGCGACAGGAGTGGCTGGGAGCCAGCTCAGGGTTCCCTGTGGGCCAGCTGGTCACCCACTGGGGTGTGTTAGGCTGGGGAGCTTCCAGAGGGGAACCTTCAGGTAACTTTGAAGGGGGAGCATAGGGAGCCCCTGTTCACCCCTCTGGTACCTTCTCCTCCTCCTCCCTCCTAACAGCCTCCTCTTGAAGGGGGCCCAGGCCCTGGGCTGGCTGTGGGAGGCGGGAGACCCTGGGCCGGGGCTCCTCTCTGAGCAGATGGGGCCCTACTACAGATGTGGCTCTAGTTTGATGCAAAAGGGCAGGGGACAGCTGAGGAAGCTGGGGATGGGCGTGTGGAAGCCACAGGCTCTGCCGCGCAGCCTTGGGCGCTGACCACAGCCTAGGTGCGGGCAGGCAGGTCCTGCGGGCCGAGCGCGGGACCCAGGACGCTCCCTGGGGCCATTTTTCAGCCCAAATGGGACTCATGCTGGGCAGTGGGCATGTTTTGGTGTGTCCCTTGCTTGTTTATGGACTCCCTAGGGGTGGGTTGGGGTGGGAGGGAGAGGGTGGCTTTGTCACCTGTGTCTCCGTTGGCCACACCCTCAAAGCTAGGGACTCAGCACCAAGAAATTGCTTAGCGAAGGGCTTGGGGAATGCAGGGGCAGGGAGCAAGCCCCAAACCCACTCCGGCCCTGGCCACAGCTGGCTAGACACAGCTGGCGAGATACGAGCCCAAGTCCACGTGTGCCCTAAGCGCCTGGCTGCTAGACGTGGGGGTCCCAGGGCCCTGACCACGAGTGAGGGCAGTCCTCAGGCCAGGCCGTCCCGCTCCCTGCCTCACTTCTATCTGCGTCAGAGGGGCATTTGGCTAGGGCTTGTGTCCTGCCCTCACCCCCATTCCCCAAGCTGGCTCTTGGTCCAAGTGAGACACGTGCAGGAGATGTGGTCCAGCTCCCACCAGCCCTCCAGCTGCCCACCCACCCGCAGTGGGCCCGGGTGGCCTGCCCGAAGTGAG
Organism: Mustela erminea; assembly: GCF_009829155.1. NCBI lineage: Eukaryota > Metazoa > Chordata > Mammalia > Carnivora > Mustelidae > Mustela > Mustela erminea. The sequence goes on along the minus strand of NC_045623.1, from coordinate 108,500,720 downwards.
GGTGGTGAGTGGGCCGCCTCCTTCTTCCCTCCTCCCCCTGAGCTGGAGCAGCTTTGGTTCATTTTTCAGTTGTGGGAGATATGAGACGACGGTGTTCAATCCCAGCGAGGCCGGATAGAGCCTGGCTCCCTCCCTGCGTGCGGGCCAGATGGCAGCTCTGAGCCCTCCAAGGCACACGCCTGGCCTTTGTGGGCCGTTTAACACTGTGAATGGGGCCAAAGTGTGGGAAACTCCTTGGGCTCCTGGCTCACACCACCCGGAGGGGGCTGGCCCACCAGGCCTGGGGGAGGGGGAGGGGGATGCGAATGGGCCGGGGCGGGGAGGGCTGAGGCTCCCTCTGGGCTGGTGGGCTTGGAGCAGAAGCACCCGGGAATGCAGGGGCTGGTCAGATCTTCCGACTGGGCTGCCCCCAGCAGCTGGGGAGGGCTTCCTTTCTCCAGCTGGGACTTTGAGGGGGAGGGAGGTTTGTCCTGCCCCCCACCCTGGAGACCTCAGTAAGTCTGGGGTGAGCCTCAGCACTGAGGGAAGATGCCTGGCTGCGGATGTGGGGGACTCCCTGAGTTGGGCTGATTATGCTAGAATTCAGGAATCTGGGACCATAACTCCTTTGTGAATGACACCCCAATCCCCGGGTGACGGCAAAGCAGGCGGCTTGCAGGGGGTGAGGGCTCCAGGGGCATTAGCTCCCGAGGCTGGAGGCTGGAGGAGGCGAGCGCTTGCGGAGAAAGTGAAATGGGGCAGCCGCCGTGGGAGGGAGCGGCGCGGGGTCCCCAGAAATCCAGCCGGGAGCCACCACCTGGTCCAGAAGCTCGTCTTCTGCGCATGCGCCCCGAAGACCTGGGTGCAGGGGCTGAGCGCTGTGTCCCCCACGACCCCGGCAGCCGCGCTCACGAGGGCCCAGCGGTGGGAGCAGCCCCGGGGGGCCGCGGGTGGACCGGGTCCCTCCGCGTGATGGACTGACTTCGAGCTCAGCGAGACCAGCCGCTCCCCGCAGCACAGGCCCCGCGGGGCTCCCCGCAGGCGCGGCTCCCGCGGGAGTCAGATCCGTGGAGACAGAAAGTGGCGGGGTGGGTGCCACAGGTCGGGGGCTAGCGTTTCCTGGGACAGACGTCAGTCTAGAAGATGGACCGTCCTGGAGACGGACGGTGGGGACGGGCGCACGACAGTGTACTGTGCTTCACGCCCCGAGCCGTGCCCTTAGCGGGAACAGCCGCGAATTTCACGTGAGGCTTGTTTCACGATCCACAGACATGTTTTTAAAATTTATTTTTAAAATTTTATTAGGCAGGGGCGCCTGGGTGGCTCAGTGGGTTGAGCCTCTGCCTTGGGCTCAGGTCATGATCTCAGGGTCCTGGGATTGAGCACCGCAGCGGGCTCTCTGCTCAGCGGGGAGATTGCTTCCTCCTCTCTCTCTGCCTACTTGTGATCTCTGTCTGTCAAATAAATAAATAAAATCTTTAAAAAAATTTTTTATTAGGCAGAGAGGCAGGCAGAGAGAGGCGGAAGCAGGTTCCCTGCTGAGGAGAGAGCCCGATGTGGGGCTCGATCCCAGGACCCTGAGATCATGACCTGAGCCAAAGGCAGAGGCCTTATTTAACCCACTGAGGCACCCAGACGCCCCACAGAGATTTTTTAAAGGAGGTCGACTGTTTGCTCCATGGGAGCCCAGGGAATGCGCGGCCCCACGGGAGAGGCGCCTTAGGGTAGCGCCCAGCTCCCTCCCGCGCCGCCCGGCCTACGGGGTGACCCTGATAATCGGGGGTTGGAGGTCAGGCATGAGGCTTCCCTGCAACGTGGAGAGGCCTGCACTGGCCCTGGAGCCTGTGCCTTCCCCATGGGCCAGGCCTGGAGACAGACCGTGAGCGAAGTCTCCCAACAGCTCCAGAATGAACGCTGGTGGTGGTGGGTGCTGCGCCGTGTCTGAGAGTGCCGTGTGTCCAAGGGTACTGTGTCCGAGGTTTCCGAGTCTGAGGTTGCTATGTGGCTTTCCTGGGCTCAGCCCTTCTCCACGTACCCCATTTGCACGGCCTTCTGGAAGTTGGTTAAGAAAGTGGCTGGAGGGCCGGGGAATGCCGTGAGGGACCCCCCCCCCCTGCCCTGTGCCCGCCCTCCGGGAGCTGGGTGCCACTGGGTTCTTCCCGCTGGTGCCCGGGCCTACAGGCAAGATACAGGCACCACCTTTGTTGCCACGAAGGTGCATTGTGGGAGCTGGTGGCTGTGTACCCCACTCCGCTTGGGGGTACCCTGGAGGCAGTGGCCACCTCCTGGCCAGGAGGAGCCCTAGTCCCCGTGGCCTTAGCTCCCTGCACCCCTGTCCCATACCGAAGAACTGGACACAGAGACGGGCGCTTGCTCCTCCCTCCCTGCCCCTCCGCACTGTGGGGCTTCCTCCCCTTGCAGGGGCGCAGACACCCGGGGCCCACAGGGCTAAGAGGGTCCTGAGGCCCAGCCTCCACCCAGGGGCGGGGGGGGCAGGAAACCCTCACAGGTAGGGGATAATGTTGTGAGGTGTACATCTAAGACAGGCCAACACTCCGGAGAGACGCCCACTTGACCTTGGCAGAGAAGTCAAGGAAAAGCTCCCCAATGCCGGCGCTTTGGGACACACACACTGCTTAGTTTGTGTGACACACACAGGGGTTGGTTTCCATTATGCCTCTGTTTCCCGGATTCTCTGGAGTGAGCGTCAGACCCTCCTGTGGTTTCTAAGAGGGCACACTTGGGCTCGGCATCGTGCGGAAGGTGGAGGCACTGATGCTTCTTGAAAGAGCCATGGATTTCGGGAATGGAGGGGGCGATAGGGGTGCCCAGGAAGGTCTTCCTGGAGGAGGAGAGGCCCGAGCAGTCCTTGGAGGGATAGCAGGTGTGTTCCAGATAAGCAACGGCAGACACTTTGCCAGGCAATGAGAATGGGGACATCTGGGCTTGGTGGGGGCGGCGGCGGGGGGCGTTGAAATAGGGACCAGCGTCTCCAAGTCCGGCTGGCAGGGGTTCCCCCGCCTGTGTGTGCTCATCCCAGGGTGTGCGCTGGGCTCCGGGAATAAAGGGCCTGGCCCTGGCTCCCTGGCCCCTCAGCTTGGCCCACTCTCCTTGGCTGGTCAGTGTGTAGACACAGCTCAGGTGTCCCAGCTGGGTCACTCCTTCACAGCGGCGTCCTGCTGCCCAGGTGTTAGAGACCCTTGAGAAGAAGGTTCACGCCGGGCTGAGGGCCGCTCTGAGCCCCCTGGTCGGGAACAGGTGAACCTTGGCCCTGGGGGACGGGTAGGGGAAGGCCCTATCAACAGCTTGTCTCTTGCACTGTCGGGAGGGGCAGTACCCTGTCTTTTGTGATGCGCCCGTGCCCCCCTGGTTCTGTGCCTGCCTCCCGCAGTGTCCCGCCCACACAGACACTCTGCTCCCACAGACGGTCTCCTGTGCATTTCGGTAGCGCGCGGGGGCGGTGGGAGCCTGGGAGGTTGCTCTCTGAGTGTGTTCCCCAGGGACACTGGGGGGTCGGTGTGGGGGGCAAGTCGAAGCTCAGGCTGGGCTCTGCCCTTCGCTTTATGTTGAACATGGGCTGCACTTACCTCTGTGCGGTGGGCTTTTCCCGCCAAGACCACGTGATGGAGGCCCTGGTTCCAGGTCGCGGGAGATGACCCAGGGTGGCCGAGTGCGGCACTGCCGAGAGGAGACCCCCCCACCCCGCCCCGCTTGGCCTGGCCCAGAAGGAGCCCTCATTGCTGGGACTGACAGCTTGGAGTTGCCTGTGATTCTCCCCTGAGCAGAGGCCAGTGTACTGAATCAGGGTCACCAAGTCAGGGGCTCGAGGCTCTCCGCACACCCTTGTCTGTACACACACCTCTCCTTTCATGGTGGCGGGGTCCCAGGGAGTAGGGGCTCTGAGCAGGGAAGGACTGCCTGTGAGTACCCACGAGGTGGGCCAGGCTGGGCCTCATACGTGGAATGCTGGGGGTCAGGTCACAGACCTGCCCGCTCCGTCAGATTCTGTGCTCCGGGGGGCTGAAACCCTTCTGCGGAAGCTGCCCTTGGACAGCTTCCAGCTGTGAGTTTGGCCTCCGTCCTTACTCCTGGGGGCCTGGGATGAGCTGGCTCTGCCCTGGACAGTGGGGGTGGTGACTTCAGCCTCCGCACCCACCCCTTCTCTCAGCTCGTCCAAACCAGGCACTACCCTGCAGCCTGACTGGGGGAGGGCAGGCCGTCCCTGGGTCTCCGCAGCTCCCGCCCTTCATGGCGGGGGTGGGATCACACCTGAGCAGCGGTCCCACCAAGTTCCCAGGCCAGACTTGGGGACCCCAGGCTTTGTGGGCCAGAGCAGGCCCCATGTTCCTAAACGGAGGGTGCTCTGGTCTCTGAGTGGGAGAGCTCAGACCCTAGGCTTGACCAGCCCCAGCCTCCGAGGCCTCAGTTTCCCCAGCGGAAAGAGGAGCAGGGTGGACGCGCAGAGGCGGGGGGTGTGGGAAAGCGCGGGGCCCTTGAGTCTCATGGGCCCCTCCGGATTAGGGGCCTCTCTGGCCCACGTGGCCCCCACCCCCCCAGTGGCCGGGGGCAGGCCCAGGTCGCAGTCCAAAGCTGGTTAAAACCCTGCCGTGTCAGAGAGCAGCTCGCTCCCAACCTCTGAAAGGCAGACAAGCCCTTCATTGCTCTATTATAACGCAGAGCCAGATGGTCTTTTGGGAGTCGTCCCCCCCTCCCGCCCCCCGGGGCCGCCCCCATTCATTCAGAAGCAGAGCCCGGCACTAATGCTGCGGGGTGGGGGGGGGGGGAGCAGGCACGCTTCCACTGCCGGCCGCAGTGTGGGAACCACAGGCCAGCATAAACCGCATGCAGGAGGGGCGCGTGGGGACCCCAAGCCTGGTTCTTGGAGGCCTGACTGCCAGCGGCCCTGCCAGGCTGTCTCTCCGCTGGGAGAGCAGGGACGGGGCTCTTAACCTGCCGTGAGCCTTGGCTTCCTGCGAACCGTGATGACGACAGAGCTGCCCGAGACCTGGGGAGATCAGGCTGAGCACGGGGGTGTGCACCAGGCCCTGCGCTGTGTCTGCGTCTCCCCAAGAATGCAGTCACGTGTTTAAACCCGTGAAAAAACAGCCAAAGAAGGAAAATATTTTGTGACACATAAAAATGACATGAAACTCAAATTGAGCGTCCATGAGTCACACGTCGGGGGCACGCTCCAGGCACACCCCTCCGCTGTTCGGGGGCTGCCCTCCCGATCCCAGGCAGCGGGGAGCAGGGGGGCGGGTCAGCCTGATGGCCCTGGGCCCGTCCCGGAGATGGGGGGGGCACCTGCTCCGTGTGGATTGTCTGCAGGGCGCTGACCTCCCTCCTCACTCCCCATGGGGGGCCGCGCCCGCCAGCCCTGCTCCTCTGGGGGCTGCTGTGGGACCCCGCTGTGCCAAGGCTGAGTGGCATCGCACCCACTGGCACGGGCAAGGACACCGAGGACCAGTCCCTCCCATGCTGCACATTGGGAGCTGAGGCCAGACCGGAGCTGGCGGGGAGGGCAGGTGTGGCGGCCGCTTCTCCCACAGAAAGGGCGGGAGCAGGTTCCTGGATCTGGTCCTGCTTTCCTCAGTCACTCAGCCTCTCTGTCAACCACTGTGCTTCCTCCGGGGTCTAGGCTGGGGGTGGGGGACCTTCCCTCACACCCAGAGGACCAGCCCAGGCCCTCAGAGCAGCTCCCAGCTCCCGCTCCCTATGTTGGCATCCCGCACAATCTGACCCCGTTTGCCTCCTGGGTCCGGGACTGGCGGGTCCTACCCCCTTGTTCCACCCGGCTCTCGCCTGTGGGCTTGCTGGACACTGGGCTGGCCTGCCCTGGGCCTCGTGTTCCCCATCTGATGGCTGAAGGGTTGGTCTGGCTGGTGGTTAAAGAGTCCCCCCCAGGGGCGCCTGGGTGGCTCAGTGGGTTAAAGCCTCTGCCTTCGGCTCAGGTCATGATCCCAGGGTCTTGGGATCGAGCCCCACATCGGGCTCTCTGCTCAGCGGGGAGCCTGTTTCCTCCCTCTCTCTGCCTGCCTCTCTGCCTACTTGTGATCTCTGTCTGTCAAATAAATAAATAAAAATCTTTAAAAAAAAATTAAAAAAAGAGTCCCCCCCCCCCAGCCGCCTGCTCAAATCACGGGGCTCCCCAAATCAGCAGCGGCAGAGGCTTGGGGAGGGCGACTAATTTGCCCACAAATGATGGAACCAGAGAAGGCCAAGTGACCCATGGCGGGGGCTCTGGTGGCTTAGTTATCTGGGAAGCTGCTGGGGGAAGCAGAGGGGGCCTGGGCAGCTCTGGGCGTGGGTGTCACAGAGTGACACCCCCCAATCCGAGGATGACTGAGGGAGCCAAGAACCGTCCCTACTGGGACCCTCTGCTTCCCAGACATTGTGGGGACCTGAAGGGTCACAGATGAGGGTTCAGGCTCCGTGCTCCCCAGGGTCACGCCTCACTGATCCTTGAACCCCCCCCGCCCCCCCCCCTACAGGACCCCCTGTTCTGATTCCAGATGACTTCATCAACATTCCTTTTGGGTACCTGCCTGGGCTCCGACACCCCACAGACTCCCTTCCCCCCATTGTAATGGTATTCAGTAGTCGGGCCAGCCGTTGGGGGTACAGGGGTCCAGCCTGGAGCAGGGACCCATCAGGGAGGCTCAGCACTGGCCCCCTGGGCACACCTGGTGCTCCCTACAGCCGCTGGGCTGGGGGGTCTCCTTAGACCCCGCAGGACCCAACGCGGAGTTCACAGAGGAAGGCTCGAAGGGCCCAGCCAGTCCCGGGATCCTGGTCAGCCTCCAGCTTAGGGGAGGACGTGAGACCAAGGTTGCCCACCCCCTGCTGGGCAATAATTACCCTTGTTAAGTGGCTGCTGGGTGCCAGGCAGAGGCCCAAGCTTGGCCCTGGGGCAGGGTGTGGGGGAGGTGGGCGAAGCCTTCAGAGTCTGGCCCTTCCTACTAGGCTTGTTTCTCACATCTGGCAGTGACCTCACATTCAGTCTCCTGCCCCATCCCCCAGGACTGAGGTGGCTCCTGGCCTTAGCCAGGAGGGTCTAGTGAGCGCCCGCCCGTCCCCTGGGCTCGGACCCCGTGAGGCAGACCCCACCCTCCCTGGAGCTCCCCGACGGAAAGAGCGGACAGCCCCCTCAGCCCCCTTGGGCCTGTTTCTCTTCGCGTGAAACAGGGCGTGAGGGGGTCTCGGTGGTCTCCCTGGGTGCAGGGCCCCGCCGGTCTGACACCATGCAGGGAGGCCCGGGGATCGGGGGGCACGCTGGCTGAGGTGGCGGACCCCAGGCCTGCAGCTCTGCAGCCCTGCCCGCCCCCAAGCCAGAGGAGAATTTGGGCGAGAGGGAAGGGCCTCTCCGGGTGGCTTCCCACACTCCGCGCCTGCTGCGGACATTCATCTGGCACAAAAGGCGCGTGCTGGCTTTGTGTGCAGAGCGCTGGGCCCAGAGGCCATCTGGGGAGCACTCAGAGCCAGGCGGGGCTCCCCCAGGCTGCCTTTGAAGGTTGGGGCATCAGCAGCAGCTCCCAACCGCATGCTGGAGGGTCGCACATCTGGCCCGGCCAGTGCCTTCCCATTCCCACAGCCCTCAGCAGTCCCCGCGCCCCAGGCCTGGCACCGCTGGAGAACCAAGGGACAAAGGGGAATGCCTGCCGCCCCACCCCTTCCGATGGCTGCCCCAGGGTGCTCCTGCCAGGGCCCTCTGAGCTGCTAGGGCTGTGGGCTTGGAGTGCTGATCCAGTGCCACTGCGTTGTCGCTGGGCTCTCTGGCCCTCAGTTTCTTCATCTGTAACATGGGGCCAGTAGCAGTCCGTGTGAGGCAGGTGTGGAGGAGGAAGGAGTGGGTGAAGGCAGAGCTTTCAGGAGGCCCCCCACCCCACAGGCTGCTGGTGTTAACGTCGCTGTTGCCTGGTGCCCCGGCGCTGCGCTCTGGTAGGCCTTCGCCTTGGCCCACCCCACTTCATTTGGAGCATGATCCCTGCCCAAGTTCCGGGCTGCCTGGGAGCTGCCCACTGGAGTGGCTTTCAGGGGCCAAAGTGCACCCAGGGCAACGAGAGAGCTAGGCCTAGGTCTGGCCCCTGAACGGTTGTCTTCCCTCCCCCTCAGGATTCTGAGCGGGTCCAGGAAGATAATGTGCCCTGCTCAGCTGGTATGCAGTAGGTGCTAAATAAGTGCACAGTTCCTTGCCACCCTCTCCCCGTCCAGGTCCCTCAGGACCCCCAAGTCTGACTTTAGCCCTGGGCCTGCCACAAGGGGGCCCAGCTGTGGCCCAGCTGCCAGCGGCTAGGGTAAGGGCTGTCAGTCCTGAGCGAACTCTCCTGTCGCCACCCCCGTGAAGGCCAGAGGCCTGGATGAGCTGCAAGGGTGAGGTGGGTGGGGGCTCCTTGAAGGCCCTTCCTGGCACGGGGGCAGTTCTGAGTCTGGGTAGCTGGGTTGGTTGGGGGCAGAGAGCCGGGCGTCCCAGGGGCTCTGCTTTCAGGGGCCCTTCCTTGCTGAGGGACTCCGGGGCCAGTGCTTGGTAGACAGGACCTCTGGGGGGCTCCCACCCCCACCCCTGCTGGGGGGGGGGACATCCTTGAGAGGGTGTCCTGCTGGCCCCGAGATAATCCGGGCTTTGGAGAGGGTGTGAGAGGCTGCCGGCCGACTTTCCCACAGCCCCACATAAAGGGCCGGCCGCCAGCTGCTCTCCCACAAAAGGCTCCCAGCCATTCAGGGCCTGGAGGCAGGCGGGGCGAGCAGAGGGGCAGCCTGGGTCTACCTGGCCACCCCCAAGCAGAGCTAGCCTCTGTGGGGCAGCGCCGGCCTGCTGACCATGAAAGGGCCCAGGAGGTCCCTGGGGCTGGGGCTGGGGAGCCACGTGTCAGCCCCTCCCCAACACCGTCTCGCCCCAGGCTGGCACCACTCCTGGGCCTCTCCATCACCCTGGGCCGTCAGCCCCCCCACCCCTTCCCCCTGCCACCTACCCTGGTCCCGCCTCATCCCCTCCTGGCACCCCTGCTCCCCAGCCTGGCTGCACGGTGCTCTCCCCACCCCCGCCAATGCATCCTGCCAGCCAGTGTGGTAGGGACAGAGGGCCGGCAAGGCTGCCCCCACCCCGAACTTAGCTTCCTCTCTGAGGTGCAGGATGGCCTTTCCCCCTCCCTGGGCTAGTGGAAAAGCCTCCTGAGAGCCATCGTTTAAAAATACTGGGTCCCAGGGATGCTGGGGTGAGAAACTCATGCCTTTCCTGTCCCCCTGGGGAATGAACCCTCGAGCATCTCTGATGATGACCTTGTTATGTGAGGACCAGACTGGCGGGTGGAGGAGGAGCTCAGAGGGCCTTCCCGGAGGAGGTGGCCAGCTGAAGCTTAGCCTTTCCCAAAGCGAGATGAGGTTGGGGTTTTCCAGGGGCAGTGCCCCTGGCACACTCAAGGGGCACCGGTGCTGGTCAGCTCCCCGTCTCAGAGGTGCCATCTCCACGTTGTTCCCACATCTCAAGCTGCTCCTGCAGCGGTTTTCGTCCCGCGGTGAGCGTGGCCAGGCCCAGCAGGTGCCTGGTTGAAGACCCTCAGGTGTGAGAGGTCGCAGAGGCCCAGGGGAGAGCCCAAGCATGGCTCCTGAGAGCAGGCAGTGATCAGAGAGCTACTTTCCACCTGTGCTGGGAGGGTGGGGTCCCAAAGCTGAGCCCCCAGGGACCACAGCTTCCCTGGGCAGGCAGCTGGACCGCTGGGGGCTGCTCTGGGAGGGTCTGACAGCAGGGACTTGGTGGTAGGGCAAGTCTCAGCCAGTGCCCACGTGTCTCCCCCTCCCCCCACACTCCCCACCTGCTGGGGGCGGGGGCATCATTATCCCAGCCCAGCAGCGGGGGTGGTGGGGGCGGGGGGCTTTTCTTTGTCCAGGCGTGGCCGCTGATTGGCGGCAGAGCGTGGGAAGGCACGCGCGCCTCAGGCCCCACCACCCCGCTCGGCATAAAGGCCCTACCAGCACCCAGCCGCCTCCACGGCCTCCGACCACCCTCCAGCCCTGGGCGCTTGGCGGCAGGCACAGCCCCTGTTCACCCCCAGAATGAAGATCGGCTGGAGTCTGGGGCACCGGTGGTTGGGGGTGGGGGTAGGGTCCGGGCGGGGCTGGCAGACGCCCTGGGCCACTTCCCTGGCCTCCCTTTTGTTTGAGAAGTTTGCGGGCACCAGCCCAGCCCTGAGCTGGAGAAGGGACAGCGTGGAGACAGGGGGCAACATCCCGGGTGAGCGCCGCCCCGGGCTGGTGGAGGGTGGGGGGCTGGGGGCGCCAGCTAGGAGGGGTGTCCCCCAGGACAGCCCCCACCCCACTTGCGTGCCCCGCCCGCTCACCTGCCCCGCTCAGTCTCCACAGCCCCGCAGCCCCCGCAGCCCCGCCAGCACCTTGAGCGGACCTCGGGGAAGGCGATTCTTTGCACGCATCAGGCGCGTAGGGACACCCCGGCCGGGCGGCAGAGCGCTCCCCAGAGTCCTGCCGCCACGCGAGTGCGGCGAGCGAGTGCAGCCCCCGCTCTCAAGGTGGTCGTGACTTTGCCAGGCCGCTGGAGCCCAGAGGAGAAGGCTGGGCTGGCTGGACACTTTGTGTCCACTCCTGTTTCCCGGCAGCCCAGCCTGCGGGCCGGGTGCCGTCAGCGGCCGCTAGAAGGAGGGGTCTTGGGGGCGAGGGCTCTGGGTGTTACAGGGTCTGTAAGTGGTCGTGATTGGGGTGGTGCGTGGCGCGCGGAGGCTGCGGAGAGGGTGCGCGGGCGCGCTGGGACGGCTGCGGGGTCAACCCAGCCAAACCTGCCGCGGGACCTCCGTGCCTTCCAGGAAGACGGAGGACTGGAGGGTTCCCGCAGGAGGGCGAGCGAGTGGGAGGGCCGCGCGCTGGCAGGGCGAGGCCGTGTGCTGGAGCCGCACCCCGGGGCTGCAGGTGTATGCGGCGGGCGGGCAGGGTGGCGGGGCGCGTGCCTGGAGCACCACGGAGCTGGGAGAGAGGGGCTGGTCTGCAGCACTGCCGGGGCCCCTGCGCCCTCCAGCGAGGCGGACGGAGTCCTGGCCCCGCCCAGGCTGCGCGGACTGATCCGCCCCCTGCTGGGCGCCCGCCCCGCCCCGCCCCGCCCGCCGGCCTCTTTCCTGGACCTGCGGTCAAGGTCCAGCCAGCGCCCGCGGCCCCGGCCAGCCGGGAAGACCCTCCGGTGCGCCGAGCCCGCGGTGGCTCCTCTCCTCCCTGGGCTGCCTCGGGTGTCTCCCGTTGACTCTGAGTCCCCGTGGGGCAGGCAGGGTGCCAGCCCCCCAGGTCGTGGGCCCCGAAGTCGCAGCAGCTTGGGGGCAGGGGCCTCAGTGTCCCCATTTCACGGAGGAGCCTGCGGCGGCGGCACCGGGGATCCGGGTGGGCCGGGGGCCTCTCCGCAACCGGGGCTGGCGCTGTGCCGAGGGCGCCCCGCGCGCTTCCCACCGGTGCCCCGGACGTTGCCCCGCGTTTGTTCCCGGGACAAGCACCGCCTCCCTCAGCGGCTTCGCGGCGGAGAGGCTGCCTGGTCCCGGGCCCAGCCTGGGTCGCGCGCTGAGCCGACAGGCCCACCGCACCGTCTCGGAAGGCGTGAGGCGGGAGAAGCACGCGCTCTCCGTCTCCGAGGCGGCTGCGGGGAGGCGGGCAGGCGCCTCCGGGGGACGGAGCGCAGGGCTGGGCTCTGCTGCCCCCTGGTGTCCTGCGACCCTGCCGTGGGGAAGGTCCGGCGGCCGCTGGCCTCCCCGGCTCCGCCGAGGCTCGAGTTTTCCCCCCAGCGGAGGGGAAGGCGGCGGGTCCCTGCGGACCCAGGCCCAGCCCGTCCCTGCCCCGGGGTGGGGCGCTGGGGAGACAGCCACGGGGAGGTGGGGGGAATGCCCAGGCCTGGGCGGGTCTTCCGGGAAGTGATGCGGCCCGGGCCGGGAAGTCACCTTCTGGGGAAGCACCAGCCCTGCTGTGACCTCTTCCAGGCGGGGACACGCAGAGAGCATGGGTCGCTGCTCGGATGGCGACCACGGCTGCCTGCGGCCCGCCTGGTCAAGGCTGCTGCAGCTTCCCTGACAGGTGCAGCTCCAGCTGGGGGGGACCTGAGCTGTCCCCCATTAGCTGGCCCCTGGGTGCTCCCCGCCTTCCAGAGTGTTCCAGTTACCCGTGGAGCAGCGCACCTTTCCGTGCGGTGGGACGGCTGGACAGCCGTGTGTGCCCAGAGCCCTGCATGCAGGAGGTGCCTGGTAAATGTGGGCCCAGCAGAGCACTGCTTCCTGGAGGCGGGGGAGCTCTGGGCTTGGAATAAGGCTCTTCCTCCCCTGGCCCAGGGCTGTCTCCGGGACTAACCAGGGCTTTCCTCATCAACAGTTGGCCGGGGCCCATTGTCATCTGCTGGATATTGAAGCAGCAGTGTCAGGGGTCCCCCGGAAGTCATATCTTTGGTGGGACACAGAGACGCAGGCCTGGGACACATCCCCTGGGTCCTGTTCCCCACCCCAGGAGGAGGGTGGGCAGCTGCCGTCCAGGCACAGGTGGGGTGGTGCCTGCCCTGTGGGCGCTGCTTGGGCGGGTCCGTGAGCAAGCAAAGTGCATCTCCTCCCGCCTCAGGCGCGCACCCACAGTCACGGTGTGTGTTGGTGCTTTTCTGTGTAAAGCAACATCCCGTGACCTTGTTGAAACAGAAGAGAAAGGCAAAGTAGAGTTACACTTTTCATTTCATTATGACAGTTCAGGGAGAAAACACGGTTGTGGGACATACTGGGAAAGAAACCGTAGCTTCCCAGGGCAGGCAGGAACCTTGCCACGTGGGGACCCGGGGCCTCAGGGGTTTCCTGTTTGGCAACGAGCAGGGCGCTGAGGCCTGGGGCGTGGGACTCGTCCCCCAACCACGTACTCCACACACAAGTGCACAACACCCATGGGGCCCGCAGCTCTTAGTCTTTAAGTGAGGCTTTTCTTTCAGTGCCATTCCCAGGGAATTGTAGGAAATCATGTGGAGGGATCCTGTGTGTCCTTCAACTGGTTTCCCTCCTGCGAAGCCACAGTACAGGCTTGATGGAGATGTGGACACTGACATGGGCCAGCTAGAGAACATGCTAGCAACACGAGGGTCCTGCCTGTTTTCTCTTAAAATTTTTTTGATCTATTTTTTTAAAAATTTAATTAAATTTTTTAAAAATTTATTTGTCAGAGAGAGAGAAAGCAAGCACAGGCAGATAGAGTCGCAGGCAGAGGCAGAGGGAGAAGCAGGCTCCCTGCTGAGCATGGAGCCTGATGTGGGACTCGATCCCAGGACGCTGGGATCATGACCTGAGCCGAAGGCAGCCGCTTAACCAACTGAGCCACCCAGGCGTCCCTGATCTATTTTTTTAAAAACTGCTGTGACACAGGCATGAGGGCTACTGTGCTAGCTGTGTGCGGCGTGAAGCATACTCCCTCGTCCCCTCCGCCTGTCTCCTGAACGTTCCATCGGATGCTCTGTCCCCTTGACACCCCAGCCCCTGCCCTCCCCAGTCCCTGGTGCCTGCGCTCTCTAGGAAGGTGACGACTCAGGTCCCTTGTGCAAGTGGGTTCAGAGGGCATCTGTCCTCTTGGGACTGACTGAGCTCCAGGAGCCCCACGTCCTCAAGGTCAACCATGCCGGTCACCAAGCTTCAGTGATGCTCGTCGTGCGGGGACTATGTACGGGCTCATCCGTTCATCTGTGAGGGACGCTGCTTCCTCCCTCTGGCCGGCGTGAGCATGGGTGTTCTGAACCTCAGGCCGATGCTGGCCCCGATTCACTCCCAAGCCCCTAGCCCGGGGCTGAGGGCTGGGGCGCCAGGCGCGCGGGTGGGGAGACCGGCCAGCGGGGTGGGGAGCGGGCTGTGCAGCAGACAGGAACTGTCCTCGCTGCCCGGCAGGGCTACATTCTGGGGAACCTGTGGGCTCCCCTGGGGCTGGCCCGACGGCCCGGCCTTCACCAGAAATGATGTCAGTTCATCTGCCCCTCGGGCTTTTTCTTGTAAAAGGGAAACATGGTGTTACGAAAAACCCAGACGAGGCAGAAGAGAATGAAGCAGAAAGGGGAAGTTAGTCCTTGGCCAGAGCTGAGCGGAAGGAGGCCCGACCTTTTCCAGGACGCAGGGAAGCACAGTGCGCGCGGGATTCGTGATGCCCGTTGCGGGCCTAGCGGCGGGGCTGTGTGCCATGTGTCCCATACACACGTGGAGGCCTGTGCGTGTGGGTGTTGGGTCCTCGGGTGTGTTGGCCGCCCAGAGCTACCGCAGGTGATCAGCATTTGCTTGACAAAGAACGCCCTGTTCAGAACAGACACTCCGCGCCTGCAGTCGGACCCCTCGCCCGTGCCCACTCAGTGAGGTTGCGGGATCGCTGGCGTCGGATCACTCCGGGGGCGGTGGGCACGGGGTTTGGGGTGTGTCGGGGGATTGGGCCTGTGTGTGCGTTGAGGGCGGCCCAGAGCGGGGAGCTCCTGACCGGGTGTGTTAATGTTACAGGACTTTGTCCCCTTGGTGCCCGTGGCTCTTGGCCGCTCTCGTTGAAGAATGAGGAGGTGGCCAGACAAGGGGTGGCAAAGCGAAGTGTATCGACACCGTGCGGAGCGCCTGGAGAAACAGGGGACCCGAGAGCGTTGCCATTTGGTGCTCAAATATAGGGACTTTTATTTTTTATTTATTTTTTTCAAAGATCTCATTAGTGTGTTTGAGGGAGAGCACGAGCAGGGGACGGGCGGAGGGAGAAACAGACGCCCCACCGGGCAGGGAGCCCGACTTTATCCCACGATCCCTGCAGACCCCGGATCACCACCCCAGCTGAAGGCAGATGCTTCCCAGACTGAGGCACCCAGGTGCCCTTAGGGGTTTCTATAAGCACTTTTGAGGAACTGTCTTCAGCATCCTGAGAGGGGCCCCCCTGAGGACTGGCTACTAAGGTGTGCCAATCAGGGCTTGGATCAGGTCCCCGAGTGCCTGTGGAGTTATTGCTCACGTGTTGCTGGTCTCGTGGGCTGACCTCTGGGGACCAATTGGACAGTGAATGGCGTTCCACGGTTACTGGTTTTGTTTGGGATGTGTTGCAAATGTCAGTCCCACCAGACAGGAAGCTGTCATGGTCTCGTCGAAGTGGTGCCCGCCCGGTTTTGTCTCGGCTGTCCCGACACCCTGTTTCCTTGCTGGGGACACTGGCCCTGAAGACCTGCGTGTCCCATGACCCCCTGGTATTAACATACCTCGCCCGCGTCAGAAGCGGAACGGAGCGAAGCAAAGGCTGTGTGTGACAAGCCACCGGGGTCAGCTGGTGGTTCTGTGGCCCGACAGTGACTTTCTTGTGTCTGAGTGAGCATGTGGCCTGTGTTCCTGGAGATGTGGACACACTGTGACGTCACTGATTAACCCGGCTGATGGCGTGGGCCCCTCTCCACGTACGGGAGGCTTCCTCCGCTTCCCGGGTCCCCGTGGGCCTGGGCTGCGTGCCTGCTGCTAGGGACGCAGCAGTGACAGGGGCCAGAGCTCCTTGCCCTCAGGAGCTCACCTTCTGGGTGGAGGTTGCCCTGGATTGTGTGTCCTCAGATTCACGCATGGCGGCTCTCACACCCACTGTGACTGCAGCGGGAGACGGGGATTCTCGGAGGTAATTAGGGCTGCATGACAGCGACTTGATCTCAGCTCAGGTCTTGATCTTGGGTTTTGGGTTCAAGACCTGCCCTGGGCTGCAGGCTGGGCAAGGAGATGGCTTCAAAACAAAACAAAGAGGAGGGGACATGTGAGCTCCCCCGCCCAACAGTGTGTGTGCAGAGGGAGGACACGGCACGGCGGCAGCGTCTGCGGTCCAAGGAGAGAGGCCTCGGCCAAGGTCCTCGGCCTTGCTGGCCCGGTGATCTTGGACTTCCTGTGTCCAGAACCTGGAGAAATCGATGTGTGCTGTTTAAGCAGCCCAGCCTAAGGTGTGTGGTCACGAGGCCCAGACAATGTAGGAGTGGCAGACGCGGCTCGATTTGCTGCTGGAAAGGTGCCGCGGCTACCGCCAGGCAGTGGAGAGAGGGCTGAGGGTGTGGGTGCCTGGGGAGGGGCGGGTGAGGAAGGGCCTGGCTGTCCGGGGGGAGGCGCGGCTGCCTCCAGGCTCCTGGTTTTGGGAGAGAGGGGAGGGTCTTCCTATTGGGGGGCACGGAGGTGCGGGGGGATGGGGGTCAGCAACGGATACCCCAGTCTGGAGCTTGGGGCAGACCGTCCCCTCAGTTCTGCTCCCAGGAGCCGGCCCCTCAACGTCTGGGAAGTCCCCAGGCTCCCTGCACACCCTCTGGCCCTCCTCTGACCCCTGAACCCTGCGTCCTTCCCCTCTGTCGCAGGCATGAGGCCATGCTGTGGGGTCTGCGCCGTCCACCCTCCTCTCCACATGACGCTGGAGCTGCCTCCTGTAGGCTTTCCGCCTCTGGCCTCTGGGCACCCTCCCCACCCTGCTCCCTGCCTTTCAGGGCTCCCACCTGGCCCAACCCGGGAGCTGGCCCATCGGCCTCCTGTCCGCTCTGTCTGCCCCCCACGAGCCTGAAGACTGCATGGTGGCCCTGTGGGAGGGGGCCCTGGCCAGCCCCGTGCTGTGCGAGCCCCCCCACCCCCCACACCCCGCCTCACCAAGAATGGACCCCAGGCACTTCCCAGCCGTGTTACACAACTGTCTTCTTTCTCAGAGATGTCCTGTCCCCCATCCCCAGGGCCGCATCATTCCTCTGCCCCTCACTAAGCAGGTGCTCACCACGCCACGTGACTTATCTCTGGCTTATAGATGGGGCTCCCTGCTCAGACCTGGAGCCCCGGGAGGGGAGGACCCAGCCGCTTTGCCTCTGAACCGCACTGGGTCCAGCCCGGAGCTCACACAGACCGGGGGGCACTGAGGGGGGCACTGAGGGTAGCCTGAACGCAGAGGGGAGGAGGGAGCGCCGCTGTGGCCGGGTCTCAGGATGCCCCCGCTCCTGCTCCGAGGTCCGGCTCAAGCCTTCACCGTCTCTCTCCTACCCCTCCAAGACCCCGCAAATCTGCCTCAAGAAGAAAGGGGAAATGTGGCCGGGGGATTCCCAGGGTTGCCGTGCACCGTCTTGACCGGGAGGTCACAGGGAGGCAGTGGGACGGGCGGCCAGGCCCTCCCTGCAGTCTGAGGGTGAGACACCCAGCTCGAGCCCCATGGGTGTCTGGGCACAAATCGGGCTGAGTCGGGATGGGGGGGCCGTCCCGGGGCCCAGGTCACATGGGTGATGGGAGGAGAGGCCCCAGGCTGGGGCTCACGTCACCCACCAGGGAAGATGGGGTGCGGGACCCCCAGGGAGTCTCAGACATGCTGATTCCGGGGGCGCAGCACTGAGCAAGGGAGGGCCTAGCAGGTGACAGCCCGCAAGGGGCACCCAGTGGAGGGGGAGGGCCCTGTCGCCAACCTCCTCCTCCTGCCTCACTCCCCAGTGATGACTCAGGTGCTCCTGCCCTATCACGTCCCCTGCTGCCCAGGATCTCCTCCCGAGGGTCCCTTGCTCATGGAATTAGGGAGTAACTGTGAGGGGCATGTCGGCCAGTCCCAGCCGGTGGGACCCTCAGCCACCTCCGTGAGGAGGAACATGGCCGGGCTGGGAGGTCAAACTGGTGCGGCAGGACGCAGCGAGTGCCCGCACCCCAACAGCCTGCCTTGGGCCCCTAGTGTGCTGAGACACCCGGGAGCTGCTGGGGTTCCTAGAACATTCTAGGTCACCTCCCAATGCACGTGAGGGCTGAGTGCAGGGCGCGGAGAGGGTGCCCCTTCACCTTTACTGGAAGCCCCTGTAGGCGAGAGGGTATGCGTGTACACGTAAAGAGCGGGGCGTGGGCACCTCTAACGGGCTTCTGGTGTGGGGACAGAGCCGGATCTGGTGGGGGTCTTATGCGGGCTCCCAAGCCTCTGGGTCCTCTTGACACCATCCTGCCTCGGGGACCTTGTGTCCATGGGGATGGGGTGGTGGTCCTGGGGGATGGTGGTCACCCTGGGCCGGCTGGAGCGGCGGGCGGCGGGCGTCCAGCCCCCGTCTCCCACGGGCAGCGTTCGTGTCCGGTACTGAGGCAGGAGGAGCCGAGAGACGAAGCCGACCACCGGGGAAGGAAGAATCCGGGGCGGCCCACGGCTCCCCCCAGAGGCCAGGGAAGGTGCTGTGAGGGGGTGGCTGCCGGCCCCAGGGAGCGGGGACCCCACAACGGAGGCAGCCAGTTTCCGGGACAGCCCTATAAGGAGGAGCGTGAGGTCAGGGACTCCTGTCCGCATCCCTTGTTTCTCTCTCTAGGGCTGCTGGCGCTGGAGCTTCAGGGAGGCTGCAGGCAGGGGAGGAGGAGACGGGTTTGCCACCCCGGGCCCGGACCCCCGAGCAGGGACAGGGCTGGGCAGCTGAGGGACAGCGACAAAGCAGCGGCCCACGGGCGTCCTCGGAGACGGACTTTACCAAGGCGACTGGAGGCCTGGGCGTGGGCCTGGGGCTTTTACTGAGTGGTGAGCAGGAGAACGCAGCCCCGGCCCCTGGGGTCCCCGCAGCCACTCCCGGAGTCCCAGCCTCTCTGAGTGGGTGGGCCTGAGCACGCCCATTGCAGAGGTGGGGTCTCACCCACAGGCCGAGTCCCAGGTCAGAGTCCCACAGAAGCGCGTCCCCCTGCACGCCTCGCTCCGGGTCGCTGCTCACTGTTTCAGAAGGACCTGAGGTGCTCACGGGACTCCTCCCTCCCAGTGGGCATGGGGTCCCCCTTGGCTTGCTGGGCGACAGCCCACGCGCCCCGAGAGCACGAGGCATGTCCCTGGCCTCTTGGAGCAAAGAGGGGCAGGTCCAGACCATCTCCAAGGTCGCCCTGCCCAACTAGTTCAACCCAGTACCCCCAGAGCGGACGGCTTGACGGTCCTGCAGACCCCCTGCCCCCGGCCTCGCTGGTCCCCGGCCATCCGGCAGAGGGAGGGTCCCCACGAAGGGTCCAGGCAGGACCCGCAGGGGACGTTGGCCAGCGGGCCGCTCGCAGGACACGAAGCTGCCCCGAAAGTGCTGGTCGGCTGGATGGGCGAGCGAGGGGGGAATCGGGCGCATCTCAGGCCGGGCAGCGTCCCCTGTAAAGTCAGACTCGGGAATGGGGCCGCACACCCCCCCTTGGACGTGGTCTGTTCAGCGATCTGTCAAGTGACACCCAGTGACCGAAATGAGAAGGCAGAGTGCAGCCGTCCTGTGTGTCCTGGTGACAACAAGGGGTGACGGTCCAGGGTGGGGCCTCCCTCTGAAAGGCACGAAGGCTGTCCTCCTCAGTGTCCTCAGGACCTGGGATTAGGTAGTGACCCCGGGGCCCGTGGTGCCAAGGTCAGGACAAGGAAGGGGCTCAAGGTCCGTCCGCGCTGGGCCACCAGCAGTCAGCTACTGAGGGGGTGGTTCCTGGTCCTGGTGAGGGCTCGACCTCAGGATCTGATGGGGACCTGCCCGGGGCCCGTGGAACTGGACACCCACAGCCGGGTCGGGATGGGTCTGCTGGGAGGGAAGCCGCCACCGGTAATGGATTTGCAGCCTCACGGATGAGGGAAGTTGGAGGGTTTCATGCCCATCCCAGGAGCCCCGGGCTGAGCGGGGACGTGGGAGCCATGGGGCCCCAGGGGGGCTCCTCAGGACACGTGCCATCTGAGGCATCAGCAGGGGTGCACTCCCTCTCGCCAGACCGCCCCGCCTGCATCTTGGGGCCCCAGGCACGTGGGGGTCCCCCACCCCTAAGCTGCCCACAAGGTCACCACCTCGGTGCTCTGGGGAAACCCAGGTGGGGAGAGCGCCTTCTGCATGGGGAGATTAGGGTTAGGGTCTGAGCACTGTCTGTACTCCAGAGATCCGGGGTCGGGCCATGTTGCTTTTTTTTTTTTTTTTTTAAATTTAAGGTTTTATTTCTTTATTTGACAGAAAGAGAGATCACAAGCAGACAGAGAGGTAGGCAGAGAGAGAGGAGGAAGCAGGCTTCCTGCTGAGCAGAGTCCGATGTGGGGCTCGAACCTAGGACCCTGAGATCGTGACCCGAGCCGAAGGCAGAGGCTTAACCCACTGAGCCACCCAGGCACCCAGCCCTGTTGCTTTCTGAGCCCACTGGCCCACAGCCCATCTGTGAGATGGGAGCAGGAATGAACCAGCCCAGCCCCAGCCTGGGGACAGGTGGGGTGTGGACAGTGGGTGCAGCTCAGGGAAAGCAAAATGTCACTCCCGCCCTGCGTGGGAGCACTGAAGGTGCTCTTCCTCCCGCAGCCTCCCGCAGTCTGGGGAGGGACCCCTTGTGCTGAGCTCAGGAATGTGTAGATGGAAACCAGCCCCTCCATCCCTGACAGAGGGCACTGCGTGGGAGACGGGGTCCTTTGGGAGGCCGGTCACCCTGCTTCAGTAGACGCTGTGACAGGAGCAGGAAAGCAGGAGGGCTCCTCTTGTGGCCTTGGTGCCGGTGCTGGAGGGGAGCAGCCGGGGGCTCCCCGGGTGTCAGGGCAGCCGAGGAGACGCAGATGCACAATTGGGGGGCCCCCAGCTCTACAGCAAAGTCAGGGGGCCGCTAAGGGACAGGGAGTCCAGGAGAGACTCCTGAGCCAGAACTGGGTGCGGCTCACTGAGTGGGGCAGGAGGAACTGTGCCACGGCTGTGCCTCTGTGGTCCCGCCTGGTGGCCTCCCCCTCCCTTTTCGAGCTCCTCTGCCTTGCGGTCACCTCCTGCCTCCTGCACCGCCGGCCCCGCGCCCCCTTTCTCCCATGCCTGTGGGCTCCTGTGGGGTCCTGGCCATAGGCAGCTTGACCCCGACAAAGCCCGGTATGGACAGACTGAACCGATTGCAACAGCCGATGCTCCCTCGCGGGGCCCCAGTTTCTCTTTCCCTTTCAGTTTAGACGAGGCAGGTTCCAGGTTGAGTGTGAGCTGGGCTGCTGGCGGGGGATGAGGGGTCCTGAAGAGGGACATGGAGCCTCCTGGAGGCTGGGAGCCGCCCCCCTGCAGCCGGGCACCCAAGCCTGATGCCCTGAGCCAGGTGAGTCCTGAAGCCTCTGTGTGTGTGTGTGTGTGTGTGTGTGTGTGTCCCAGTGCTTCCTGGTGTCCTCTGTCCTGACTCCGCAGGTGCCCAGCTCTCTCTGCGGACCCTGCCCTGGGCCCCATCTGCTCCTGGTCCCACATGGGCTTTTGTCCCTCAGCATTGTCCCAGGGGACATTGACCCAGCCCCTGGCCCCCAGCCCCCTGATCCCTGGGAGTGGGGCAGTAGAGAGGCAGGAAGCCATACCGAGCAGCCGCGGAACCCCTCCTGTCCTCTGTGGACACCCTTCCCCCACCCCCACTTCCAGGCCCTCAGGCCCGTCCTGGAGGCTGCTCACGGGAAGCAGGTGGTCAGGGAACCCAGCCAACCCCCTCCGCCCTTCACCCCAGCCTGGCCAACACTTGATTAGATAAAACCTTACTTGTGCAGAGAGGGCGGCTCCCTGACCCCGCCGCAGGCTGCAGGACTGGCTGCTGGTTACTCCACAGGAAACCTCCTGCGCCGCCTGGCAGAGTCAGCCCTGGAACCAGAGTCCCGCAGAGAGGCCCCCTCCCCGTCAGGCCGGAAGCCCCCCCGTCTCCGCTGCTGGCCGGTGACTCCTCTGACTGTCCCTCTCCCACCCTGCGGCTCCCCAGGGGCTGCTGCTGCCCCATTTCTCGGGGGTGAGCCCGAGGCCCCCAGGGCAGCCCTGGCCGCCCCTCCCCTCCAGCACGGATCCCGTGTCCTGCAAGCCCTGTACCTGTTGCTCCTGGGGTCCCTCCCCTGTGCTCTAGCCATGGCCGCATGCAAAGAGGAGGAGTACCCGGTGGGCTCCGAATGCTGTCCCAAGTGCAGCCCAGGTGGGTGCAGCCCCAGAGGGACCAAGCTCCAGTGCCTGGGCTCAGCTGAAGCCCTGGGGCAGGGCACAGACGGGGAGGGCTGAGTCTCTCCCTCCCAGGACCCTCGCAGCTGCAAGGTATAGGCATGCAGCGTGGGGGCCCAACTGGCCCACTTATGGCCGGAAGCCGGGGCCCAGAGCAGGCGCTGGAGCACAGTCATGCTCACATGATACCCGGAGGCTTCCACCTCCTTCCAGAATGTTCCCACCGCCTTCTGCCCTCTTGGGTGGGAGGCAGCAGGACACGAAGGGTGGCGTGGGGGACAGCTCAGGTGGCTTTCAGTCCCGGGGCATGCTGGGGGCTTCAAGGGGGCAGGCGGGGTGGGCTCCGGCAGGGCCCTCTCCAGGCCCAAATGACACAGCTCCCCCTGGGCGCAGGTTACCGGGTGAAGGAGGCCTGTGGGGAGCTGACTGGCACGGTGTGTGCCCCCTGTGACCTGGGGACCTACACGGCCCACCTCAATGGCCTGAGCGAGTGCCTACAGTGCCGAGTGTGTGACCCAGGTAGGACCCCTGGCCACAGCCACCACCCCAGTGGGGACCCACGGCCCGCTGCAGTGGGCAGCCACGGGGCCGGGACCGCTGTGCCGCATCCCACCTCGTCTGCAGGACAGGCGTCTGCACGGGAACCCTTCCAGGGACGTGCGCCTCTGTCCACACCTGCCTCCCCAGGGGGCCAGCACTGTCATAGCTCCCTGTTCGAGGCACTGTCCAGAGTGTGGGGAGCCCGTCACCCTGAACCCCTCACGTGGACCCCCAAGCCACGGGTCCTGTCCTGCCTCGCCCATACCGCTGGTCCTGGGGGACTGGACTGTGCTCGCCCTCAGTGTCCACACCCGCACAGCACCCTCCCCCCCCAGGGCCTGCTTGTGGCTCAGCATTGGGACCCTTGTCTTCTTCCTGCCAGGTGGGCTGGGGTGGAGGCATCCCAGGAGGAAAGGCAGGACCCAGCAGAAGCCTCAGTGCTTTTGGGTCCAGCCGGGGGAGGGAGGCGCAAGGTCTTAGAGCCCCGGCTCACCCACAGGTCCTCGATGCCCCGAAGGAAACCCTGTCTTATGGGGCTGAGGTTGGGGTGCGGATGGCTGAGAGGCTGTCCCTCAGCAGGGGCTCAAGGCTGAGCCCAGGCCCCGCATGACCCCAGCCCCACTGCCACTCGCCGTCCGCCTGGCTCTGACTAGCCTGCTTGCAGCATGGGAGCCTGCCCGAGGGACAGGCTCTTCAGGCGTGGGTGGCCTAGGGCTGGGACCTGCCTTCTGGGACTGCCCCCGCTGCTGACTGTGGTTTTCACTTCCTGTGTGGGCCCCGCGGGGACGAGGCCGTTTTCCCGGCGGGTTGGCTCCCCTCCTGAGGACAGCCTTTCACCATCCTCCTGACAGCTCCTCCTCGGCCAGCCCCGGCCGCTGCTGCTGCTGTCCCTCAGAGCCCCTTGGGACACACACCCCTGTGTCCAGCACCCGCAGGCCCAGCTTTGGGCTGAGCAGGGCGTGCACCTGGACGGGTCCTCCAGCAGGAGCGCAGCGGGACCCAGACACACACACAGCAGGCGGCAAAGCTGGGCTGAGGGAGCTGGTCAACAACCCGTCCCCGATCCCGGACAGGAGCCCAAAGGCCTGCGGCTGCTGTGCAGGCCTCTACTTGGTCTCCTCCCGGGATGGGGGGCTCAGCACTGCCCACGGCAGCACATGCAGCTGCTCTCAGCTCCTTCTCTTGGGTCTCAGCCATGGGCCTGGTGACCAGGCAGAAGTGCTCCCAGACAGAGAACACTGTGTGCGTCTGTGGCCAGGGCTACTTCTGCGTCAGTGAGGATGGGGACGACTGTGCAGAGTGCAGTCCCCACACGCCCTGCAGACCTGGCCAGAGGGTGCGGGCCAGAGGTGAGCCGCAGACCCTGGGTGCCCCGACCCCTGGCCTCTCTGCTCAGCAGCCGAGAGCCTGGTCCCTGGCACCCTCCGAAAAGACAGACCCTGGACCCAAGCCCATGTGTGTTGGGGGGGACCCAGTTTTCCTCCTAGCCGGGGCCCCCCGCCTCCCCTCTGCCTGGCCCTGTCGTTTCCCAGGCACGGAGCGGCAGGACAGGGTGTGTGAAGACTGCCCTCCTGGGACCTTCTCACCCAGTGGGACCCTGGAGGAGTGCCAGCCCTGGAGCACGTAGGTGACCCTGGGGTGGTCTCGGCTCCGTGTCCCGGGGGGGGGGGCGCTCCTCCAGCAGAGTCTCCAGGGCTCCCCCTGCTCCCCATCATGGGCCGGCCTCCAGGACATCAGCTGCTGGACCCTGTGGCTCATGCCCCCAGCACGGTGGCTGATGTGAGCTTCCCGGAGGCCAAGGATGGACCTTCTGTCCTGGGGCAAATCTGGAGGGAGGTGCTGCCAGATTTCTGGGGCGCCTGTGGTTCTGGGGTATCCTCAGATGCCAGGGCTGTGGGGAAGCCTAGCGAATCTGGAGTCGGGGAGGGCTGTCTAGGAGGTTCTCAGGGAGCCCGAGAGGTGACAGGACTCCCAAATGCTCATCCTCGGGTCCTGAGGGGAACCTGGGGTGACCAGACGTGGCTGCTTTGGGGGGAGGGGCGGGTCCTCTCACCACCTGCCTCCCCCAGGTTATCCCTCTGTGCCCCCTGATCTGGGCTCTCTGCCCTGTTTCCTCTGAGCCCATCCCTGTCCCGTCCCTGTCCCCGGGCACCCCGTTTTCCTACCTCTCCCCTCGCTCCATCGGCCCAGAGCAGGGAGCTCCCACCCTGAGCCGCCGGAGCGCGCCGCGGGCAGCCGCCTTCCCTAGGGGACCCTCCGGGCTCTGAGTGCCGGGCCCCCCGCCGAGCAGCTCGCGTCTGCCCCGCTGCTCTCTCCTAGGTGCGACGGCCCTTTGCAGACACGAGCGGAGCCCGGGACCAGCAGCTCAGACGTCACGTGCTCCTCCCTGCTGCCCGCTGTGGTGGGCAGCGTCTGTGTTGCCGCTGCGGTGTTCTGCCTCCTAGTCCTCGGGATAAGGATGAGAAGGAGACGGACGCCCGGTGAGCTGCGCGCTGGGGTCCCGTCGGGGCGTCTCCCGGCTGTCTCCCTCCGACGGCCGCAGGCGGCCGGCAGGAGCGTCTCCGGGACTCCTTGGCTCCTCTCGGGGGGCTGTGCCGGCCTGGGGGTGCTTCCCGCTGAGTGGGAGTCCTGGTGTCATGGGGTCGCGGGGGGCGGAGGGCCAGGCAGACAGGGCCCCCTGCACCAGGACCCCCTGCCGGGTACCCCCCATGCCCACTCCCCACCAGGGACTCCAAGGCCCTGTCTGCCCTCAGGGACAGAGCAGCACAGGGCAGGCGGAGAGCGTGGGGGGAGCACAGGGCTGGGGTGGAGGGGCCACAGCAGCCCCGCCGCGGGCAAGGCCGAGCCCCCCAGAGGCTCCGCGACCTTCGCTCATTCCCTCCTGCCTGCGCTGGGCTCCACGTCGGGCCGGGCCCTGGCTCTGCAGACCCGGTTCTGGCCTTTGGGGAGCCCCGCGCTTGCCCAACAGGGAGCAGGCACCCAGCAGAGTCCAAGTGGGGAAGGTCAGCCAGCATCTCGGGCCACTGTCAGCTAACATGTCCTGGGTGCTCAGCCCGGGGCCGGCAGGCGGCAGGCAGGTCTCAGGACCCCAGGCTCTGAGCGGGCTGGCCAGGGGCCAGCGCTTGCTCCTTCTCTCCCAGTTCTGGGGCATCGGCTCCCTGAGGGGTGGGCGACCGTCCCCTGTGAAGTGCTTACTCCCTTTCCCTGGGTGACATCACACTGGAGTGAGTTAGGGACAGGGTTTGGCAGCGGGGGACTCGGGCAGGAGGTGTCCCCACGTTGTCCCATGTCCTGTTCCCCCGACTGGACAAGTCCAGCAAGGAGCCCTGTCCACACGGGTCTGGCCTTTCTCCCAGAGGGTCCTTCTCTCAAGGAAGACCACACAGGGAGAAGCCAGGAGCTCCGGTCCCTCCAGCCCCATCGCTGTGAGACCACCGAGACTGACCCCGACGTGACAGTGTCTCTGTTTTTCAGGGGGACCCACGAAGGCGGGACTATTTCACCAGGTATCCCGGATCGTCCCCCACCGACCCACTGGTGGTGATGCTGTTGGGACAGGCGGGGTGGGGGGCTGTTCCCATTCTCGGAGGGCCCTGAGTCCTTAGTGTGAGACCAGGCCAACCCGGGAAAGGAGGCCCCTGTCCTGCCTGAGAAGCCCGACTGACCCTGAGCACCACAAGGGCCCCGGGCTGGACGCAGGGCGGGCAGTGTCTCGGTGCTGGATGTTTGAGCTGGTCACAGAAGGGGATGCTGTGTCTGCCCGTCCAGGTCCCGCGGGTCCCACCAGACGTCACCACAGTGGCTATGGAGGAGACAACGTCTGTGTCCCCCGGGACGGAATGACCCACTTATGGATGGATGGATCCTGGAGGCAGACACCCAAGCAAGCCGTCCTGGGCTGTGCCTACTAGAAGGTGCCAAGGTCCCCAGGGGCCCTTCCCCGGGCTGACTTCACACTTTACCCAACAGAGCAAGACTGGCCCTGCTCAGGGGTCCCTGGGGACCCCACCTGTGTCCCATCCATCTCGTGAAGGGCCCAGAGCCCTCCCCTCACCTCTGCGCAGGTGAGGACCCAGCCACGACCCACTCTTGGCTCCACTCATCCCCAGCCCTCTGAGCCCCAGCTTGCCCATCTGCAGGATGGGCCTGCCAGCACCTACCTCACAGCGACACAGGATGGACCACAAATCTGGCGTGATAACAGGCCATAAATGATTTCTCAATGGGATTAAGATTACTCAACCAATAACCAATAAACATGTTTTAAAATTTGTTGTTAGAAACTACTTTGCAGATGCTTGGAGAGTATGGGAACACCCTGTTTCTCCTGAAACTTCCCCACGGGTGAGTTTTGCCTGAATGGTGAATTTTGAGGCTTTCTAGCCTGTGGCGTGACCACCCTTCTCTGCGCACCGGCAAGTCCGCGTCCATGGGCGGGGAAGCCTACCCGCGCCCTGTAGCCCGCCCCGCGGCACCCCTCGCTGCCTAGTTCAGCAGTGCGTTCCAATCTACTACTGCCCTTACTTTGGGGATTGGCGCAGTCCCAGAATTGTCTTACAAGACGCCCGTCGGTGTTTCTGAAGCAGAGTCCCCACTCTGTCCCTGAGGATCCCCAACCCAGTGACATCCCAGTGACAGTGAGCATAGCAGGCCACATGCTGTCCTCTAAGACAGCGCTGGGCTGTTCACAGGAGTGGCGGGCCCCAGGCCAGGGCCTCAGGAAGGGGTCATGTCCAGGGACGGGCTCAGAGTGCAACCTCTGTCCCTTCATTCAACATTCCCCGCATCGGATGCAGCCGCTGTAAACATCACCTATCCGCCCAAAGCGCCCCCAGAGAGTCCCACCTGAGGGTCCACTTAGGTCACTGTCCTGCCTGCCCACGGCCACTGTGGCCACCACGGTGCCTCATCCCAGTGTCTACATGGCATGAGGTTGGGCAGTGAGGACCAGCGCCATGTCCCGGTGCCCTTGGAAGAGCGCGCCCGGCCCGGGTGTCCTTGGGCTCACCAGGGAGGACACCTGAATTCCAGCCCAGAAGGCGCGGGTGAGGTGCTGGTCACATCTCAGCTGTTTCGTGACCTTTGAGGGCACCACAGAACTCAACATGTGACACCCTCCCAAGCACATAAGCCGCATGGTGTCAGGCGCTGGCTCCGAGCCGCCCCTGCGTTTTAGCCTTTCCAGTCCTTCTGTACACTCCTGCCCCCATCCCATCAGGCGCGTTCTGAGAACCACCGATCTGAGAGTTTCACCACGGCCACAGAAGGGACGCCCAAAGGGCTCCAGTGAGCAGCACAGCGCCTCAGCCAGGACTACAGGAACTCCGGGGGCGGGGGCAACACGGGGTTGGGGACAGGGGAACCACACACGCCCGCGTCACACGTCCTCGACAGACGCGCCCGCGGACTCTATCGAGGCATTTATTTTCTGTGTCCGAGACGCGGCCCTTCCTTGCCAGTCCAGGGGTGAACGGGTCAGAGGTTTCTGGAGGAAAGTCACGGGTCAGGACGGGACAGGCCTGTCCCTGCCCCAAGGGACACACCCCACAGCTCTGCCCTGAGCCTGCCAGGCCTGGCTGCGGGCTCACCTCCCCGCCGTTGCAAGCCCTTCCCCGCTGTCCTCCCTTCTCCCGCAGCCCTTGGAGCCCTGAGCCCCCCGTGGCTTCCCCTCTGCAAACCCCACCCCTCTTTGCGACCACTTCACCCCAGGTCTGTTTCTGCTTCGACAGACACCCTCTCTTCCGGCTCCTCCCTGGCCCAGGGTTTTGAGGGCGTGAAGAAGGGCCTCTTGGGCCAGCGAGGCCGAGTCCAGCCTGAGTCAGCCTGAGAACTGAACCGAGCAGCTCGTTCTGCTCCCAGCTCCCTTCCCCCTGGCCAGCAGGAGGCCGGAGCTCGGGGTGCCCAGCCTGCCAGCTCGGGGAGTCCTTTCCCTGGTGCCCAAGCTGGTGCAGGCAGGAGGCAAGGCAGGCATCTCCTTGCCGGAGCCCCAGGTCTGGAGCTGCCCCCACATGGGTCCCCGCCAGGGGAAAATGGAGACCGGGGCCGCCGGCGTGTGCCTCACTGCTCCCTCGGTCTCTGGCTGAGTCCTGAGCCCTTCCAGTGCTGGGGCGGGGGGGGGGGGGGGGGGGGGGGGCACGTTGAGCCCCACGCCCTTGAGGAGTGTGCTCTCTTCGGGCAATTCTGGGTTCTCAGGGGTAGGGGTCCTGGTTCGCAGGAAAGGGACCAGGGCTTCCTCCAGCAGCACAGCAAGAGTCCCGCTGAATGGGCATTGTGGCCACCCGCCGGTCCCACGGGCCTCCTCCTGCCAAGAAGCCGGGAGGGCGGCGCAGTCCGGTCCGGGTGTGCGTCCTGGACGCTGATGAGCTCTTACCCGGCACCGCGCCGTCCTCCCGCACCCTTCGGAACTCAGGTCTGGCTGCGGCAGGCGGTGGACGAGGGCTGTCGCAGTGACACCCTAGAACTCGCGACCCAGGGCATAGGGCGAGCAGCGGGCGTGGTGGTGGGGGCGGGAGGAGCGCCTGCGGGGTCTGCCGGGCACTGCCTCGGGGCAGCAGGCGGTGCTCGCAGCAGCGCGGCCGGCATCCTGCCCAGGCCTGTCCTCTTCTGCCAGGCTCCGTGGAGCAGGGAGGGGCCGCACTGGGGTCCAGGGCGGACCGGGCAGGAAGAGGCAGACCTTGCCGGAGGATGCTGCTTGTCCACCGCCCCAGCGAGGAAGGAGAGCTTCCTCCCACCCAGCAACAGCGCAGCCAATGAGAGACAGCCCTGGCGCAGCCAATGAGAAATGTCATAGCAGCTAATGAGAGACTGTCCCAGCCCAGCCAACGAAAGGTCACATTCCCGACCGTTTTCCCCAGCACTATGGGGGAACAGCCTTTCCTCTAAAACACGGTCCCCTCTGTGGTTGCTTCTGCTTCGGTCTCTGGGCGCCCAGAGTTTTCCTGTAGCCTGTTGGTCTCAGATTGCACGTCTCAGATTGCTATTCCCAAAGAAACCATTTTTGCTGGTAAAATAATGGGTAGTTTTATTTTTTTGGCGTTAACAACAGATTGAATCAACAAGGGTTGAATGCAAACTTGTAAAACAATTGAAACTCAACGAACAAAACCGTATCTCAAATGAACAAAACCACCACCAAGAAAAAAGAAAATGAACCTATGCAACTCTGGAGAATGGTATTTGGACTAAAGAAAAAAATAATGGCAAGCAAATACTGAACTCGTAAGTCGTCAGGATTCTCATAATGGCAGCAGTCCTGAGACAAGTATCTGTGTCTTCTAGGACAGAGCCAGCGAACAAACAAGTTCTGGACAAAGGAACTGAGTTCCTGTCAGGAACAGAGAGGAATGCCAACTGTGGTTTGTCTGGAACCGGAGCTCTCGGCGTGACCTTGTGATTATACGTCTCTCAGTGCATCTGTGCATTGATACCCACGAGTGAGGGAGGTGTGGGGGCACACTTTCTAAAGCAGTCCCTGTGAAATCCTAGAAGCAATGACACTGCAGCACAATTAGCATGCCTACTCAGGCTGGGTTCCAAAATCCATTCTCCAGGAGAGAGAGGTAAGGTGGTGGGTGAGTAGGGGACCCTAATTTCATCCAGTCCCTGGAATTCAGCTAGAGAGCTATCAAACCATTCTGAACACCTGCAACCTCAACAGGCGTCTAAGGAGAGAATTGCTGCAATTCTACCCATAGAAAAAGTGACCACTTGTTGCAAGACACAACGACAAGATGGAAGAACTCACCCCACAAAGAACAAAAGGCAGTACTGACAGCTGGGGGTTTGCATATTGTGGAGATACATAGGGCGTCAGGGTTAGAATTCAAAACGGCAATTACGAAGATACTAGCCGAGCTTGAAATAAGCACAGACAACGCGAGAGAATCCCTTGCTGGAGGAATGAAAGAGCTAAAATCTAACCAGGTCAAAATTCTTTAAAAAGCCATTATTGAGATGCAATACAAAAATGGAGGCCGTCACTGCTGGGCTAAATGAGGCAGAAGAGAGAGTTGGTGCTACAGAAGACAAATGTTGGAGAATAAAGAAACTGAGAAAAAGAGAGGTGAACATGTACTGGATTATGAGGGCAAGATTCAAGAGATCAGTGATGCCAGAAAGCGGGACAGTTAGAATAGTTGGGGCCAGAGGAAGAGGGAAAAGAGAGAGGGGCAGAAGGTATATTTGAACAAATCATAGCCAAGAACTTCCCTAATCTGGGGAAGGAAACAAGCATTCAAGTCCAGGAGGCACAGAGAACACCCCCTCCCCATCAGTAAAAATAGGTCAACACCTTGACATATAATAGTGAAGCTTGCAAATTTCAAAGACAAACAGAAAATTCCTGAAAGCAGCTCAGGTCAAGAGGTCTTTAAACAACATGGCTAGAAACATAAGGCTCACAGCAGATCTATCTGTGGATAGATCTTTTTAGCCTGGCAGGCCAAAAAGGACTGGTAAGATATATTCAAGGCACTAAAGAAGAAAAGCATGCAGCCAAGAATACTTTATCCAGCAAGGTTGTCATTCAGAATAGAAGGAGAAATAAAGAGCTTCCGGGACAAACAGAAACTAAAAGAATTTGTGACCAATAAACCAGCCCTGCAAGATATATTAAGGGGGATCCTTTAAGCAAAGAGAACCCCAAAGTAACATAGACCAGAAAGGAACAGAGACGATCTATGGAAACAGTAACTTTACAGGGAATACAATGGCACTAAGTTCATCTCTTTCAACAGTTACCCTGAATGTAAATGGGCTAAATGCCCCAATTAGAAGACACAGGATATCAGATTGCATTTAAAAAAAATTAATATACTGTCTATAAGACACTCATTTTAGACCCACAGGCACCTCCAGATTTAAAGAGAAGGGGTGGGAAACCATTTACCATGCTAATGGACATCAAAAGAAAGCCGGGGTGACAATCTTCATATCTGACAAATTAGATTTTAAACCAAAGACAATAATAAGAGATGAGGAAGGACACTATATCATATTTAAAGGGTCTGTCCAACAAGAAGATCTAACAGTTGTAAATATTTTTGCCCCAATATAGGAGCAACCAATTATACTACACAATTAATAACAAAATTAAATAAACACATTGATAAAAAGTACAATAATAGTAGGAACTTTAACACCCCATTTGCAACAATGGACAGATCAAGATCATCTAAGCAGATCAACAGGGAAACCGCAGTGTTGAATGACACACTGGACAGATGGACATCACAGATATATTCAGAACATTCTATTCCAAAGCAACAGAATACACATTCTTCTCGAGACACATGGAACATTCTTCAGAATAGATCACATAGATCACAACAGTGCACATCACAAATCAGGTCTCAACCAGTACCAAAAGATTGGGATCACTCCCTGCATATTTTCGGGCCACAATGCTCTGAAACTGGAATTCAACCACAAGAGGAAATTTGGAAAGAACTCAAATACATGGAGGATAAAGAGCATCCTACTGAAGAGTGAGTGGGTCAACCAGGAAATTATGGAAGACTTTAAAAAATTAATAGAAACAAACGAAAATGAAAACAACTTTTCAAGACCTTTGGGATGCAGCAAAGGGGGTCCTAAGAGGAAAGTATGTAGAAACAACGTATATACAAGCCTTTCTTGTATGTACAAAGTATATACAAAGTATATACATGCCTTTCTTTGTATATACAAAGTATATATAAGCCTTTCTCAAGAAACAAGAAAACTCTCAAATACACAACCTAACCCTACACCTAAAGGAGCAGCAGAAAGAATAGCAAATAAAGCTTAAACCTAGCAGGAGAAGAGAAATAATAAAGATCAGAGCAGAAATCAATGAAATAGAAACCAAAAGAACAGTAAAATAGATCAACGAAATGGGGAGACGGTTCTTTAAAAAATTAACGAGACCAAGAAAGCCCTCGCCAGACTTATCAAAAAGAGAAGAGAGAGGGAGAGAGGACCCAAATAAATAAAATCACGAATGAAAGAGGAGAGATCACAACCAACACCAAAAAACTACAAACAACTATAAGAGCATATTATGAGCAACTATACCCGAGCAAATTAGTCAATCTGGAAGAAATGGATGCATTCCTCGAAACATAAATTACCAAAACTGAAACAGGAAGAAATAGAAAACCTGAACAGACCCAAAGCCAGCAAGGAAATTGAAGCAGTCATCAAAAATCTCCCAACAAACAAGAATCCAGGGCTGGATGGCTTCCCAGGGGATTTCTACCAAACATTTAAAGAAGAATTAATACCTTTTCTTCTGAAGCTGTTTCAAAAAATAGAAATGGAAATGGAAATACAAACTCATTTTATGAGGCCAGCATTACGTTGATCCCCAAACCAGACAACCCACCAAAAAGGAGAATTACAGACCAATTCCCTGATGAACAATGATGCAAAATTTCCAACCAATATAGCAGCCAAGAGGATCCAACAGTACATTAAAAGGATTATTCACCACGAATGCCAATGAAGATGTTAAAATGTCTATGCCACCCAGAACAATCTGTACATTGAATGCAATCCCAATCAAAATTTTGTCAACATTTTTCACAGAAATAGAACAAATAATCCTAAAATTTGTATGGATCCAGAAAAGACCCTGAAAAGCCAGAGGAATGGTGAAAAAGAAAGCCCGAGCTGGTGGCATCACAATTCCAGGCTTCAAGCTCTATTGTGAAGCTGTAATTGTCAAGGCAGTATGGGCCTGGCACAAAAGCAGACACATAGATCAATGGAACAGAACAGAGAACCCAGAAATGGACCCTCAACTCTATGGTCAACTAATCTTCCCCAAAGCAGGAAAGAATGTCCCATGGAAAAAAGACAATCTCTTCAACAAATGGTGTTGGGAAAATTGGACAGCCACATGCACAAGAATGAAACTGGATCATTTCCTTACACCACACATAAAAATAGACTCAAAATGGAACAAAGACCTCCATATGAGACAGGAATCCACCAAAATCCTAGAGGAGAACACAGGCAGCAACCTCTTTGACCTCGGCCACAGCAACCTCTTGCTAGACACACCTCCAAAGGCAAGGGAAACAAAAGCAAAAATGAACTACTGGGACTTTGACAAGATAAAAAGCTTTTACACAGCAAAGGAAACAGTGAACAGAACCCAAAAGACAACCTCCTGAATGGGAGAAGATATTTGAAAGTGTGTTATCAGATAAGGGCTAGTATCCAAACTCTATGAAGAACTTATTAAACTCAACACCCCCCCCCAAAAAAAAATCCAGCCAAGAAATGGCAAAAGACACAAACAGATATTTCTCCAAAGAAGACATACAAATGGCCAACAGACACGTGAAAAGATGCTCAACCTCACTTGTCATAAGAGAAATAGAAATCAAAACCACAGTGAGATACCACCTCACACCAGTCAGAATGGCTAAAATTAACAAGTCAGGAAATGGCAGGTGTTGGTGAGGATGCGGAGAAAGGGGAGCCGCCTACACTGTTGGTGGGAACGCAAGCTGGTGCAGCCGCTCTGGGAAACAGCATGGAGATTCCCCAAAAAGTTGAAAATAGAAGTACCCCACAACCCAGCAATCGCACTACTGGGTATTTACCCCAAAGATACAAACATAGTAATTCACCGAGACACGTGCACTCCAAGGTTTGTAGCAGCAACGTCCGCAATAGCGAAACTATGGGAAGAGCCCAGATGTCCACTGCCAGATGCATGGATAAAGACGTGGTGTCTATACACAATGGAATATTACTCAGTCACCCCCAAAAATGAAATCTTGTCATTCGCAACCATGTGGAAGGAACGAGAGGGTATTGTGTTTCGTGAAATAAGTCGGTCAAAGACAAATACCAAATATCCTATGTGGAATTTAAGAAACAAAACAGATGGACATGGGGGAAGGGAAGGAAAAATAAAATAAGATAAAAAGAGAGAGGGAGGCTGACCTACTGAGTGTTGCTGGAGCGGGGCGGGGGGATGGGTCACGGGGGAGGGGCATTCAGGAGGCACGTGATGGACTGAGCTCTGGGTGTTGAACGCAGCTGATGAGTCACTGACCTCTACCTCTGAAAACCAATAATATAGCATATTTTAATTAATTGAATTTAAATAGAATTGAAAAAAGAATCCATTCTCTGTAAAAGTAATTGGGGTTTCTTGGGAAAATGTCTGCTCCCAGGGCGGGGCTGGGTAAGACCCAGAGAGCTGGGCACATTCTGTTGGGCCAGAAATTAACGGAGGGCTATGGATTGGTAGGAGTCAGTCAAAAAACATCCATAAGCCAGGATAAAAGGTCTCTGGCTGGAACAATTTGGGACAATTTGGAGATCAAAATATGTAAGAGTAATAGATTAAAACTCAGTGGCTAAAACTGGAGCCATAAAGCCCTCGTCGAGGCGTGATGGCGCGCGAATGACCCAATGCAAGGGGAGTTCGCCCCCCTTCCAGCTGAACGCCCTGTTCAGTCAAGGGCGGGCGAGAACGGAGCCGTACACAGCCGCCAAGTATCTCCTCCAAACACGTTCATCCATACCGCCGTCCTAGCTTGTCCCGATTTCCCAGAAAGTTTCCAGAGAAACACGATATTTACATACTCTCAAGTCATCCTGCCAAGTATACTCTTTTTTTTTTTTTTTTAAGATTTTAATTTATTTGGGAGGGAGAGAAAGTGGGGCAGGTGGCATGGGCAGGGAGGAGGGGCAGAGGGGAAGAAGCCAGACTCCCCGCTGAGCAGAGCACCCGACATGGGGCTCAGGACCCTGAGATCATGACCTGAGCTGAAGGCAGAGGCTTAACTAACTGGGTCACCCAGGTGCCCCTCAAAATACATTTTCTTTTAAGATTTTATTTATTTATCAGAGAGAGAGACGGGGAGAGAGCGAGTGAGCACAGGCAGACAGAGAGGCAGGCAGAGACAGAGGGAGAAGCAGGCTCCCTGCCGAGCAAGGAGCCCGATGTGGGACTCGATCCCAGGACGCTGGGATCATGACCTGAGCTGAAGGCAGCTGCTTAACCAACTGAGCCACCCAGGCGTCCCCCAAAATACACTTTTTGAGGACAAGTTAAAAAGTCATTTCTCGTTTTTTAAAATTAAATTAAATAAATAAAAATAAACATAAAAATTAATTTTAAAAATCAAAAAAATTTAATTTTTAATTTGTTGAGCAAAACAACTCCAATTTAGAAATGACTTCCCAGCATGACAGTCATTGATATCACACGGCATTCGTGATCCGTCCAGTGTCACTCAGCGCATGGTAGGTACCCACAAGCCTGTCCTACAGATGGGCAAGGAGAGGCTCAGAGGGCTGGGGGTGAGCAGGGCTTGGAGACAAAGGTGGCTCATGGCAGAGGAGCACATGGGGGGGGGCTGGTGGGTGTGGCCTATGTCAAGCTGATCCCCCATACTGTGGGATCAGGGCACTGGGGGCCAGGGGCTGGGTGAGCCCAGAGCGACAATGCGGGGGACAAAAGCCCATGTGGGACCGGGAGCAGATGGGGCCCAGGGCAGGGTCTGCAGAGAGAGCTGGGCACCTGCGGAGTCAGGACAGAGGACACCAGAAAGTGCTGGGACGGACACACACACACACACACACACACACACACACACACAGAGGCTTCAGGACTCACCTGGCTCAGGGCATCAGGCTTGGGTGCCCGGCTGCAGGGGGGCGGCTCCCAGCCTCCAGGAGGCTCCATGTCCCTCTTCAGGACCCCTCATCCCCCGCCAGCAGCCCAGCTCACACTCAACCTGGAACCTGCCTCGTCTAAACTGAAAGGGAAAGAGAAACTGGGGCCCCGCGAGGGAGCATCGGCTGTTGCAATCGGTTCAGTCTGTCCATACCAGGCTTTGTCGGGGTCAAGCTGCCTATGGCCAGGACCCCACAGGAGCCCACAGGCATGGGAGAAAGGGGGCGCGGGGCCGGCGGTGCAGGAGGCAGGAGGTGACCGCAAGGCAGAGGAGCTCGAAAAGGGAGGGGGAGGCCACCAGGCGGGACCACAGAGGCACAGCCGTGGCACAGTTCCTCCTGCCCCACTCAGTGAGCCGCACCCAGTTCTGGCTCAGGAGTCTCTCCTGGACTCCCTGTCCCTTAGCGGCCCCCTGACTTTGCTGTAGAGCTGGCGGCCCCCCAATTGTGCATCTGCGTCTCCTCGGCTGCCCTGACACCCGGGGAGCCCCCGGCTGCTCCCCTCCAGCACCGGCACCAAGGCCACAAGAGGAGCCCTCCTGCTTTCCTGCTCCTGTCACAGCGTCTACTGAAGCAGGGTGACCGGCCCCCCAAAGGACCCCATCTCCCACGCAGTGCCCTCTGTCAGGGATGGAGGGGCTGGTTTCCACCTACACATTCCTGAGCTCAGCACAAGGGGTCCCTCCCCAGACTGCGGGAGGCTGCGGGAGGAAGAGCACCTTCAGTGCTCCCACGCAGGGCGGGAGTGACATTTTGCTTTCCCTGAGCTGCACCCACTGTCCACACCCCACCTGTCCCCAGGCTGGGGCTGGGCTGGTTCATTCCTGCTCCCATCTCACAGATGGGCTGTGGGCCAGTGGGCTCAGAAAGCAACAGGGCTGGGTGCCTGGGTGGCTCAGTGGGTTAAGCCTCTGCCTTCGGCTCGGGTCACGATCTCAGGGTCCTAGGTTCGAGCCCCACATCGGACTCTGCTCAGCAGGAAGCCTGCTTCCTCCTCTCTCTCTGCCTACCTCTCTGTCTGCTTGTGATCTCTCTTTCTGTCAAATAAAGAAATAAAACCTTAAATTAAAAAAAAAAGCAACAGGGCCCGACCCTGGGTCTCTGGAGTACAGACAGTGCTCAGACCCTAACCCTAATCTCCCCATGCAGAAGGCGCTCTCCCCACCTGGGCTTCCCCAGAGCACTGCGGCCCCCCGAGGTGGTGACCTTGTGGGCAGATTAGGGGTGGGGGACCCCCACGTGCCTGGGGCCCCAAGATGCAGGCGGGGCGGTCTGGCGAGAGGGAGTGCACCCCTGCTGATGCCTCAGATGGCACGTGTCCTGAGGAGCCCCCCTGGGGCCCCATGGCTCCCACGTCCCCGCTCAGCCCCGGGCTCCTGGGATGGGCATGAAACCCTCCAACTTCCCTCATCCGTGAGGCTGCAAATCCATTACCGGTGGCGGCTTCCCTCCCAGCAGACCCATCCCGACCCGGCTGTGGGTGTCCAGTTCCACGGGCCCCGGGCAGGTCCCCATCAGATCCTGAGGTCGAGCCCTCACCAGGACCAGGAACCACCCCCTCAGTAGCTGACTGCTGGTGGCCCAGCGCGGACGGACCTTGAGCCCCTTCCTTGTCCTGACCTTGGCACCACGGGCCCCGGGGTCACTACCTAATCCCAGGTCCTGAGGACACTGAGGAGGACAGCCTTCGTGCCTGTCAGAGGGAGGCCCCACCCTGGACCGTCACCCCTTGTTGTCACCAGGACACACAGGACGGCTGCACTCTGCCTTCTCATTTCGGTCACTGGATGTCACTTGACAGATCGCTGAACAGACCACGTCCAAGGGGGGGTGTGCGGCCCCATTCCCGAGTCTGACTTTACAGGGGACGCTGCCTGGCCTGAGATGCGCCCGATTCCCCCCTCGCTCGCCCATCCAGCCGACCAGCACTTTCGGGGCAGCTTCGTGTCCTGCGAGCGGCCCGCTGGCCAACGTCCCCTGCGGGTCCTGCCGGGACCCTTCGTGGGGACCCTCCCTCTGCCGGATGGCCGGGGACCAGCGAGGCCGGGGGCAGGGGGTCTGCAGGACCGTCAAGCCGTCCGCTCTGGGGGTACTGGGTTGAACTAGTTGGGCAGGGCGACCTTGGAGATGGTCTGGACCTGCCCCTCTTTGCTCCAAGAGGCCAGGGACATGCCTCGTGCTCTCGGGGCGCGTGGGCTGTCGCCCAGCAAGCCAAGGGGGACCCCATGCCCACTGGGAGGGAGGAGTCCCGTGAGCACCTCAGGTCCTTCTGAAACAGTGAGCAGCGACCCGGAGCGAGGCGTGCAGGGGGACGCGCTTCTGTGGGACTCTGACCTGGGACTCGGCCTGTGGGTGAGACCCCACCTCTGCAATGGGCGTGCTCAGGCCCACCCACTCAGAGAGGCTGGGACTCCGGGAGTGGCTGCGGGGACCCCAGGGGCCGGGGCTGCGTTCTCCTGCTCACCACTCAGTAAAAGCCCCAGGCCCACGCCCAGGCCTCCAGTCGCCTTGGTAAAGTCCGTCTCCGAGGACGCCCGTGGGCCGCTGCTTTGTTGCTGTCCCTCAGCTGCCCAGCCCTGTCCCTGCTCGGGGGTCCGGGCCCGGGGTGGCAAACCTGTCTCCTCCTCCCCTGCCTGCAGCCTCCCTGAAGCTCCAGCGCCAGCAGCCCTAGAGAGAGAAACAAGGGATGCGGACAGGAGTCCCTGACCTCACGCTCCTCCTTATAGGGCTGTCCCGGAAACTGGCTGCCTCCGTTGTGGGGTCCCCGCTCCCCGGGGCCGGCAGCCACCCCCTCACAGCACCTTCCCTGGCCTCTGGGGGGAGCCGTGGGCCGCCCCGGATTCTTCCTTCCCCGGTGGTCGGCTTCGTCTCTCGGGTCCTCCTGCCTCAGTACCGGACACGAACGCTGCCCGTGGGAGACGGGGGCTGGACGCCCGCCGCCCGCCGCTCCAGCTGGCCCGCTCCTTCCATCCGCAGCCCTGCAAGGGGGGGCAGCAGCCCCTGTCCTGGGCCCAGATATGCCGTGCGGGGGCTCCCTCTCCCCACCGCAGGGGACGCATCTGCTCTCTGGGCTCTGCAGCCTGGTCTCGGCCCTGGAGGCCCCCTGGGACCTGGGAGCGAGCCGAACGCAGGAGCCCGGGTCGGGGCGGATGTCCGCCCGAGGGACCGTTTTCGGGGCGAAGTCACCGGTGTCACCGTCCGCCATCGGTAAACCGGGTGATGCGGGGTGAGCGGGCTCTGAGCGCGCGGCCGCAGCACAGCGCCGTCCGATCCCGGGCCCGCGCCGCCCGAGGCCGTGTCCCGCAGCTAAGGCGGGGGGACACCCGCGCAGGCGCTGCGGGACCGGGGCGTGCGCGCCGTCTCAGGTCGAAGTAAGAGCGAGGCCCGCAGGGCCGCGACACGGGCGCTCACTCCGCTCGCCTCGACCCTGCCCGGCAAGCCGCTCGCCCCCGGACTCCCGACCCGGGACCCCGCGGGCTCCCTAGCGACACCAGAGCCCCAGCGGGGCCGCGCCCCGGCGACGCGGCTCTGTGCGCAGGCGCACCGCGTGCCCGCGCCCGTCCGCGGCGCTCCCCAGCGCAGGGACGCCATTGGCCGACTGGCTTATGCATATGCAAAACAGGTCGGGTGGAGCCGGGCCGGCAGACGTGCCCCGACGCGGTCGCGGGCTGGGGGCGTGGCCTGCGGGAAGGGGTGTGGCCAAGCCGGCCAAGAGCGGGGCCGCCGCGGAGCCGGCGCAGGGGAGCGGGGTGGCGGGGAGACATGAGCGCGGTCGACCTTGCGCGCGTGGGCGCGTGCGTCCTGAAGCATGCGGTGACCGGGGAGGTGAGGCCAGACGAGAGCGGGACGGCGGGTGGGCACCTGGCACTTGCCCGTGCGCCCTGGCAACGGCATCCTGGACCGGCCTCTGGGTCCCGGGAGGGTCGTGGTGGGGCTGGGGGCGCGGACGCGCGTGGGCCGTGGTCCAGCGGCACCCCTTGTCCACCCGACGCAGGCCGTGGAGCTGCGGAGTCGTGGCGCGAGCAGGCGTGCGTGGTGGCCGGCCTGCGGCGCTTCGGCTGCTCCGTGTGTCGCTGGATCGCCCGGGACCTCAGCAGCCTCAGGGGTCTACTGGACCGGCACGGCGTGCGCCTGGTGGGCGTGGGGCCCGAGGCCCTGGGCCTGCAGGAGTTCCTGGACGGGGGCTACTTCTCAGGAGGTGCCTGTGCTCTCCTCTCCCAGAGCCGGAGCCCGGCCAGCTGCCTTGAGACCCCCCGTCAAGCTCAGGGCATTAGTCATCCCCTCCTTGCCCAGCCCTGACCCTTCTCGCCCCAGGACCTCCAGTGGTCTTTCCTGGGTCCTCCACCTGCTGCCCTTACCCGCGTCCCCCAACCATGACGCCCTTTCCGCTGGGCACAGCGGCACAGCCTGGTGCTGACGCTGGCCTCGGGTACTCACCACGTCCCCAGGAGCCTGCAGGAGCAGCTGGGACAAGGCTGCTGCTTGCCCCCACACTCCGACCCGGCTACCTCCTCTCCCTGGCTCTCAGGGTTTGCCCTCCCAGAGCTCTGGGCCAAGGGGCAGGGTCCAGATGAGTCCTGCTCCTCCCTTTCTCTGTCCCCTCTGGGTCTCCGTCCCCCTCTAGCAGTGGGGACACGCTCAGCTCCCTTCTGCTCCTCTCCCCTCCTCCCTGTCCCGGCTGGGTAGAAGGGCAGACGCGGGCTGCGTGCAGGAGGGTGGGCGAGGAGGAGGCTGGGCCCGAGTGCACCCCTGGGCCTTTGCTTTCCAGAGCTCTACCTGGATGAGAGCAAGCAGTTCTACAGGGAGCTGGGCTTCAGGCGGTGAGTGGAGGACACTGCCTCCTCATCCTCTCCCTGAAGGGCTCTTCCCGGGCAGGCGGCTCATCCCCTGCTCAGCTGGTCCTGCAGAGCTGTCCCCTGGGAGCTGTTAGAACTGTGGGTTCGGCTTCTCACCCAAGATCAAGCCCGGGCAGGCTGCAGAGGGGGCCCGGGGCCATCAGAGCCCCTCCAGTG
This sequence comes from Mustela erminea, assembly GCF_009829155.1. Lineage (NCBI taxonomy): Eukaryota > Metazoa > Chordata > Mammalia > Carnivora > Mustelidae > Mustela > Mustela erminea. The sequence goes on along the minus strand of NC_045623.1, from coordinate 108,459,653 downwards.
CCTGGGTCATATGCTTGTTGCTCTGCCTGATTAGTGGCCCACGCTGAGCCACCTCCTCCCCGCTCACCCAGCCTGGGAGCCAGGTCACCCTCCTCAGATCTTCTATGGGGCCCCATGACCCCGGTCTGGATGCCCTCCAGCTCTGGCTGGTTGCTGGCCTGGCTGCCCCAAGGCCCCTGAGTCCCTGGTGAGATGAGGTGAAGCTCGCTTGTGCGGACCGCCCCGTGCGCCTTGTGCGGGCCGCCCCGCGCGCCTTGTGCGGACCGCCCCGCGCGCCTTGTGCGGACCGCCCCGCGCGCCTTGTGCGGGCCGCCCCGCGCGCCTTGTGCGGGCCGCTCCGCGCGCCTTGTAGAGTCTGGGGACAGGTGCTGGGGCTTCAGAGAGGAGCCAGAGCCTGGACAAGCCAGCTGTGTCTTCGCAGGTACAACAGCTTGAGTATCGTGCCGGCCGCCCTGGGGAAGCCCGTGCGCGATGTGGCCCTCAAGGTTTGTGCCCGCCAAGGCTGGGTGGGACTTGGGGTGGTGGGACTTCCCTCTAGGGCTGACCCGGACCTGCTTCCCTCCCTCCAGGCCAAAGCTGTCGGCATCCAGGGGAACCTGTCTGGGGACCTGCTACAGAGCGGAGGGCTGTTGGTAGTTACCAAAGGTGGGCTGGGGAGGGGGCGTCAGAGGCCAGTGCCTGGTCCCAGGGGGCGGGAAGGCCTTGCTGAAGCTGGCCGTGTGCCCTGACCCTCCTCCCTTCCTCGGCTTTGTTTCTCTCGTCCAGACTTCTCTGTGGGGTGACGAGGTTCTTGGCTTAGCTGGGTGGGGCATGGTCAGAATGGCCCATTGGTCAGGACAGCCAGGTGGGGTCATGGACAACGAGGACTGCCCTGTCGTCCTGGCCGCAGGGGTACCCTGACCGCCTCCCGCTGCTGTAGGTGGTGACAGAGTGTTGCTCCACTTCGTTCAGAAGTCCCCAGGCGACTATGTTCCCCAGGAGCGCATCCTGCAGGCCCTGGGCCTCTCTGCGGAGGGCTGTGCCAGTGAATCGCCCCAGGTGAGCTTGGGCCTGGGCGGGGAGGGGGGGCGTGGGGGGGGGGAGGCACTGCCTGCCGAGAACAGCCCGTTCGCACACCCGCCTTCCCTGGGTTGAGCGCTGGGTGTGGCCATGTGTTAGGCTGGACCTTGCAGGCTTCAGGTCATTTTGCACTCGTGGCAGCCCAGGATGTCACTGTCACCCCAGTCTGCAGAGGGGTAACAGGCTAAGAGCAGTGGGGAGCTGGGGGCAGGCTGGCCGGACCCGTGGGCACTGCAGTGCCCTCCCCAGATGACAGTCTTCTACCCAGGGGTGCGGGGCAGACAAGCCGCCTGTCCTCTAAGCCTCGTTGGGGGGGGGGGCAGGGCTCATCCCAGGTGACCATAGCCAGCATTAGTGAGGTCCTGGGGGCGGCCTCCTGTGCCCGAATGAGGGAAGTGTCCAGCACTTGGGCCCCAGACGGCTGGTGGGTGGGACCAGCTGCCCTTGACTCCGGGACAGCTGGCCGGCCTGACGGGGCCTCTGCTGCTCCACAGTGTGACGAAGAAGTGTGCACAGGGTGAACCCCTGAGGCCTCTGGGGATCTCGAGGCGGCTGCTGGCTCAGGCTTGCTGGGAGCGGATGTGAAGAGTCTTCCCGGGACGGCTGGATGGGGCACTAAGCTCTGCTGGGTACCAGGGTGGCCGTGAGCATTAAACCAGGTTTCCTCGTTGGCTCTGAGCCCCGAGTCCTTGGCTCCTCTATCTCTGTTGGTTCCTGCCACCCCCCCCCCCCCCCGCCCGGCCAGCAGGGCAGTCAGGGGTCCGCAGGCTTCCCTCGGAGGGCGTGGGGAGTGCTGGAAATGCCCCTGCAGCCTCCCTGGTGATGTCAGGCCTGTGGCACAGGAGAGTCAGGGGTCTGAGGACAGGCCCAGGGTGTGGGAGCTAAGGGTGGGATCGGGAACTCCCCAGGAGAGAGCCCAGCCTGGAGGGGTCAGGCTCAGTGCTCATGTCTGCTGCGTTCCGGGGAGGAGGTGGTCTCGTCTAGCTGCTGGAGCATGGTGGACAGTGGGACTTAGGGAGATGAAGGACCTTTCCTGATGGGATGGGTCCTTTGCCCCCTGCTGGGGGTGGCGGGCCGGGGGGAATCTTGACCCAGTTGGTTCCCCGGCTCCCCCAGTGCCACTCCTTGGCGTGTGCAGCAGGCACTGGAGCCTAACGCGTCCAGAGTGGAAACCTGCCCCCGCCGCCCTTGTCAGGGGCTCTCCGGTCTGGGGGGTTCAGATGACTGTCTCAGCACCTCCTGTCCTCCCCTGGCCTGGCCTCGGTGACCACAGTGGCCTCCTCGCTGGCCTCCCAGTTTCCTTCCACTTTATCCCCCTGCCCATTCAGTCCTTCTCTTGGGGGTCATTTTAAAACCCAGGACAGGTGACAATGTCCCTGTGTGGTTTAACTCCTCCACTGGCCTCTAGTTACATAAAAGCAGGTCTCAGTTCTGAGCTGTGGCTCCCTAGTCCCCTTGGCCCACCTGCCAACCTCAGCAGCCCTTCCGCCCCTCTGAAAGGAGGATTGCAGAGGGCCAGTATTTGGAGATATCCTGGTCACTGCTGTGCCCGCAGCCCGGGGCCCTGGGGACGGTCAGCAGGAGTGGTCCCCTGTCCACACGGTACCCTGCTGTTTCCCCTCCTGGCTGCCCCTCTGCCCGAGGCCACCACTTAGGTCATGAGCAGCCAGTGCTTCTGGCCTGGGGGACTGCCACCCCGACTGCCCCCGGGGCCCTCCTGAACAGACAAGGCCACTGACTTCTTTGAAGCGTTTACTTAGCTCAAGGCTGAAGCGCATGGACAGCTGACAGGGTCGCTTCGGAGAGCGGATGCGGACAGTTAAACAGGTCTGCGGGGCCGGGGCGCAGCGGCCCTGACCTCCAGCGCGGAGGGCCCCGGCTGCGCCGCTCTCCCGGGGGCCGCGGCGGCGCTCCGGGCGCGGGGTGGGATGCGTGCTGGCCTCGCCCGCTGCTCCGGCGGCGCGCGGAAGGGACGCCCGGCCTCGGGCGGCGGGTGCGCGTGGGCCACGCAGTGCGGCTCGCCCATGGCTACCAGACGCGGCAGCGCTCTTGCGGGTGCATGTGGGTGCCCTGGGCGCAGTGGAAGGCTTCCGCGAAGGCCGCCAAGTTCTGCAGCGAGCCCAGCACCCTGAGGGCGACCGGGGGCCTGAGCCGGCCTCCCTGGGTGGGCAGGCTAGGGGTGGGGGTCTGCCCGCGGGTAGCAGGGGCTACTTGCCTGTACTTCAGGGGGCTGTGCACGTCGGTCTTGATGGATTGTATGGCAAACTCTGGCCGGTAGGACCCGCACCACACCTGTGGGCGCAGGAAGGGTGTGGCTGCGGGCCTGGGTGGATGGGACGGAGGAATAAGGGGGCCCTGAGGGGATCCAGGTGCAGTTGGGGCGGGCCTGTGGTCTCATTTCTTTCTAGGCATGAGGGCTCCCGCCTGCCCGAGGCTGCCCCTTCTCGGTTGCGGGGAAGGGAGCCCCAGCTCCATCCGAGCCCTCGGGCTCCAATCCCCGGCCATCCTTTTCCTCTAGGAACCTTTCCAGGCTTGCAAGTTCTGGTTCTGCCTGGCTTGCCCGCTGTCCACACCCCTGGAAGCATCCCATAGTGGAGGCCCTCCGACTGGTTCCGGGGCACAGTGGCCGGCCGGGTGGGGACTGGGGCTGCTGCTACCTGCGCGTAGTTGATGAAGAACAGCTGGGCATAGCTGAGCTCCAGTCCTGGCAGCTGCCGGTCCTTGCCGCCTTCTGCCATCCACTTCAGGTAAGCCTGCAGGTGCCAGGCAGGAGCTGGGCCCAGGCCTGCCCTCGCTCCCGGGGGCACACCAGCCCGTAGGGACTCTGGAGTCCCGGCACCAAGGCCTACTACTCCTGGTAGAGGTCCTGCTTCTGCCACTTATGGCCCTTTGAGCACCCCCAGGGACGGCCACTCCTTCCTTAATGGCCTCACGGTCATCTCAGGCTCCGCTGGCCGGGCTTGGGCAGACGGCCATGCAGGACCTACCCGGAATGAGCTCCCGAGGCCCAGGGCTTGGGGCTGCAGGGGTAGGGGTGCTGCCGCGGCCGGTGGGTATGTGGGGAGTGTTGCCGTCTCACATGGAGATGGACAGTGGCTTCCCCAGAGGTCGAAGGCTCCTCTAAGCTCGGGGTGAAAAGCGGGCAGAACAGCCAGGTGCCTGCCTGCCGCCAGGCCGGCTCCCCTGGGGCCCCGCTGCCTCCCAGTACCCATGGAGGCGGGTTCCGGGGTACGCCTCGGCTTGGGCGGGGCACAGTCTCTGCCTCACCGAGACACCCGTCCTTGAGAAGCCCCTGCTCAGACCTACCTTGTATGCCTGCCGCACCCCTCCGTTGTCGGCGATGTTTTCCCCGAGCGTGCTGAAGCCGTTCACCTGTGCACAGGACCCGGGATGGCAGAGGGGGTGGTGGCCGGAGCCACCTTGCCTCCCCCGGGGCCCAGGGCTGGGGTGCGGGCTCCCCGGGGGTGGCGGCGCAGCCGGGGCTTGCTCACGTTTTGGTTGTCCGCCAGATCCCAGGAGTAGTTCCCGTACTGGCGCACCATGCACTCCGACTGCTTCCGGAAGTGCTGGGCCGAGAAGTTGCTCCACCAGTCCAGCATGTTCCCATTCTTGTCGAAGTTCCGGCCTGGGTGGGCACAGGTGGGCTTGCCCACACCTGTGGGCCAGCCTCCCTACATTTGCCCTGGGAGCCCCAATAGCTAGAATGCGCGTGCGTGTGAGCAGGGAGCGGGCCCCAGAAGGACACTGGCCTGCTTGAAAGGTCAGCACAATGTCAGCGGGCTGCTTGGGCCTGGGAGGGGGGTTTTGGGAGTCTCCCGTGCCACCCCTGAGGTCAGGGCCTGGGCTGTTTGGTCTCAGGGTTTAAGATCCTTGCTGGGGTGTCCAAACTGTCTGGACCCCAGGTAAGGGGAGCATGTGGTCCTACGGGGGACAAGAGGCTGCCCTCAGAAGGTCAAGTGGTCAAGCCCGGTGGGAAAGCAGCCTCGTTGGAGCCTGTGTACACAGTCACTGGCCACTAGAGCCAGGCAGGTGTCCCTAGCCCATGGTGCGGGGCAGGAACATTGGGTCAGTACATCTCTAGGCTGGAGGAGGCTGGCTGTCCAGGAATGACACCGGTCAGGCTCCAGGGCAGGAGCTGTGGCTTCGAGCTACCCAAGCGATGGTGTCCCTGTCTCTGTGTCACAGGCCCAGGGAGGGCCAGTGAGGGAGGTGGGGGCAGGGTCAGGCCCTTGTGCCCTCTCCTCCATGGCTCTGCCTAGAGCAAGAGGCCAGACCGGGACCTGCCATTCAAGACCTGTCCTGCGAGCATAGCTCCCCTGGGGACCTGGTGAATCTTTCCCATGCCCTGGGCTTTAGTGTCCCCATCTGAATCCTGAAGGGCTTGATTGGATGGCCCAAGGGCCCTGTCCCTCAGTCCCCTCCCGGGACTGCGGCTCGGTGCAGAGGGGAGGAGTGTGTGGGTGTGTGACTTGGCGGCGTCGCTCTGAGCACCCCACGCAGCTTCCCTACCATTGTCGTCAAAGCCGTGAGTGATCTCGTGCCCAATCACCATCCCGATGCCCCCGAAGTTCAGGGCCTGGGGCTGCTCCTTGCTGAAGAAAGGGGGCTGCAGAATCCCAGCGGGGAACACTGCTCGGGGACAGGTGGGGGCAGCCCTGAGCGCGCGCACCCCCATGGGCCAGCTCGGGGAAGCCCCCCTGGGGCTCCTGCCTGGGGACCCCGTGGCCCAGGAGGTGGGGCTCCAAACAGGCCCATGTTCCAGACAAGAAAGTCAGGGCCCGGAGCCGAGGGGCCAGGGCCAGTGCGCAGCAGATCCAGACTCTTCCCATGGTTCTCGGCTGCATTTGGGGTGGGGTGTGCAGCCCCCCTCAGGACCCCCCACCGCTCACAGACAAAGGAGAGGAACGTCCCCACAGCTGGGGTGATGGGTGAAGTTCCTACAGGTGGGGAAGGTTCTCTCCTTCGGGGCACGGGCTGAGGTTCCCCCCAGGAGGAGGGGCTGGGGTCGGTCAGAGGGCATGAACTTACCTATCTGGTTTCGGTTTGGGGAGTAGAACGCGTTAACCACGGCCGCCCCGATGATCCAGCTGTGACGAACAGGCGGTCTCCTGGAGCCTGTGTCTCCGAACCCTCCCTCCAGCCCCCCTGCTGGTTTCCGGGTCACTTCGGGCCCGTGTCACAGTGGCTGTGCCATGAGACCAGCATCGCCCACAGCCAGGGTGAGGTCTGGGCAGTCCACATCTGAATCCTCCCCGAGCCCCAAAGCAAAGGCACAGTGGGCTCTGAGTCGGACCCAGCACCACGCCCCCAGCTGGCCCCATTCTCAGCCCACCGGCTCCCGCATGCCGTCCCCACTCACAGGTTCTGGTCCACTTTCTCCCGCAGCTTCTTGAGGCTCCGCTGGGCTCCAGCCTTGAGGTTCTGAAGACCATTTTCAAAGTACTGGTCCTCAGAGAAGTTCAGCTATGGGAGAGGGGCGGTCACGGCCGGGGGTGAGGGAGGGGCCAAGAGTGGCTGGGGACAGGCCGTGGGGCTGGCCCGGTAGTCCCCTACAAGGCCAGCAGGCTCTGGATGCGGGTGGGGGAGGGGCCCTTTGGTGGCTTGGGTCTCCCCGTCTGACTCCGGAGCGGCCCACCCAGGGAGAGGGCCGGGTTAGTGCCGGCACCGCCTGCAGGGGCCCTGGAGGCTCCTGGTTCGCAGGGCTGGGCCGGGGGCCCATCGGGGTGGGGTGAGGGGACGGGAGGCTGTGGGGGCCCCTGGGCTGCGGGCGGGGCGCACATTGGAGTACTCGTCGTCGAGGTGCTTATTCTTGTCCTCCAGGATGTAGTCTGGGTACCCGATCTGCTCCCGGATGTGCATGGCCTAGGGAGGACATTGGGCCAGTCTGTGCCCGCCCCACCACGGGGATCCTGGCTCTGCCCCTTGCTGCACTGCCCTGTGGGCAAGGGGCTCAGGGATGTGTTCCTCCGTGCCGGCTGTGGGGAGGTTTAATGGGGACAGATGTGGACCAGCTCAGCGCCAGGCGGAAGGTCTGCCTGACAGCCAGCCAGGGTGTGACGGGGCGAGGGCTGGGCGGAGGGGCTCAGCTTCCCTTTGTCACACTGGCTCAGTGAGGCTTCTGCTCCGAGGCCATGGCCACCCACACCTGTTCCCAGGGGTGCTGCGGGGGGGGGTCTCCCACAGTTGGCTTCGGGTCCCGCCTCTGCCCACAGCCTCTTTCTGGGCAAGCCACACCCAGCCTCGGTGTCTTCCTCTGTGAAGCGGGTGTGCTGACGGTCACCCCGGGAGCCCACGCTGGGGTGGGAAGTCCTCGGGGCTCCAGCCGCGCACCTTCTCCTGGGCCTTCTTCCTGGACGTTTCGTCCATCCAGCCCAGCTCGTCCAGGGTCTCCACGAACACCGCCCGCACCTTGTTGATGAGCTCTCTGACCTGGGGGGAGTGCATGGCCCTTGTCCTGCACAACCAGCTTTGGGGTCTCTGCAGGAGTCGGGTCCAGAGCCCCGTCCCTGCTGTGGCGTTGGGGTGGGGATGAGGGGTGATCCCCATGGGGACAGGGGTCATGGCTGTCGGTATTTCACCTGGGTGGGCCTGAGACCTGCCCACCCCTGGACTCTGAGCCTGTAGGACCCGTTCCTTTTCCCCGACAGACCTGTCATTTTGGGGGTAGGGCCTCTGGCCTCCCCATGGGAGGGGCGCCGGGCACATGTGAGCTCCCAAGATCACTGAGCACACACGGGCAGCTGGGGAGCCCTTGGGCTGCCCACCCCAGGAGCCAGGAGTCACCACGTAGGGCTGGGAACCCCCCCCAACGGTGGGCCAGCGTCCCTGCGGGGAGAAGCACCTGGACCCGGGCCATGGACCATGGACAGGGGCGGAGCACCCACCGCCTCCTTGCTGTCTCCGGGGAAGGCCTCCCTGACGTAGAGGGAGCCCACGGCGCTCTCCATGTTGCTGTTGACGTAGCTGACACACTCCCGCCAGCGCACCTCCTCCACCGTCGTGCCGTACAGCGCCTGCGGCGGCCGGTCCCGTTCACGCTCGCTCACCGCTGCCTTTACCAGCACCGGCTTCCCTGTCCTCGGCCTCGGGGAGCCCAGGAGCCAGTGGGGGGCACGGAGGAACTCAGAGTCCCCTCTGAGGGCTAGCCACAGGTGTGGGCAGGACCGAGAGTGCAGTTTTCGGGGAAGGGCCCCCGACTCAGGCTCTGGGTTGTGCCTTTACCCTGGGGCAGTGGTAGGGCCCTACTCAGCCCCCAGTGCCTCCTCGCCCCCTGTTCTTGCCACCCTGACCTGGCTGGCCAGATTCTGACCACAAGGACTCCAGCCCCACCCGAAAGCACAGGCTTGTGTTGACGCTGGAGGCCCTGGGGGCCCGACCCCGCTCAGCTGCAAGCCCCCCAGCTCTGCGGCCCCCAGTTTTCCCATCCCCAGAGAGGAGATGCTTGGTTAGTCACATCTCCAACCCAGCGTGACAAGCAGGGGTCCAGACTTGCCCCCAACTGCTCTGCCGTGTTTTCCTGGTGCGCTGGAGGACTTCTGCCCATCCCATTCTCTAGTGAAGAACCAGAGTCCCCCTGACTCCCTGGCCCCCCATTTGTACCTCAACTGTCTGCCGTAGGCCCCTCTGTCTGCTGCTGATGTCCTGCTCCAACCTGTCACCCACCTGGATGATGGCACCTGTCTCCACTCTGATTCCACGTCCCCTCGGATCATTGTCCCAGAAGAGCCACCGAGACCAAAGGGCTTCCCAGTGGGTCCCCTGCTCTGCCCTGACTGTACCCCACTCCACCTCCAGAGCAGCCGGAATGACCGCGCCAGCAGGACACCAGCTTGTGGGTCTCACTCTTACCGCCTCGGCAACTTTCAGGGCGTGGGGAATCCATGCATCGGTCCCACGATTGCTGGCCCCATCTCTCTCCCTGACCTGTGTCCTCTCCCTCACATGGCCCCGCGGTGTTCCCTGCCTTGGGGATCTGCCCTGTCACACTCTCCTCAAGGTCTCCAGCGTCACCTTTACAGAGAGGCTCTCCCTGTCCTGTCCCTTCTCCTGCTGTTCTACTTTTGCTTTTGAAGGAGCCGACTTCCAGTTTGTCAATGGCCCCCAGAGGGCAGGTACCTTGTTAGGCTCTTTCATGGTTCTGACCCCAGGGTGGACCTTGGTGTTTGGCCCACAGCGGGCGCTCCGTATCGTAAACCAAGCGAGCCAGTGGCAGGACAGGGCAGGAGCTGCTTCTGTGGGGTCTCACCTTGCGGTAGTTGGCCCGTGCCTCCTTGAATCGCTGGCTCAGGCTGCTGATGCGGTCCAGCACCAGACGCCAGACCAGGTAGTTCTGCACGGTCCTGAGGTATGGAACAGGGGCGTGGGTATGGAACAGGGGCGTGCTATGTGCCCAGAGGGATTACTTATCTTATGGGTTCTTGGTCGACTCGTTCTGTGCCAAGCAGAGAGATCGCCGCAAGCAGGGTGGTGGGGAAAGCCTCGAGGACAAGCCCCAGATCCAGCCTGTCTGCTCCCGGGTGCTTGAGACACCGCGAGGAGGGTTCACATCTCTCTCTAAGGCTCTGTCAGCCACTAACATTGACCCGCTCCTGTCCCTCACTCCCTGAGTAAATGCCCCCCGGGGTCCTCTCCTGTCAGGAGAAGCTGCAGGGGCCGGGGCAGGGGCGGGGGCAGAGGCGGGGATGCTGAAGCCTCTGGGCCCTTCCCTGGGTCCTCACCTGGCTGAGTAGACGTCGATGATGTCTTCAAGGTTCTGGAGGTAGGGGATGCCGTAGACCACCACTTCTTCATCTGGCAGCAGTTTGATTTTGACAGAGGACAGCACAGATTGTATGAACAGCGTCCAGTTAAATCCCTGGGGAAGGCGGGCACGGGGAGAAAGAGGGAGAGACCGAGAGGTAGACATAGGTCCTGGGCATCCAGAAAATCCAGCTCTCACCAAAGAATATTCAGAGAACAAGAGAGAAGGCGCAGATGATCAGAACCAGGAGAAGGGTGGGTGACATTAGCACAGCGCCTACAGACTGCGACAAGAGATTATGCTGATGTATTTAAAAACTTCAGTGTGGTGGGGAAATGCCTGAAAAAACCCCACAACTTAGCAAAATGACCAGAGAGTAGCCGATACAGTCTTATATGTAATAAATGGATCTTTAATTTGAAATACTCCCATGTAGAAATTTCCACACTCGTCTGGCTCTTCCAGTGGATGCTATCTGACATTTAAAGGAGACATATTGCCAATCCTCCTTGAACTTCCCAGAGGAGAGAGGGGAAGAGAAAACCCTTCTCTGTTGGAATGATGAGGCCAAGAGTAACTTAATACTAAAATAAGGATATCACAGAAAGAAGGTAACAGGCGGTCTCATTTATGATCATAGATACAAACGCCTTAAGGAAAATCTTGGGAATTTGGGCTTATCTATACCTACACAAAATGGATAGTAAACCACAGTCAAATTCCATTTAATCAAGCACTTCAGGTCTGGTGTGGTATTTGAAAATCGAATCCTGTAACACGCTGTGATGAGGAGATAAAGCAGGAAAATCCCACCCTAGTTCTGATGAAGATATTTGTTAAATGTCACATCAGTTCAGGATAGAAACTCTCAGCGCATAGAAGCAGAAGGTAAGTTCGTTAATCTGATGAAGGGACTCTGCGTACGACAGCAGCGACACAGAAACAAACGTGTCGGCGGCCAACGGGAAGATGGCGGACTGGGGCAGGTTCTTCTCTTAGGAAGGAAACAAGATGTGCACCATCACTATCACTGCCAGAACTCATGTGTGCACTGAGTAAAACCGCCGTGTGTACGGTCAGAATCTCTGTATGCCAACGACAAAAACCATGAAGATATGTTACAAAATGAGGCCCTTCATAACAGTATGAAAAAACCAAACGACTAAGAGCAAATCTGACGAGAGATGTCTAAGGCATCTTACGAGGACATTCCATACACTGCTGTTGGGGACAGCAACTCTGCACGCAGGGGGAAAGTGTGGCGCTGTCTGCTGATGATGGACACGTGTGTTCTGTGACCCGGCCATCTCATTCCCCGGTGGACACCCGACAGCACTGCGTGCATGTGCACCCCAAAAGACATGCACTAGAATGAGCACGGCCACTTCATTCAGAAGAGCCCAGAATGGGATCTGACCCAGAGGTCTAAAAAAAGTAGGGCCGGAATTCCCCAGGGGCGGAAGTGCATGTTCCCAGAATGGATCACACAGCAGTCAGGATGCGGGAAACTTGCCTGATGCCCAGTGACGTGTGGGATAGAAGGACAGCGAGGCTCACCTACAAAACGCAGGGCGACAGAGGCCCTGTGCAAACGAGCCAGCTTGCCTGGTTCTGATGTTGCTTCTCGTGGTGGGAGAAGTCGGGGTGGTGGCTGCTTCGGGGAAGGGCAGGGGCAGGGCCATGAGGAGGATGTCTGTGGTGGTTTTGATCTGAGGAAGGCCTGTGTGCACATGCTCACGGGGACGCAAGTCTAAGCATTACAAGCGCATCGTGCACCAGACGCCCCAAGGCCTGGCTCCCAGAGCATCCCCAGGGCTGCTCCCGTGCCATCTCCGTGGCATGGCACCCGCGGGCCATCGAGTTCTCTTTCTTCACTCCCCACATTTAGCACAGTTGCAAACCCTGCGGGGTCCACCTTCGATACGGCTCCAGCAGACCCCCTCTCGCCGCGTCAGCTAACAATTGGCCCAGCGGCCCCCATTTCCTGCCCGGGCCGTGCTGCAGCTGGTCCTCAGTGTGAGGCACGTCGGTGCCCCAGACCCCTCCCCACAGCGTCAAGGCCGGTGCCCGGGAAGTCTGGCCCGGTGCGCCCTGTCACCTCCCGGCCTCATCTGCCCTCCAGCAGCCTTGCAGCTCCCGCCTCAGGACCTTGGTCTTGGCTTCCCCTCTGTTTGGGCCGCATGTCCCAGATGGTCCCTCCTCTACGACTGCTCGGCTGCCTGTTGTGGCCCCTCCTGGCTGCCGTCGTGCCCCCCTGCCCCCGCTTTCTGACACCTGCATGTCCTGATCTTTCTTGCTCCTGGCCTGCACGGCAGCGTGGGTGCAAGGTGGGGGATTGCCTGCGCGGTTCCTGGATGCGGCCGGTGCCAGAGCAGGGCCTAGCCCCCCAAAGTGCCCGCTGGGGGTGGGCCAGTTATTGGGCTGTCTTGAGGGGGTGGCCACAGCAGGTCCTCACTGGGAGCCCGTGCCAAGGAAGAGGGCAGGATCCGGGGACCGTGGAGCCTTCCGGAACACCAGGTGCCATGAGCCCCGGGCAGGAATCCCTGAGTTTTCCAGTTCTGTTCTGCGGCTCCAAACACAGCATTTTCTGATCAGGGGTTAGGCGCTTTGGCTTCTATCCCTGCCCCCACCCCGTCGCCTCCTCCCTCTGACTTTGGCTCCATCCCTGCTCAGGCCCTCTGGCCTCTGACTTCGGCTCTGTCCTCGCCCACCCTCTCCGCCCTTTGACTTGGCCTCCGCCATAAGGTCGGCGATGGCTAGCATCGCACTTCTGCCCCTCCTGAGGGGGGCTGCTGGACCAGCTGGGGCCTCAGGGTGGCTAGTCAGCAGAGTTTGGGGTTGGGCGGGGTGCGCCCCTCTCTCTGGCTCTTCCCAGCCCCCGGCCCCCGCGCGTAAGCCTGGTCAGCAGGGAGGGAGGGCTTGAGGGTGTGGCGGCGTGGGGCAGCCTTCAGTCTGGGGTGGACGGGTCAGTGGGGCAGACGTGGGGACCGAGACCCCTGGGTGGGCGTCTCCCTGGCTCGGGTTAATCAGCAACGCTCCCAGGCTCGTCTCCTGCTCCGAAAAGTGGGGTCATTGCTGCAGTCGTCTCGTGGCCCTGGACAACCCAGCTGCCACCGGCTGTCCCAGTGTGAGCGCACGCCTGGCGTGTGTGCCCGCGGGATCCTTCGGAGGCTTAGCGGATGGGGCGGCGTGGGGGGGCGGGAGCTCACCTTCAGGCCGAACTTGTTCTGGAGGTCCTCCAGGCTCATCCGGTGGTACAGAGTGGTAACGTCATGCCTCTCCTCCTGGGGGGCCGTGGCCTGCACGGTGTGGGGGGCAGGCGGTCAGGCTGGGGCGGGGCAGCTGCCCCCCCCCCACCCCGTCCTCGCACGCCGGGCCGCGGCCTCACGTTCGCCAGCTGCGTCTCCAGCTCCAGCACCTGCACCATGTCCTCGCGCACCAGGTAGCTGTTCTCCGGGAGGTTCATGTCCGCCCGCAGCATCGAGGCCACCGACACCATGAACTCCAGGTAGGCTTCCCGCACCTGCGCCAAAGGACCGGAACGGAGCCCGGCGGCCTCGCCGCCTTGGCCCCCGAGGGGCTCTCTGTGGGGTGGGGGTGGGCGTATGACAGGAAGCAGGCCCCGGGAGGCTTGTGGGGCCAAGCTCGGCTGGCAGTGAGGGCAGGGCCTGTGAGCCCCGGGATGGGGGTCTCCGGACTGTCCGCTCCTCCCCACCAAGCCCCAGTCCCCGTCCTGTCCCCCAGGCCGGGGCCTCCACTGCTGCTCACGCTCCCAGAATCGGCTGAACGGGAGCTGGAGGCCCGTGGGAGCGGACCTTCTCCCCGCACCTGCATGGTCGCCTGCGCACGGAGCCCATGCCCTGCCTGCTCGGAGTGCCCTCCGGCTCCACCCCTGTCCACCCGTGCCCGCCCGGTGACCCCGGGCCTCTGGGCTCCCGCAGGACCAGAGACCTATTCTGTCTGGCTTCGTGGCTGTGTGTAAAGTGCTGGGCATACAGCAGGTGCTTAATGAAGGTCCGGGGCTGGCCCAGGGCTATTGGCTGGGCTGCCCTCTCCAGGCTCAGCCCTAGGGTCACAAAATGGGTACTGAGGATGGACGCCCTTCCTGGACCTGCTTTCTCGGGACCCCATCCTGGGAGGGGCTTCCCTCATGCCATGGAGGAGCGACTGGGCGCGTCCTCCGGCAGAAAGCCGGCGTAGCTGCCTTGTCCGGTCCGTGCTGCCCGGCACGAGGCCGTCTGGATGCCCTGCCCCTGCTCCAGCCGCCTGGTCTGCTTCTCTCAGCTCCACTGCCCCACGCCAGGGCTCTTCTGTCAGCCACGCTCAGCCTTTCTCGTGGCTGGGCCCATCCTTCTCAGCCTAGCTCATAGGCCCCCTCCACCAGGAAGCCCACCGTACTGCTTCCCCACCGTGGGTCATTTTGCAACTTCCGCCTGTCCAGGCTGCTGCCTGGCTCTTCCTTCTACCCTCTTTGGCTCCTCGTCTCCCTCCTCCCCTGACGCAGGAGCTGAACGCCTAAGGGGCAAGCCTGGGCTGGGGTGGCTGGTGTTCAGACCTCAGTGGGCTCTCGCAGCAGATCCATGGTGCGGCCGCAGCCCTGCACTGTGCGACAAGCACGCGAGGTGTGACGCGGGGTTATGAGCTTGTCCCCACATATGGCGGGGCACGGTCCCTTTGATGACGCGGAAGGTCGCGCTTAGCTTGTGCACAGGCCTCAGAGCCCCCTGCAGGCCCTCACAGAGGCTGTGCGTGGCGAGGATCAAGGTGTCACGGGGGAAAGCCCGACCACGGTGGGCCCTGAAGTGATGGGTGGGAGGTAGAGGGGCAGGAAAGAGCCGGGGGAGCCGGGGGTCAGCCTGACTCACCTTCCGGTTGCTGCCCTGGTTGAAATAGTACTCTCGGGACGGCATGCCCAAGGTGGGCTGGTCTATCTGGAGGCACAGAGGGGGTGAAGCTGGGCGAGGAGCCGGGGTCCCTCCACAGCCTAGCTGAGGAGGACAGCAGCTCCCTCCGCTCCCCCTGAACTGGGCCCAGTTGGAAACAAGGGGTCCTCCAGGACGGGGTCACGCTGGTGTGTGTGTGGGCCCTGAGGTCCCGGCCCTGCCCTTCGGGAGATGGGTGGAGGGCGGCGGGGGCTGGACGGCAGGGTGGGCCCAGAGGTGGCCCCATGGCACCCTTGCCCTCCTGGAGCACTGTGGCCCAGCTGTGGCCCGTGGGGGCTTTCTGAGGTCAGGCTTCCAGCCCTGGTGCCAGGGCCCCGGACAGATGGCCCCCAAAACGACTTGGCACACAGGCCAGCTTCCCTGACCAGGGCCCGAGCAGGACACGGACGGGAGCAGGGCTCAGGGACACCCCTGGAGCTCACCCGCTCCCCAGAGCCAGCCCCCGCCGGCTCCCCACGGCCCTGAGCGCGCCCCAGCCCGGCGCGAGGGCCCCGGCCTCCGCGGCCCGCGCGACTCGTACGTAGATGACGTGGCGGCTGGAGTTCTGGTCGTCGCTCCAGATGAACAGGTCGATGAGGACGCGTCTGTTGAACTGCGCGTTCATCAGCGCCAGCTGCTGCTCCAGCTCCCACCTGGGGCCTGGGGGGTCAGCACCTCGGGCTGGGTCCCGGCTGGGCTCCTGGGGTCCCAGCCAGGCCCTTGTTGGACTCGGGGTCCCGGATCCTGTCGGGACCGGCCTCCTAAAGCTCCTGCCTGGCTTGTGGTGGCAAGCTCGCTGGGGCACCGGGGGCCGGAGGGACTCAAGGGACCCGCTTCCCTCAAGGGGGCCCAGAAAATAGCCGGGCCCGTGTGCCGGGAGGGGAGGGCTCCTGCGGGGTTGGGCAGGGGCCGCGGCTGCCGCAGGAGCCTGGAGGGGCTGCGCCGCGAGCCGTCCCGGGTGGAGCCGCCCGGCGCGGCCTTACCTGTGCTGCCGTTCCACTTGTCCGTGGCCACCGGCCAGCCGCCCATCAGGTCCAGGATGTTCAGCAGGGGCTGTGAGTCTCGTTTCTCTATGACGCCTGAGGGGCGAGGAGGGGTCACTCATCCAAGCGCGCGGCGGGGGTGCGCCTTCCCATGGGCCCGTGGGGACACCGCCTGCCTGGCGCCACGCCCGGTCCCCGTCCGACGGTGCAGCGTCAGACACGGAGCGGCCAGACGGACGCAGCTGCGACCGGCGCCCGGGGCTCGGGGAGAGCAGGCGGGCAGAAGGACGAGGGTCGTGGTGGGCGAGCCCGCCGGGGGGAGGCCCTGTGGCCCGGGAGTGCTCCGAGAGGTGCCCCGTGGGCAGCCCTGGGCACTGTGGCCTGGGTGGGGGTCCCTGGGGAGTCCCAGCAGCGCGGCCCGTGGAACACAGGCCGTGAACAAGTTCTCCGGGGCAGCGAGGGTTTGGCTGGGAGCTTGGGAGCTTCCCTCACACAGGAGATGGAGGTGGGGACGCCGGGGCCTCGGGGCGGGGCGGGTGATGTGTCCTCTCTGACCGGCCTTCGGCAGCAGTCCTGTAGGCCAGCTTAGCCAGAGGCCCCCACCCCAGCTTCCCATTCTAGTAATTTTCTGTCCACTGACCCCTCCCTGCCCCTGGGCTAGAAGTGCCCACGGTTTCCCTGTGGAAAATCCCACCTCAGTGGGCCCTGCGCCCATCTGGACGGCCCCAAATGGAGTCCGCCTCACCGTCCTTCACAAGTGTCGTGCTAGTTCTTTACCAGTGAGTGTGTGCACGCGTGCACAGCTGCGCATGAATGCACACACTCGCACACGTCCGCACGCACACACTCGCACACGTTCACACGCGCACACACGCACACATCCATGTGCACACGCTCACTCATGTGCTCGCACACACACATCCGTGCGCACGCATGTGCGACTTCCCCAGGGCTTCTAGGCAGGCCCCTCCCTGTCTTCCCCCTGCCTGGGAGGCGTGGCCCCAGGCTTTGGTCAGGGTTTAGACAGGGTCACAGGCAGTTGGGACCAAAGCCGTGTCCTCAGAGGAGCTCGGACCCAGTGGTCGACGGGGGGCGCAGCCCCTCTGGCATGAACCCTGAGCGGCGTGCCCCTCCATGCTGTGCGCCAGGGGCTGTGGGTCCCGGAGCACCTCCCCCACCTGCCGCCTCGGGCCTCCACTCACTCTCGTTCATGCAGGAGCGGTACAGCATCTTGGCCTTCTGCACAGCTGGCCGGTCCTTGGTGGTGGAATTCTCCAGCACTCCTGTGGGCAGAGGAGGAAGATGGATGGAGGCCTGAGGCGGCTGCAGGGAGAGCCAGGTCAAAGGTCGCAGTGCCCCCTCCCCCCATTCAGTGGCAAGTGGTCCCTCTGTCCCTGCAGGCCTTTATCCAGGGGGATTTCTTCTCCCCTGGCCCGTAGGACCAAGGCAGGCCCAGCAGCCGGTCCTGCTGACCCCGTGCCACCCTAGAGCGGGGCAGGTGCCCAGCCTCACCCCAGCCCCACGGCCAAGGTCGCAGCGGCTCTCACCTTTGAGGACGACCTCCACGCCCAAGGTCGCGGCTGCTCTCAGCTTTGAGGATGACCTCCACGGCCAAGGTCGCGGCTGCTCTCACCTTTGAGGATGACCTCCACGGCCAAGGTCGCGGCTGCTCTCACCTTTGAGGATGACCTCCACGGCCAAGGTCGCGGCTGCTCTCACCTTTGAGGATGACCTCCACGGCCAAGGTCGCGGCTGCTCTCACCTTTGAGGATGACCTCCACGGCCAAGGTCGCGGCTGCTCTCACCTTTGAGGATGACCTCCACGGCCAAGGTCGCGGCTGCTCTCACCTTTGAGGATGACCTCCACGGCCAAGGTCGCGGCTGCTCTCACCTTTGAGGATGACCTCCACGGCCAAGGTCGCAGCTGCTCTCACCTTTGAGGACGACCTCCACGGCCAAGGTCGCGGCTGCTCTCACCTTTGAGGATGACCTCCAGCTCGTCTCGAAGGATGTCAAAGACGCTGTATCGGGAGTTGGTCTCGGGGATCACGTGGCGCCGCAGCCAGCCTCCGCACGCGTACTGGTAGAAGTCGTCACAGGGCTCCCTGGACGGGTCCATGTTCTGGAGGATCCTGGCAGCTACTCACGGAGACGGTGGAGAGGGAGGGGGGCACCTGGTTACGGGTGGCCGGGGGACTGTTGGGTAATTGATCCTGGCTGCGTGCCCCCGGGAGTGTCCGTCGCCCTCTCTGAGCCTCCGTGAGTTCGGAAGCAGGAATTCAAGTTCTAAGCGACGACTTATTGTTCACATGATCTGGGACCCTGGGACTTTTCTGCTCTTCACGTCCACGTTTGCAAACCTGGGACGCCCGCAGTCTGGGTGCCCAGGAGGTGCTTTGCTGGGGGCCCTGGCCCTGGAGCCCCCTCACTCACTGGTATATCTGTGGGGGAGGGGGCTCTTACCCACCACTCGGGGTTGTCTGCGGTTGGAGGAGATGGCTTGGCCTCTAGCAGCACAAGTGTGCGGGGTAGGTGGGGTCTGGGGTTCCTGGCGGCAGGCTCTCAGCGGAGGTGGCCAGGCTGGATTCCCCCCACACCCCCCGAATCTGGGACCTTCCCTCGCCTTCTGTCCCTTCTGAAGCCTGGCAGGAAGCACCAGCTTGAGTGCCTGTCCACGCCCCCAACGTGGTCAGAAAAATCTCATTTCTGAGTTTTCATTGGTGTTTCTTCTGGCCATTTTCACTCTTTTCAGTCTGGAAATAGCAGCGTATGGACTCCAATTTGACGACAAATTTGTGGGAGGAAATTCGTATGTTCATGTGACCTTTCTTTCTGTAACCCCAAGAAGACCCAGCCCAGCACAACCTCCTGCCCCATCACGGGGGCCTCGGAGGGGGGCGGGCGGCTTCTGGGGGTGCAGGGATGGGAAGTGGGAGTACCCCTCTTTTCCTAGCCCACTGCAGGGGCCCCACTGGCAAGCCGGACCAGGGTCTGCCTGCCAGCCCTTGTGCCACATTGGGAGGCAGGTGCCAGCATCATGGGAAGCCCCCGACCCCGGGCAAGGCTGTGGAAGGTGGGGGGAAGGGGGCTCACCTGCTATCACACAACCGGGGCTGGTGCAGATTTCGCCCATCTCCTTGGGCCGTTGGATGGCTGTGGGCAGGACGCGTTGTGAGCAAGAGGGGAGGCAGAGCAGGACGGGGCGAGGCAGGGTCAGTCTGCTGGGGCGGGCACGGCCAGGCTTAGACCACCCCTAGCCCCCAGGGTCAGTCCAACCTGCGACCCTGAGTCTTCCCAGGTGGCCCAGGATGGGGCCTAGAGTGAGGTGAGCCTCATGCTGGCATCAGTCCTGCTGGGAACTGGGAGCCTCATGGCACCTTCTGCCTCCACTGACCCCAAAGCTTCTCTGGATCCCCAGGACTGCAGCTGGTCCTTCTGCCCTCCTGTCTCTCTGCCAGCCAGCTCTCGTCCCTGTCACCTCCTCCAGGCAGCCTGCCCATGCTGCTCGTCTCTGCACATTGTGGTCCCCCAACACCCCTTATGTGTGGCTAGCTGGTTGTATAAAGGGGCACCTGTGCAGTCTCAGGGATGACATCCCAAGCCTGGGGGTAACTCAGGCTGGTTTCCTGGAGCCCAGGGAACGCCCTGCATCCAGCTCATGGCTGTGCCCCTGTCTTGTCCCATCTTTCTATGGGGTCCTGGGGGCCCAGGGACTCTAACTCCCCAGCTGCACACCCTGGACTGCGGAGTGGCCCAGCCCACAGGAGGCCCAGTTTCCAGCCCACCTGCTGGGGCCGTGTTTTGATAGGGAAGGCAAAGCTACCTCGGGGTTTTCGTTTTATAATGGTCTTCTCTTCCTTTGAGAAGCAAAGCCGGCTAGGAAAGAGTGTCAGCTGCTTCCCTGGGGAAAAACACAGCACTTAGCTCTGGCCTCCAGCCCCACCACGGGGTACCTTGGGGCTTGCTGGGGACGGGCCTGGTATCCTGCTGCAGGGCTGGGGTCCAGGGTGCTCTGATTGCTGCCTGCCTCCTTGTAGCCTGGCCTGGTCACCAGGGCCACCCAGCAGAACATATGTGGGGGAGGGGGCCCTGCTGGCTTGCCCACCCCACTGCTCTCCAGAGCCAACCCACCCAGCCCGCCCCACCCTTATCTGTGGGGGGCCAGAGGGTTCCTGAGGCAGGACCTCCTTCCCCTCTGACTTCCTCTTCTATCTCGGGGCCACGGGCCACACCGTGCAGGGTGGACAGTCTGGGAGTCCTACTGAGGCAGGAAGAACAGGCTCATTTCCGGGGAAAGGAGGTCACTTTCACTTTCTGACCCACTGGCCACCTTCCGTCCATCCCTCCCCTGCACAGGATCGGGGCATTGCCTGGTCAGCATCAGGATCTTCTGAGTGGTTGTCAGTTCTGCCTGGAGTGGGGGTGGGGAAGGGGTGACGGGGAGGGACAGAGGAGAAGCAGGTCTGGAGAGAGGGCATGCCTGGCCTAGCCGCCTACAGACCTGGCTCGTGGATGATTTCCTCCACTAGGGAGGCACTCGGAGACCTGGTGGGAAGGAAGGAACAGGGCCTCACGCAGGTCAGAGACTGCAGAGGGTGCAGGGAGCTGCCCAAATGTTGGGGACACTCGCCGGGGCCCTGGCCATCAGAAGAAATGCTTACGAAACATGGGGTCTGAGCAGGGTGGGCATTTCTCCCCGCCCGATGTTACTGCTCTTTCCACGCGCTGTCATTCATCCGTCAGTCCCACATTTATCGATTCCCAGCCCCAGTGCCAGGCGCCGAAGATACCCCGCCTCAGGGAGCCCGGCCCCGTGGACACAGGGAACAGCGCTGATCGCACCCGGAAATGAAGTGATCCATCGGTGCCAAAGCATGGCTGTCCCACAGGTGTTTGTCAGGCTCGTTAACCCAGAGCCCTGGGACAAGAACTAGACCTTGGACCCCAAAGGGCCATCCCCTCAGGGACAGTGGACAGGAAGGACGGGACGTCTGAGCTCTGGCCACAGACATGATGAGGAGGAGAAAGGATTTTTGCTTCTGATCAGGATAAGGACAGTTGGAGGAGAGTGTGGCTCCCTCCCCAGGGAGGGGAACAAGCTGCAGATGCAGAAACAGGGAGGTTTGCTGACTTGCCGGAGCGTGGTGGGCAGGAAGCCCACAGAGCCAAATTCCAGACAGGGAGGTGAGCTCCCCAGAGACAGTGGCCTGTGTCAGCCTTCCCCTGGACAAGGAGCCTGTGAGGGCAGAGGCTGTGAGCTGGCTCTAGGGCTCCACATGGCACCCCCACCTGCCAGGTCCTTCTCACAGGACCTTCCCTGAGGGCACAGGCGGGGCAGGAAAGCCGAGAGATACCTCCCCACAAGAGGAAGCAGGCAAATGTGACCCATCATCAGAAAAGCCCTAGATAGTCTGAAGACGTGGACTCGGGTGACCAGATGTCAGATAGCAGACAAAACGTTCAGTGCTTATGACAGTTCAGTAAAGGGTCTGGTACAGAAGACGGGAAGTGGATCTGCCAGATAAACGGAAGTGGTAAGAAAGAACTGAAGTGAAGAATTAGTTTCATAAGCTTCACAGCACACCGAACAAGAAAGAATCTGTGTCACCGTGGGTGATCCAGACCACGGCACAAAGGAAAAAGACAAAACAGACAGAGGAAAACATCCCCAAATCCCCAAACATTGTAGCCCTCCCCTGCCAAAAGTCAGTGTGGAAGCTTCTTACAGAACCAAACAGTCTTACAGCGCGGTCCTGCAATTCTGCTCCTAAGAGTTTCCCCAACTGGTTCAAAAACTTACGTCCATACAAAAACCTGAATGTGAATTTTATAGAATTTTTGTTTGCAGTCCCCCAAAACTAGAAGACACCATGATGTCCTTCCATGGAGGAGTGAATGAGTAAACTGCATTACATCTGCACGATGGCATTGTTATTGAGCAATAACGAGAGAGAAGCCAGCGAGCCACAAAACGATGAACGGATAGATCCTACGTGTGTACTACTAAGTGCAGAAGCCACCCCAAAATGCTGCATAGTGTGATTCCAAGTAGACGACATTCTGAAAGAGCAAAGTTATGGAGGTGGTAAACAATGATCGCCAGGCATTTGGCAGGGGTGAGGGGTAGGGGTGGTGGACAGAGAACGGGGAGCAGGAGGGGTATTCCCGGGCAGTGCGTTGTTTTGTGGGGCCACAGGGAGTGGGATAAGTTATCTGGAGTATCTGCAAAAGCCCACACAACTGCAGCACGGAGAGAGCTTAACGTACGCAAGTGTAAAAATCACGGAGATCGTCTCGGGTCCCAGGATGGAACGGAACACAAGAACCAAAGTGCATCCCATGTGTACGCAGTACCTCGGCAGAAAGGGGTGAGGACAGGGTGCTGACCCAAGTCACCTTGGCCCTGAATGGTGCGTGAGACCCAAGGCAGAGGAGCTGTCCAGCCGCGCTGTGCGGTCATTGGTGGACTTGGTCCCGTGGGAATGCCAGGCATGAGCACTGGGACTGAGGGAGTGTGAAACGGCAGGCAGACGGCCAGACTGCCCACCACTGCAGCGGGAGGTTGGACCAGCCAGGGCG
This sequence comes from Mustela erminea, assembly GCF_009829155.1. Taxonomy (NCBI): domain Eukaryota; kingdom Metazoa; phylum Chordata; class Mammalia; order Carnivora; family Mustelidae; genus Mustela; species Mustela erminea. Next base: position 108,437,370 of record NC_045623.1, on the reverse strand, counting down.
GGAGGCTGGGGTGAGTCCCGTGGCAAGGGGTTAGAAGCCCCCATGCAGACTGATGTAGACACAGAGGGTTGCATGGAGAAGCGCTACGGATGATGTGTGTAGATGTGGGTTAGTGTGCACGCACACACGTCCTCCCACTGTCAGCCGAGAGCGGCTGCCCGCGGTGACCCGGTAGTAATGATCTCACCTCGTAACCCCAGTGTGGGTCTAACACTGTTACCCTGTAAAAGGAACCAGGGATCCTCGGAGAAGCAGTGGGCAGAAAGCACACAAGAGGAGCCTGGAACATCTCGATGGCTAGAAAGCAAGGGAGTGCTCCTCTCCCCTCCGAAATCCCCAAGCCACCGTGATGGGGAGGGGTCAGAACCCCCAGTGGCCAAAGCTGCAACCGTCTGCATGACCAATACGCTAGTACCGGATTACAATCCACAGCCTAAAATACACGTGCGTGAGTCCAGGCCGGCACAAATAAGTCACTGAATAAGTAAAGAAGTGGGGGGGAATTGATAGATTTCCCCATACAGAAGAATTCCAAAGAGTGTCCGTAGGTGCCCGGCCTCTAGGGGCGTGGTTCTAACTCCCCACCCCTGGGGAGCGGGCTGCCCCCGCGGGCTTCCCTTCCGAGGAGACAGAATGGAAAGGGGGGGAGTGGAGACACCGGATGAAGGCTACGTGGTCAGCAACAGTGATCTGTCACCAGAAGTGTGGCCGCCTGACTTCCGGGCTTCCTCCCCAAAACACATCACCCCAGTCTAGTCATGGAGAAAACCATCAGGCAATTCCCGAGGGACATTCCACAAAATGCAAGGCCAGGACCCCTCAAAACTGTCAAGATCATGAACAAGGGAGTCTGAGAAACCATCACGGCCAAGAGTAGCCGAAGGAGACTTGAACGATGTCATGTGCCATCCCGCAGGATCCTGGGACAGGACGGGCGTGAGGGACGGACAGAGGAAATCAGAACAAAGTGTAGCCTTAATTAATTGTCAGATAGTGCCGGCGGTTCATTACTTGCAACAATGTATCTCAGTGAGCAGAGCACATGTTAACAGGGATGCTGGAGTGGTCATACCGCACGGTGCCATCTTTGTAATACTGCCCGAGCCCAAAGCTATTCTAAGAAGCTTTTAAATTACTTTTAAAACAACTGGAACACAGAATCTAGGACCTGTGGGACATTATTATTATTATTATTATTATTATTATTATTAGGGAGGGAGGGGCAGAGCGAGAGGGAGAGAGAATGTTAAGCAGGCTCTACGCCCAGTACAGACACAGCCTGACACCGTGAGAGGGGCTCCCTCTCACGATCCCGAGATCGTGACCTGAGCTGAGATCAAGGGTCGGATGCCTAACGGACTGAGCCACCCAGACGCCCCAATTATTAAGTGGGACGCAAAACAGCAAGGCCTTTCCGCCACTAAGGCCGAATAGAAGTGAAGCTTCCTATGGTACTAACATGGGGTCAGTGGGAAAGACGGCAGACAAAGCCCCAAGAAGGATGTCGTCCTCCTCTGTAAGTCCAGATGGGAGCAGCTGTCCCTAATGCCCACTGACTCAGAATCCACTCCTTGTTCTCTCTGTGCCCATAACTTCTGGAATACGTGAATTATTTTCACATAGACTCTCTACGTTAAAAAAAATCTTTTGAAAAAAATTTTTTTGACATTTTTGTCTGCAAGTTTTGCTCTTCTGGTCTTGATTTGAATAATTTATGTTCCCTCTGTCTCTTCTTCATGTCTCTCTCTCAAAAAAGAAGGCGGCAGAAATCTCAGGTGGAAAAGAGCCCTCCTCCCTGGGGAAGGCGGGCTGGTCGTCATGCAGCTGTGGGTGTGAGTGCACAGCACCGTGTGGCCAAGGAAACTTCAGGGGGAGACACTTGCTCCGGCAGGCCCAGGCTGGTGGCCTCCCCAGGTGCTCGCTGGAAACAAACACACAAGTTCTCTGGAGGGAAGTTTGCCGGCCCGAGAGACAGGGTCCCCACAGAGGCAGCCGGGGCGAGCATGGATTCATGCTGACGCCAAGACAAGCTTCCACAAGAGCAAAACAGACACGGAACCGTGATCCCCAAGGATTTTATATTTGGGGACTCTCTGATCTGAAGGTGTGGGGCATGATGGCCCCAAATCCAGACCCCGCTCTGCCCCAGGCCTTTGCCAGAGGACATTTTCTCCCTCTCTTGCCTGTGGGTTGGCTGCACGGCTTGCTTTGACTGCAGAATGGGGTGGCAGTGGTGCTCCTGGACACTGTTCCAGGTCTGGGTCTAGACCCCAGGAGGCCTGCATGCTTCCCACCGCCCTCTCAGACTTCTGCCGGCAGCAGTACCTGCCCAGGCCTGCTCGCTGGTGCTCGGGGCGGGGGTGGGTGGGTGTCAGTTCCTGTGGAACAGAGTCGCCCTGTGAACCTGACCCGGCGCAGCTGACCCCCCCTCCTGGGGTGCGCAGACACGTCCCCACAGACGAGGGCTGTTCCCATCCCTGGGCGCTGGGTGCCTGTGCGGCAGCAATACCTCCCTGACGCAGAAAATATTCCAAGTATATTGAAGGAGTAAAAGAAAACACTGAAAATAAGGTCGTGAGACATTAAAAAGAATAAGTTCGTGAAAGAATAAATTATAAATTCTAGAAACACAGAAGAATGTAGTAGCTGAGGTTAATTTTTTTTTAAGGATTCCATTTATTTATTTATTTATTTCAAATTTTAATTTTGCACCAGCTAACTTTTGATATTAACTCATTTAAAATACATTTTATTATTTTATTTTATTTATTTATTTTAAAGATTTTATTTATTTATTTGACAGACAGATCACAAGTAGGCAGAGAGGCAGGCAGAGAGAGAGTGGGAAGCAGGCTCCCTGCTGAGCAGAGAGCCCGATGCGGGGCTGGATCCCAGGACCCTGAGATCATGACCTGAGCCGAGGGCAGAGGCTTAACCCACCGAGCCACCCAGGCGCCCCCATTTATTTATTTTTTTAGGGAAAAGATTGAGAAAGAGAGACACATGGAGTGGCCACGAGTGGGGGGAGGAGCAGGAGGAGGGAGAGGGAGACAGGAAGGCTCTTAGACTCTGTGCTCAGCAGGGAGCCCTTTGCAGGTCTAGATCCCATAACCCTGAGATCATGACCTGAGCTGAAACCAGGAGTTGGAGGCTCAACCCACCAAGCCACCCAGTGCCCCCACTGAGATTAAATTAAACAAAAAACAAAAAACAAAAAACACCCAAAATGGATTTTTCCCCTGAACTGCAGTTTCCTTTGCTGGTTGAAACCGGAGTGACAGCTTACCCCTCTGATTATGGGGTTTTGTCTGAACCTTGCCTGCGCTGCGGTACAGAAATATTCAGATGTATTTTTGAAGAATTGACATTTTGCAAAAACACAATCAACCTTTTAATTCATATGTGTGAGCAAAGGCAGTGTCCTAAAGTGTATGGGTTCCAAGTTATTGCAGGGTTTTGGGGGAAAATTTCTGCAGATAATATATGGAGGGAGAGAGGTTTAGGGAGAGGGAATGTGGTCGGAGTGACTGACCCAGAAGGACCCAGTCAGAGACGGAAACTCTCCAGAGACACAGGGGATGGGGCAGGGGGTCGAGGACGCCCAGAATCAGAGTTTGACAACGGGAGAAGAGAGAGAGAGAAGCAACATTCAGAAAGATCGTGCGCCACTTCCCACGGTGAACACGAGGCGTCACGGCTGAGACTCAGGGATTGAGCCTCTCCAGAGCCGAATGAACAGCACGAATCTTCACAGCTCGATGCCTCCACGGTCAGAGTGAATAATACCAAAGACAGAGAGAACAGAGCTCAGAGGGACGGAAAGTTCACCGATGAAGATTTCCGGACAGAGACAGCGAGTGCCACTAGTTGGGCAACAGTAGAAGCTGCTCACGCCTCCGGAATTATTTGGAGAAAAGACAAGAGAGGTTCGGAAAAGAACTCCACGATTGAGGAAAGTCATTTGGAACAGACTCGCGCGGACGGGAGTCAGCAGTGAGCGCTGTTGCTGAGCTATTACTACTTTGCCTTCAAGCCGCGTCCCACGACGAACTTAAAATCTATCTTACAAGCAAGAGGTTGATACTGGAGACGGGTAAAGACAGGCTCGTAATAAGATAATCTGACAGTAAAAGAGGAAACCTCTTGAACAAGGCAGCTACTCATGCCGAGGAAACTGGACCCTGGCAGAGAGAGCTTAGCTGTGAATAACATTCAGGAGAAAACCGTAAACGATGCTGGTGGCTTTACCCCAAAGCGCAGATGCATCGCTGTTGGGCAGGCAGGACCTCGCTGGTATAGGGAGCTCAATCTGCCTTCCCTTCAGCACGTCAACCACCACCCTGGGAAGTGACCAAACGCACCATTTTGCTATGACATCTGATCGCGAACAGCATGACAGACACAGACATTTTTCTAAGTGTTATTGATGTATTAAATCTGGGGCCCTCAAGTAAGCCTCTAACATATGTACTATGCTATGTTCCATTTTACAGGTAGGGAAACTGAGGCACAGAGGCAAGAAGGGAACCTGCCAAGGTCACACAGGTAGATTTGGGGCAGCCGGCATGCCTGGGCGTTCACGACCTTATAATGCCTCCTTGCCATCCCGCGGCGACAGTAAAAGGTTCACAGTTAAGGCTTGGACGGGAAGACACAGGAGTCCGGGAGTGGACAGTATTTTTTCTGTGAAGGACCAAGTAATCGATATTTTAGGCTTTGTGAGCCACATACAGACCCTGTCTCGCCTATTTAACTTAATTATAGCAAGAAAATACCCAAAGACAGTACATGAATAAATGGGCACAGCTGTGTTCTAGTAAAACTTTATTTGCCAAGATGGGCCGCGGTTTGCTGGCCTCTGCGCTGGACAGTGATTGTCGCTGCCCGTGGGAGCAGGATTCCGGGAGGGGCTCTGTCGCCCACTGGAATGTCTATAAAGACGTTTGATGTTCTGAAAAGGCTTCATCTCTGACTTTTAAAATAACACCTATTTAAACAAAAAAATCGAAGATAACCCCTTAAAGGACAACGAGAAAACAAACGGTTAGCGGCGTGAGAAGCAAGAAAGAACAGAAAAACCAGAGTCTGCAGTAATCATGGTGAACGCAGAGAGACTCTGCTTCAGGGAAGAGACGAGGACCCCAGTCCGGCTACGCGCTGTTGCAGGAGACACAGTGACAGCAGGAGACACACAATGTTCGAAAGAAAAATGTAGGAAAACCGGCTAAGCGAGCGGGCCCAGGCAGTCAGGCTGGTACCCGACGAAACAGAATTCGAGGCAAACAGCATCAAGGTAGAAAGGGTCATTATGCCCTGCGGGGTCTTGGAAGATGCGCACGATTCTGCAGCACGAGACTCAACACACCAAATCCCCAAACAGGGAGAAGACCTGACTGGTGTCTCGGAGGGACCTGCATCTCCGGCTTCACCTAACGGTCGGTCAGGCGTTCTCCCCCACCGGTACGGATGCTGACAGCGGGGACCTCGGGTTAGTCCTGCAGCGACTCAGCAAATACCGAGGAGTCAGTGCCCCATAAACCACGGTTTCCGACAACAGCGCAGTTAACGCAGAAACCAATAAAAAAAGGTTAACTAGGAAGATCTCCATGCATCTTGATTTAAAAAAATATTTTGAAATATTTTGAATATTTTGAAATATCTTGAAATAACTCGTGAATCAGTGGAAAAGAGCCTCATGGAAGTGAGAAAGCGCTTGGACACAAACAGCGACGCTGCGTGTAAACCCCCCGTGGACACCAGGGCCAGGGCCGAGATGAGCTGGCAGGTCACATCTGCGGGTGGGGGCACGGGGTTCAGAGGGAGGAGCCCCGGCTGAGTCCCCATTTGTACTTAGGAGACCACGAGGAGAAAAAGGCAGACTGGGTAGGGGTCGGGGGCCAGCGCCAAGGTGTTTCCAGGCCCAGTGAGCCCTGAACAAAGGCTCCTGGAGGTCTGGGCTCCCCGAGGCTCCGTGCAGCCAGCAGTCCTTCCCCTGTCCCCTGCCCATGCAGCAGAGCCCATCTACCCTGCAGGAGACCCTGAGGGGCCAGAGACCAGAGCAGCTGGCAGGGTCCACAGGCGCAGGCACGTGCACAGGCTGGGAGGGGCCCTGGGCTGGGACGTCGGTCACACCCACAGACTAGCAACAGATGCACCGTCCACCTCAGAGCAGACAGCCCTGGCCCAGCCAGTGGGGGAACATTCCAGGGACAACATTCCACTGTTGAGAGTGCCAGGGGAGCACCTCTCCTGACTCCGTGAACCCCCGAGTCCATGCCTGAGGTGGTGCCTGTAGGCAGCAGGGGGCGTGGCTTGCACGTCCCCCCAACCCAAGCCAGGGACAGCCCTTCCTTGGCCACCACGCGGGGAGGGGGTGGGGGGGCTGGGCGGGGGAGGGGAACAGAAGAGGCAGTGTTGGCCACGCCCCCATCGCTCTGGGACCCCAGGCTGACCCCTCCCACCATCTCACAGTAAGCAGAGCCGGTCTGGGAGGCAGCAACCCTTAGCCAGCTGGCGTGGGCGTGGGGGTGGGGGTGGGGGTGGGGGTTGGAACCCCAGCAGGTCCTTCCCGACCTGCGACCAGCGGCGGAGACACAGGTGAGCCGAGGGGATGGGCGGGGGCGGGGGGTGTCCTCAGAGTCATGCGCTGGGCTGGGCGGGCTGTGACCTGTGGGGCGCAGTCGCCGCCTGCGGGAGGGGAGGGGGCTGCGCGGACGGTGTGGGGGACCTGGTCTGTGCATCTCAGGAGTCCCGCAGTGGCCGCAGCGCAGAGCCTGCAGAGCTCGCCCGCGCCAGCCCGCCCTCGACAGGGCCTTCTGGTAGGGGCTGCCCGACCTTTGCCTGTCAGCGCCCAGGGCAGACCCCCCTGCTCAGCTTGACAAGACTGGCTCATCAGGGTTGGGGGAGACAGCGGGGCGGGGGGGCGCCTTCACTTACCTCTGCTGTTGGCGGCATAGAGGAGGCCCAGGGCCACCAGGGCGCCTGTCGCCAGCAGTAGCAGCAGCAGCAGCCCCCCCTCCAGGAAGCCTCGGTGCTTCTGTCCCGACCAGCCGGCAAGCTCCACCATCCCTACTGGGCTTTCAGGCTTCCCCATCACCAAGTCTCTAGCCAGGGGAAAGTGCACAGCTGAGAAACCCCAAGGCCAAGGGCAGGGGCTGTGTCTGGCCAGGGTGGGGACACCAGGCCAGGGGAGATGTGTGAGGAGCCCCTGAGGCCCTGCCCGAGGCTGGGAGGCCTGACGCTCGCTGGGGGCAGGTGCTGGTCCTTGGAGGACGTTCGCTCTCCCATTGCCAAGTCCACACCCGTGGACTTGCGGGCGCAGCCCGTGTCTCTGGCTTGCGGCACCTACCCTGGGCCAGAGTCTTTGAGTGCCCGAGGCAACAGTGGGGGGGGCGGTGCCCAGCGTGCCAGCCATGGTGGCAGCTCTTGCCAAGGTCAGCTTCTCTAAGCCTGCTCTCTGGAGGGGAGGCCCAGGGACCCCTCTGCTCACCGCCGGAGGAGCCCTAGGGGCCCAGCCAGCCCAGCTCCCATGCTTGCCAATGGCCACTGCTGTGGAGCCTGTGGGGGGCTGGGAGAGGGGGTCCTGGATCTACGGGCCTGGGCACCGGGTCAGGAAAACCCTCTGGGGGGTGGTGTGGGCCTCTGGGCCCCCTGCCCACCTTTCCTGCCTAGAGCCCAGGAATGGGGGGTGGGGGAGACCAGAAGGACCTGCGCTCATGCAGGCAGTGACCAGAAGGCCAGGCAGGAACAGGCTGACCAGCTGTAGCGGTCACCTGGGGGTGTGCCACTCCTGTGCCTCCCTTCCCCAAAGGGCCCTGCCTGGTCCTTTGAGGGACCACGCCAGGAGGTGGGTGTTGGTGGTGGATGCTCGGGGCTGCCACGGTGTGCAGAGGGGGCCTGTGCTTCTGTGTGCGCATGTGTGAGGACGCACACACGTGTGCGTGCGTGTGCTGAGCCCCGCCCCGGACAGCTGCGTCTGGGGCCGGAGAACAGAGGGCTGCCCCTCCCCGAGCCAGACTCCAGGTCCTCGACGCCCACCACACCTCGGCTCTGGAGTCCCAGCTCCTACCCTGCACCAGGCTGGGCGGGGAGCTCGGGAGAAGCCTGAGGAAGGCAACCCTCTTGTCCAGCCCGGGAGGGGGAGGGGGAGGGGGAGAGGTTCCTCCCTGCCAGCACCAGGGGCCACCTGCCCCATGACCCGACTGAGCGGAGAAGCCAGGCCGGCTCTGATCTCAGGATCCCCAGGGGACCTAGTCACCTCTCTCTGCACCCGCTCTGGTCCTCCCCACCGCACCCCCAGACAGACCCCACCTCAGGGGTTTTGCCCTTCCCCCAGATTCCTCTCTGCTCTCCCCTCATGCTCCAAAAGTCCTCGCTCAAGGTCACCTTCCCAGTGAAGCCTTCCCTGGGCCCGTATTCACTGGAGCCAGGCTGACCCCAGGCCTGATGGCGTTTCTGCCTCCGTGCCTCTTCTGTCCCCGTTGTCCCCCTCCCCGAGGGGAATGTCTGGGCCATGGGGGCGGGGGGCTCGGCCTTCCTGGGCCCCCAGCACCCAGAGTGGTGCCCTCGAGCCGTCCGCCACCACCGCTGGCTGAATCAGTTCAGCTGGACGGGTCCGAGCCTTGGCCTGGCCATCCGCCGCCCGGTCTCACCAGTGTGGTCTTTCTCCCATCAGAGCTGGTGAACTCCCTCACTCCTGCCCTGTGGGCTTCCAGGGACCCGCTACGGCTGAGCGGCGCGCTAAGTCTTCTCCCAAGGGCTGAGCGCCCAGCCCAGCGCTAGAGAACCGGGAAGCGGTCTGCGGTGGCTGGCCAGGGAAAGGGGGTTCCTCCGGGGAGGAGCGCGCCGTGTGTGGGGGGATGCCGGCCCCAGGGGCCGGGCTGCGCGGAAAACACTCTGCCCGGCGCCTGGGACAGGCTGGGTGCTTGTCGGGAGCACCCCGGTGCTGCCTGGGGAAGCTGGCCTGCGGGCTGGACCCACACTCGGCTCACCTCCAGGGCACTCAGGAACGGCCGCCCCCCCGCGGGCAGGTCTCAGAAGGCTGGGTCCGGATGGCCTGTGTTTCGTGTGCGGGGCCAGGTGGGAGGGCTTCCAGGGGCCGGAGAGCAGGGGCTTCAGGTGGCCCCACCGAGGCTTCTGGCCGCCTTTGTGATGCAGGCGTGGGTTCCCTGGAGGCGGGGAGCATCTCCAAGCACAGGCGGGGAGTTCCATCTGGGTTTGGTGTCGGGGGAGGGGGCAGAGGGCCACTCAGGGAGCACAGGGCTCCCTGCGGTCCTGACCCCTCCTCCTCCTCCATTCCACAGTCCAAAGGGGCCACAGGGGCGCTGGGAAGGAAGGCCAGACCCTTCTCCCCACCCTGCCCGAGACCCAGGGACCAGAGAGCTACACTGGCCACAGGGGTTGCAAAGCCCCTGCCAGGGCATCTCACCACTTCCCTTTCTAGTGAGGCTGGTGGGCTCCAGGGGCCATGACCGGTGGAAGTTTTGGAAGAGGTGAGGGTTGGGAGAGAACCTTCTGGACACAGAAGCATCCCAGTGCTTCCGGGAGTGAATCAGGTGCCCTGCTGATGGAGGCTGGGGACTCTGGGCAGAGCAGGTCCCACCAGAAGCCAGGTTTCCATTCTTCAGGCCTGACTTGAGTATCAGCACAGTTCTGCTTCTGTTTCAGAATCCCATGGAACAAGCGGTCCCCCGAGGCCCCCGGGGCTCTGGGAGGGTGACAGGGTAGGGTCGATGGTGCCCAGACCCTGCTCAGGCAGCCTCTCTTTTTGGCCCCACCCTGGGAGAAGACAGCTGCAGGGGCGGTTACCAGACAGGACCCCCAGAGCCCAGGCAAGGCTCTACGCAGCCTGCTGTCTGCCTTCCGGCACCCACCCCATCCGAAGGTTGGGAACCCCACCCAGAGCGAGGAGCTGGTAGCCTGGCCTGGAGGCTGCCTGGGCTGCTGTCCTAGAAGGGGAGGAAGTCGAAGTTGGGGGAGTAAGAGGCAAGGACGGCTCTTCCTGGGGCGCTTGGGGTGGGCCAGGGACCCGCCTGGCCAGCCAGAAGCTGCTTCATGGGGCGTGGTGGCCCTCGACTCTGCAGGCAGCTCAGCCCGGCCAGAGCACCTCTCCTTATGCCGCCACAAGCCTGCCCAGATGCAGATGCTGGCGGAGGGCTAGAGCTCAGCCCGCTTCTCCCACCCCAGCCCTGCTCACGAGTTCTAGCTGCAGCTCTGTCAGCGAAAGGCACGCTGTGAGCAAGCGAGGGCCTGGCAAGCCGGGGTGCTGAGCTTGCCCATTCTGGTGGGGGACCCAGCAAGACAGTGCTCAGGGACCTGGCAGTCAAGAGAAACAAGCAAAGGAGGTCCAGTCCTCCAGCCCCAGCCAGGTCCCTGGATGCAGTGACTCCCAGTCTCACTGCTGCCTGGGGCACTCGGGAGGGTAGATTTTAATCCTTCCTCCTAGGTGAGCTCGGGGCTGGTGGACGCTCCCTGCTCACTCCTCCCTGTCGCTTGGACAAAAGATGTGAGATGTGAAGGTGGAGGCCCAGCCCACCACGGGGGCGGGTGTGGGGGGGGAGAGGTACCACCTCCCTTGACAACCTTGGGACCAGGGCAGGTCTAGGTCACTGCTGCTATGGGCAGGGAGTTCTTCTCAGGCCCAGCAGACACCTGCCCCTGACTGCCCCTCTCCTGCTGTCCAGCACCCCCCGCCCCCCACTGCCAGGCAGGACAGTTGTGGGCCATCTGCTGTCCTCTGCATGGAGGCCAGCCCCAACTGGTAGGTGTCTCTGGGCCTCTGTAGGGCAGGATTCAGATCTTTCCTTGGGTCTGCCCATCTGTGCTGCAGGCAGGCTCAGAGAAGGGAAAGGCTGGAGGAAGCTGGACATTTCTGGAGCACTCCGAGAGCTGGGGTGAGAGTCTGGCCTGTGGGAGTCCCCCTTCTACACACCTTCCCAACACCTGCTTCCTGATGTTGGGCCTTGGGCATCCTGGCCAGGAGGGAAGGGTCAGGGGTGGTCTGACTGTCCCTGAGCCCCCAAGCCAAGCCCAGTCAGAGGAGAGAAGGGAGGCACAAGGCCAGGCACAAAGGTGTGGCCAGGCAGTACCACGTGGGGCAATGGTCACCAAGCTGAGGGCCGTTGGGGACGGCTAGCAGCCGTTTGGAGAGGCTGGGTCATCCGACTTCCAACTCTGTAGTTGCTACTTCCATGGTCCCTGGAGTTCCTTCTATCAGGTACCTAACCGACACCTTCATGGCTAACGAGGGAGTCTATTAAACCCTCACTATCTCAATCACTGGTGTGATCTGTCTCCAAAGCACCCCTGACTGATGCATATGTTGGTACCAAGAGCATCCCCATCACCAGACGCTCGAAGATGGATCTGGGGTCTGACTGCAGGGCTGTGTTCATTGGGAAGAAAGAGTCATGATGTGGGGTGATTTCCCCATGGGGGCTGTGGTGCGCCCACCGAATCAGGGGCTGTGGGAGCTCAGATGCCGCCGCACATGGCTGTTCAGGCAGTGGCAGTGGCCGCAGGAGTCGCGGTATGGGGCGGCCTCTCCCAAGCGTCCTGGAGCACACACAGGAAGAGAATGACCAGCTCGGGTCATGGCCCGGGAGTCGGAGGGCTCCTTGGCCCCTGAGAAGCCCCTGCGACAGGCACAGGGCTGTAGTGCGGGCTCAGACATGGCATTTAACTCTGTGAGCCGTGCAGTGATGATGTTGGCTGCACTTAGAGCCTCACCAACTTTCTAATGAAAAACTGGGGCACGGAGATGGGACCCTAGACCTCGGAGGGGCTCAGAGGAAGCGGAGAACCTGGAACCGCCAAGTCCTCCAAGCCCCTTTGCAGTGGATGCAGCTGGGCTCCCCACTGGGTGACTTGCCTTTTCTTTCTTTATAAATCCCGAGAGCCTCATGGGCTTGGGAAGGAGGGTGCCGGCTCTGTTCAATCTTCACTACCCCCCCCACCCATTTGCTCTAGACCCACAGAAGGGGTCTCATCTCAGCATCTTGGGGTGTGGGGCTCAGGTGTGAAGCTGGTCCTGCAGGAACCAGCACATGCACCCCCGTAACTGTAAGATTCCGCTAATCCACACTGGGACCTGCGAATCGTGTGTGGGAATGGAGTCAGGGGGTCGGGCCACGGTGGAGGGGGTTACAGCTCTGGGCTGGGCTGGCCCTACTGCTGGGGGTATGCGCCCCGTGGACGCTGGAGCTAACGAGTGGGCGTACACCAGCGGCTGGCAGTGATGCCACCAGGCCACGTGGCTGCGTGCCCTCTGCACCGGGGTCTACTGTTAACGAACTTGAGATGCCAGAACCCCCCAGCAGAACAGAGCAGGCACCAAAGGCGCAGGGAGGGCTTCTCACATGTGATTGTGCACTGCCCCCCCCCACCCCCGCAGCCCCCAAGAGGGATCACAGGACTTATCTTCTCCAGGCTCTGGTTGCGATGAGCTGTAGGGCTGTGCGTCCTGCTCCCGAGCCATCCCTGCATTCCTGTGCGTGCTGCTCTGGGTGTGTTCCTAACATGCTGCCTGACCCGGGTAAACTGCTTTGTAGCTTCCTTTTGGTTGGGATTATGCTTTCTTCCGCGAAGAACTTAGAAGCCTCTTTTTCTTGGCCTGGAAGGGTTTAGAGACATTTGGACTTGACTGTTCCTTAAAGGCTGGCAGGTTTTACCATCTGGAACTGAGCCTGCTTTAGGGGAAGCTCCCGGACAACCTTCTCTCTTCCTCCTTGGCAACTGACCTGCAGAAGTTCTAGGCCTATTCTGATGAGTTTAGTTAAATATTTGTCTAGGAGCCAATTTATTTCATCCAGGCCTCAAAATTTATTTGCTCAGAGAAACATAATTTCTTATGATGTTTTTAATTTCCTCTGTTTCTGTTCCTTTGTCCTTGTCACTTTAAAATTGTGTCTCTCTGCTGTGCCTGACATCAAGCTTTTGATTCCCAGGGTGTCTGTTTCAAACAACATCCCATCCGGAAAACGTGTGTTGCCAGCTGTAGGACACGGCTGTTAGCAAAACGACCAGAGAAGGAAGTGGGCTGCCCACACCCGTGAGGTGCCCCCTCAGAAAGCCCTCGGCGATCTCGGTAACTGACTGCTTGTGTGACCCTGCCTCTAGTCTCCCGAGACCCCATTCCGTCTCCTGCTTCAAATTGGCCAATAAAGAGTGACCCACAAAACTCCAGAGATCCCACCCTGAGACCCTACTAAAGGCTGAACGCTAGGTCCATGGTCTGTCCTGCCACGGGGCTATGCGGCCCCGAGCCCGCTGGGCACCTCCAGAGGTGGGAGTGTAGACCTCTTTCCCAAAGGGCACCCGCTGCCGAGAGCCAGCACAGCCGCACCATCTGCCTGTCGGGAGGGGCACGGGGCTCACTGCGGTGAACACGACGGCCCTGTGCTTCCTCCATCTTTCTCAACAGAGTCGCTGTTGGTTCGTCTACTTTATTTCTGAAGAACCAGATTTTGTATTTATTCTTTTGTTCCTAATTTATTAATTTCTGCTTTTATCCTTAATTCCTATCTCCTGATTTCCTTAGTGTTATTGTCTTTCTCCAACTTCTTGAACTGAACATGTACTCCATTTTCTTTCTATCGCTTGGTAATCTGCTTGGGGCCGGACTTCCCCCGGCCTGCCGGGGCAGCGTCCCACAAGTGCTCCTCTGCATGGGTTTTGTTATGATTAGTTTTTCAACTTTCTTTGACTTCAGCTGTGATCTCCTCTTGGACCCCAGAGCCGTTTCACATGCAGGGAACTCTAAAAGGTTGATTTACAGCTTTGTTGCCGCGAGATGAGGTACCACCACCTACACACTATCATCAACGCTTCTTGGTATCTCTCTTCTCCGCAGAGTCTGACCTACATCAGTTAGGCCCCCTGTATCCCGCGGCTCAGGAGCCCATCCAGGGTGGAATGGCCGGGGGGCCCACGTCTGGGCCTCAAGAGCACGGGGTCAGTGGAGCCGGCAGCCCAAGGATGCCTCCCTCCGGAGTCTCACCTTCAGCCTCCTCAGGCCGCTGTGCTCGGGGTCTGCCAGCAGGCCGTTCTCCACTGCCGTCCAGGCCTCTGCATAGCGCTGCTGCTCCAGGCAGGTCTGGCCATGGCACAGAAATGCCTCGGCAGTGGGGCCCCGACCTGGCCGCTCCCACAGGCTGCTCTGGGCTAGGGTGGGTGCCAGCTTGAGAGCCTGGGCAAAAGCCCCTGCGGCCCTGGCCCCATCCCCCAGGCTCAGCAGCAGGCGGCCCTGGGAGCACAGGTCCTCCACCTGTGTCGGGAGGTTGAGGTCCCCCACGTCCCCCTGGAGGACATGACCCAGGTCCTCCAGTGCCCGGTCAAACTCCTGCAGCTCAGCCAGACAGGTGGCCCTCAGGCGCAGGTGATGGGCATTGCTGCTTCCGGCGAGGACTGCCAGTGAGCAGTAGCCCAGTGCTTGCTCTGGCTGCCCCGATTTCAGGAGGGTGTTGGCTTCCTGGGCTGCAGCCTGCACAGAGGGGACAGAGGGAGGCAGTGTGGGTCAGCCCAGAGAGACACGGGCCCCTCCCCTGCCCAGCTGGCCTCTGTTCCTGACCTGTGCAGAGCGCTGCCCACCTCCTCGGAGGCAGTGGAAGTAGAGGGTAGAGGGCATGCCCTGCAACCCCACCACCCTGGAAGCCCAGCTCTGACGGGGTCCCTCGGGACTCCCCTCTCCTCTTCACTGTCCCCCGCCCCAGCCCTGCTGCTTGTCAGCGGTGACCTGTCTCAGCCCTTCTCTGCGGTCGCCTTCCCCAGAGGCCCACGGACGGGCAGCTGCCAAGGCTGCCCTGGCCCTGAGGGCAGGAGCCCCACCGCCTCTGCCCAGCTCGGTCCCTGGACCCTCTCCTCCGGCGGAGGTCCGGAGACAGGGCAGGGTCCGCGGAGCGCGGCTGGGCTGCTCAGTGCGGGGAGCGGAAGACCCCGCAGAGCGGAGTCGGCGGGGAGAGGCTGCGCCGCCGGCCGGCCACCCGCCCCAGCACCTGCCGGCACGACCTCGGGGCTTGGGGTTCGCTGTGCTCGCGCCCCGGACCGGCGGCGTGGTGCCGACGGCTGTGGGGGGCGCCCCGGTCCCGACCTCCGACGATGCCGCAGCGCAGCGGGCGCCGTCCGACCTAGCCCTTCCCTCCCTGGGGGCTGCGCGGCCTCCTCGGCCCCAGGCTCACCTCCGCTCCCGGGGACGGCGGACGCGCCCGCCCGCAGCCCGCCCCCTCTCCCAGCCCCCCGGACGGCCCCGCGGGGCCCGCTCCCCTCCAGAGCCCGCTGGCTCCCCGCGGCCGGACGAGGGTCCCGGGCCCGGCCTTCCCCGCTGTCCCTGTCCCTCCGCCCTGCGGCGGGTCACACTCGCGCCCGGTCCCGGCAGGAAGGCCGAGCTCGGGCGCCGGCAGGCCGGGCGAGCGGAACCCCGCGCCCCTTGGACCTGCGAGCGCCGCCCGGATCTCGGAGGGACCCGCCGCGGAGCAGGCGCAGTGAGGCCGGAGGGGCGGGGCGCGCGCCGGAAGCGGGGCGTGACCTCTCGGTTGACTTCCGGGTCGGCACGCGTCGCCCGGCAACGGCCCAGCGGGTCTCAGCCGCCGCGGAAACCAGCCCGCGCGCAGCCCCGGCTAAGCCCGCGTTCCCGCCGGGCCCCTCCTCTCCGCTCGGAGACCCCCGCCCGCCGCCGCCTCCTGTCTCGGGCCCCCGCCCCGCACCCCTCCTCCGGTCTCGGACCCCCGCCCCGCCCCCCTCCTCCGGTCTCGGACTCCCGCCCCGCCCCCCTCCTCCTGTCTCGGACCCCCGCCCCGCACCCATCCTCCGGTGTCGGACCCCCGCCCCGCACCCCTCCTCCGGTCTCGGACCCCCGCCCCGCCCCCCTCCTCCGGTCTCGGACCCCCGCCCCGCACCCCTCCTCCGGTCTCGGACCCCCGCCCCGCCCCCCTCCTCCGGTCTCGGACTCCCGCCCCGCCCCCCTCCTCCTGTCTCGGACCCCCGCCCCGCACCCCTCCTCCGGTCTGGGGACCCCCGCCCCGCACCCCTCCTCCGGTCTCGGACCCCCGCCCCGCCCCCTCGTAAGGGCTCAGAGACTCCACCCAACCGATCCTGGGAACCAGACCATCGGGTCTCCGTGCTGAGACCCCAGCCAGTCCCCTCCCCAGGGCTCTGCTCCTCTGAGCAGCGGGTCCTGATGACCCATTCATTCCCCTTGGCGGCGGCCGGTCCCCCTGCATTACCCGGGACTGTCTTGGCTCTTTCTGCCCCCAAGGCCTGTGCAGCCACCTGCTCTGTTAAACTCCGTGGCTGGAACACCAGTGTGGTTTCTGTTCTGCGAGGGGTCCCCAGAGAGCCCCTAGAGTCCTGGGCACATGCTAGCGCAGGAGGTAGGGGGCCTGCCCCAGCCACGGGGGGTGTGATTCTCACCCCCCCCACCGGCCCCCCCCCCCCCCGCCCTCCGAGGTGGGTTTGTGCTGGTGGCCGCCGCCTCCTGCTGGTCCTTTCCCGCCCCTGCACCCAGGTGAAATGCAGCCACTTCAGGGGAACCCCCGTCCTCCCCACCCGCTGGAGCTCCTGCCCCGTCCTCCGCCCCTCCTCCTCCCGGTCCCATATGGAGCCCGAGGCCTCAGTCCCCCATCCCACCCCTCTGTCCACTCCAGCCGCCGATGTTCTGCCCATTTCTTGAACTTTCTGAACTCTTTCCTCCCTCAGGCCTTCACCTCGGCCTGTCTGTCCCATCATGGTTTCGCCTCGAGTGCCGCCTCGCTTTCTTCCTGCCCTGAGTTAGGGTCTTCTCGGTCCCAGGACACTCAGAAGGGTACCCTCACCCTGTCTCCCCTGAGACGAGGCCCACAGGCTGGGGCAGCAGCTCCCCAGTGGGTGGCGGAAGGTGGTCAGTATGTTCTTGTCGAATAGACAGCGGAACGAGAAATCAGCCAGCCAGATGCAGTGGCCCCGGCCTGTCGCCTGCCTCAGCCCACTGCCTTCCTGCCGTGCTCTCGCTGGGGGGTGCTGGGTGCCTCTCTCTGCCCGACCTGGGGGTGCGCGTGGGCTTCCTGCAAGGGCAGGTGCCCCTGGCTGGCCCAGCCAGGTCTGAGGAGGGGTCTGCCCTGTCTCCCAGGCCCTGTCACCTGTGGGATGCCTCCTGCAAAGAAGCCGGGAAGTTGCTGGGGTTTATGATGGCCAGACTGGCTTGTCCCCCCGACCCGCAACGACACCAGGGCATCAGGGAGGGCGGACGGCGGGGCCCGGGGAGCACACCTGGCTGAGGCTCCGCCGCTCCGAGGCCTCCAGACGCTGCAGCAGGAAGCAGAGTTCCTGGGCGTCCGTCTCGGCCAGGCACTGCAGGTCCCGCGCGGCGGCGGGCGCGTCTCCCTTCTTGAGCCAGAGCAGGCCTCGCCGGGCGCGGGCCGCCTCCGACCCCGGGGTGGGCTGCGGGGCGTTCTGCAGGCAGTCTCCAGCTTCCTCGTAGCTGCCTGTCCATGATCCGGGAAGGATGGTCAGGGGCTGCTGGGGCAGGCAGCAGGAGAGGTGGGGCACTGGCTACCGTGCTGGGAAGCCGGCCAGAGCTTCTATTGCTCGGTGTTGGCTCAGGGAGATGGACATGGTGACACCACGCCAGTCCCAGCTTGCCTGTTGACCCCGTCATGGGGGGGTCCCTAAGCTGCATGACCCCAGGTTGAGCAGCACGGCTCAGCACACTCACTGTGGTCACCGCAAGGGGCTGCCCTGAGCACCTGCGTGAACATGGACTGGGCCGCTGGGCAGTGTAGGCCTTGCCAGGGGCGCCCTGCAGGCTTGGAGGCGATGGGGACAGGTCAGGGGAATGGAGGCTGCCCAGAGCCCTCCCCTTTCACATAGGTACTGAAATATTCTCAGGGTTTTGGCACATGGGAGCCTGACACAAGCCCACCTACAACCTGGCCTGGTGTCCACAGGCATTCTGTAAACAGCTGTTGAGTAAATGCGTGAGTTTATGAGAAGCCCCAAGCGTCTGGGTCCTTTTATGAACCCCCAAGTTGCTCCTTTGTCTTCCCTGCAAGCAAAAGTCCACAGGTGGACGAAAGCTCAAGACACTGGCACCCCCGGCCCCACATCGGGACCAGGTCAAGAGACCAGCACCTGGGGTGGAAAGGACACCAGAGGCACTGAATCCAGGGTGTGTCTCTTCCATTTTACAGGGCAGAAGGGTCAGAGGGGCTGGGGCAGACACCCACATTCCCCACACCCGGGCCGCGCATACCCACAGCAGTGAGCGCGTCTGCCTGCAGGATGTGTCCGCTCGGCTGTCCGGCATCGATTTTGATCAGCGCTTCCCCCACAGCTAGGAGGCCCCGGGCGTCCTCGTCGCGGAGGGAGGCCCCGGTGTCCAGCGGCTGGCTCAGCAGGGCCCGGCAGTGGGACCAGAGGCCCTGGGTGATGAGGGCCTGGGCCTCTGGCTTCAGAGAGCGAACCTCAGGGACCACCGTCCCAGGGTCGAGCTTCAGAGCTGAGAGGATGTCGTCCACAGCCTCCTGCGGGGGGAGGAGGGCAGGGTGGGCGGCAGAATTGTCCCCGCTGGGCATCTGCCTGGGTGCTGGGGACACCAGAAGAGGCAGATGGCCCAGTTCTTGCCCTCCACGACAGGAGGCACAGCCTGGTGAGCTGTGTGCGGCCAGGATGCTGGAGTTGTGGGAAGGGAGCACTGACCGCACCCAAGGGCTCTCACGGAGAAAGAACCCTCGACGGGCTGGGACAGAAACTAGGCCGCGGGCGCCCGCAGACGCCGCCCCGCCTCAGCAGCACCTCACTCCCTCGCGCTTCGGCCCTTACGTCATTAAGAAACCGGGCAGGCAGGTCACCTCTGCGCGCAGGGCCTCAGGGCAGACACTCAGCTTCAGCCACTCGCCTGTGACCTTGCTCTTGGCTGAGAAGGGCCCCTGTGCCGCTGTGCAGCTGTGGCCACCTGCTTGGGGAAAGCGCCTGCCCGGGGCCGGACAGCGCGGGTCCTCTGCCACCCCGGGTCCTCTGCCACCCCTGTCCCTGCAAGCCGACCACGTGAATCCACCGGCTCCGTGCAGACAGCTCTGGGTGTTGTACCCAAAAGGCAGCCGAGGTCTTGTTATTTTAAGTGGGGGGAGGGGGGGCGTCTAGTAGCCCCCAGGGTTTGCACAGTCCGCGCGGAGTCCGGGAAGCAGCGGGCCTCTTCCGTGAAAGGTCTGAGCAGAAAGGGTTTTAATGGGTCCCACACTCAGGACGGCCCGGCCCGGCTCTCTCTGTGCTTCGGCTGAGAAGGAAGGAGGCCGTGCTGGTTCTTCCCCTAACCCCCTGGCCCATCCCAGGTGGGGCGGGCGGCCCCGGTACCTTCTGCTGGCCCAGGGCCAGGTGCAGAAGCGCCCGGCCACACAGCGCCAGCGCGTTCTTGGGCTCAGCCCGCAGCACGGAGTTGAAGTCGAACATGGCCGTCTTCTTCTGGCCCAGGAGCGCGTAACAGCGGGCACGGGTGAGCAGGGACTCCGCCGCCTGACTCCCTGGAGGAAGGGGGTGTGGCATTGGGACGTGACCGCTGCCGGGCCTCGGTGGGTGGGCTGGTCCTCGGTGGGTGCGGTGCATCTGCCCTCATTCAGCATTCGAGGCCACCTCAGGAAGCTCACAGACAAGCCAAGACACAGCCTTGGAGGGCAGCTGGGGTTCACCTGGGGGCACTGGCCGTGGGAAACAGGGACTCCAACCGTGAGGGTGGCATCTAGGCTGGTGGGCAGTCAGAGAGGGGTCCCAAGAAGAGGGGCCGCTGTGGACATCTGAGGTGAGGCCGGAGGAGGGGCCGGGAGGGGGCCGGTTCCTTGGGGCTGGACAGGGAACAGCTGAAGGTGGGAAGTTTCCAGGTGGACCGGGAGGAGCCCTCTGAATGCTGGACACAGAGGCCCCTCCCTGAGGACAGCGCCACCCCACTCCCTCCGGTGTTTGTCCGGTGACAGACAGGACAGCGCACACTCTGGGTCGTGCCCGCCTCCCCACTAATGTGTGCAAGCATGAGCTCTGCCCCAGGCACGAGCCCTGCGCTGTCCGTGAACCCTAGCTCACGGGATCCTCACTCCCACCCCTCGCCGGCGTCTCTGTCACCCACTTTGAGAAAGGCAAGCAAGGAGCAGCTCAGTAAGTGGAGAGCCAGGAGTCCGCCTGGTGTTTCGATCTGAAGCCCACACTCTGAATCTCCACGCACCCGGTACGTCCTTGGGAAAGTCCCTTCCCTCCAGCGGGGTGCCCTATGACCCCATGCTAAGAAGGCCCAACTCCAGAGGCTCTGTCTCCCAGGATGGTGCTGGGGGGTCAGCTGGGCACATGGGGAACACATACAGAGATACGCCACTATTTCCAGGAAGGGTTTAGGGGAACCACGGCCTCTCCTGGGTGGAGGGGGCCAAGCTAGGAGAGGCCTCAGTCAAGGGTGGCCCTCCTGCCCACAGGGCCCAGGGATGCCAGGCCAGGGTGCCAGGAGGATCCCAGTTCAGGTCCCAGCTGGTCTGGCCCCTCTCCCACGCTTTAGCATGCTCACCTGGACAGCGAGGGCTTTGCTCGGGGCAAGGCGTACTCCGCGAGGGGCCCCGTGAACCGAGAGTGGGCTTGAGCCCCGCATGGCTTCTCTTGCCCTAGGTACCTGGCACAGGGTGGGAACCCCGGAGGCGGGCGGGCAGCTCCTACCTGCAGCGAAGATGGCCAGAGAGAGGTAGGCGATGGCCTCCCTGGTGTGGGCTGTGCCCTCGGCCCCACTGGGCCTCGCCCGCAGGATGGCCAGGGCCCGAGCGTGGCAGTGGCCCCGCAGTAGCTGCCGGTCCTCGTGGCGGAAGACGTCCAAGGTGGGCTGGAGGCACGCCGTGTCCCCGGACTGGACCACCTTCTTCACCAGCTGCAAGGCGCAGGGCAGTCACCCGGTTCCTCCCGTGCGGGACGCCCAGACCATCCCACCCTCGGTCCCCCGTGAGGGGGCGTGGCTCACGGGGCGTGGCCCAGGGGCTGGGCGTCCGGGGGTGGGCTCAGGCGCGGCGCGCTTAGGGGCGGGGCTCGGGGGCGGTGCTGGGGGCGGTGCTCGGGGGTGGAGTTCGGGGGGGCGGTGCTCGGGGGCGGTGCTCGGAGCGGCGTGCTCTGGGACAGGGACTGTGCGTCGCGGGTGCTGAGCCCCGCGAAGGCTGAGGGCGGGAGGTATGAGCTTGGGTCCGGCAGCTCGTCTGGGCTGGGGGTGGCCTGGGGTAGGGGATCCCAGTGTCCCCGAGCCGGAGGACCTCCTCCGTGGCATGGAGGTGGAGATCTCGCTTCGCCGGCCTGCACACTGCAGATCCAACGAGAAGCGCGGGGAAAGAGGGCTTTCAAATTATAGGGAGACCGAGGGCACCGCGCCGCGCGAGGAGCAAATGCGCTGGGACCAGTGCCTGATCTGGGCGGAGCGAGACTCGGGGGACACACTCTCGGCTCTCCCAGCGGCTCGGTCCCACAGGGACCCGATGCTGCCCCTGCTGGCCCCTCGTTGAAGACACGGGTCCCAGAGCAGAAGGACCGGCCGGTTCCGGGCATCCTCCCCTCTCCCACCTGCGCGGCCTTGCGCAGGGAGACCGGGAACCCAAATCCGAGCACAGCAGAAGAAGCTGACAGGCCCCAAAGCCCGACATCTTCCCCTGGAACATAACCTTCTGACCGGGTTCCAACCGGATGGTCTCCTAACATCCGGTTGAAGTTCTGCTTTTCCTGGGAGCAGAGTGGTCTTGGAGAGAGGTGAGGCCAGCAGGACCTGAGGACCGGGGGACCCCTCTGCCATCCGCCCTCCCTGGGCAGGGTCACCTCCAAGCCTAGTTTACTGGGAGATTTGGGATGGAGCTCAGTCCACACCTGACTTTTGGCCCTTTTCCTTCATAACACATTGAGAACAAATATGAAGGAATTAACTGCGTGCTGGAGACCTGCTGGGTCCTGGGGTACCTGCTCCAGCTAGTTCAGGACAGCCCACAAGGGCAGGGCACAGACGAAGAGACTGAGGGTCAGGGAAGTGAGGGGGGCCTTGTTGGAGGTGGCAGAGCCTGGGGCTGGGACAAGATTGATCTGCTCCAAAGCCCAGGCTGTGGGGGTGCAGAGTGACGGGCCCAGAGGCCTGTGCCCTCCACAGGGCTGTGGCCCATCACCTGCCATGCTGCACCGCCCCCCCCTCCCCCCGGGTCTCCTCACCTGGTTTGCGTCATAGAGGAAGCCCCTCCGGAGCTGCAGCAGGGCCAGTCGCACGAGCACAGGGGCCGCCTGGGGCCTCCGGGAGAGGGCCAGCAGCAGGGCCTTGTGGGTGTCCTCCAGACGGCCCAGGCGGTACAGGGCATCAGCTGCCAGGAGGCCTGAAGCCTCATCTTCCCGGTCCAGTTCCATCAGGAGCATGGCCAGCTGGTACACGCCGTGGGCATCCCTGTGGAGAGAGGAGCTGGGGGATAGCCAGCCTGGCCCCTGTCTGCGCCCCTTTCAGCTGCCCAGGAAGGTGGGCCCCAGGAAAGTTCTTCCCCCGGGTGCCTGGTCTGGGCAGCTCCCTTCCCATCCAGCCACAGAGCCCAGGGTCTGCTGGAAGGACCCTCACGCACGCCTCTGCGGAAGCCACAGCTGCCTTCTCTGACGTCGATCCCTCGGCCTCACTCCCCATCGCATCCTCCCGCCGCCCCGTGTGGCAACCATTTTGCAGTTGGAGGTGGAAGCTGTGGGCTGGACACAAGCCAACCCTGCCTCAGTTTCCCTTTCTGTAGAAATGGGACAAGAATGTTGGCCTTGCAGGGTTCAGGGGTGTGTTGTAGGCAGAGCTAGAGAATACACTGGCTTCATTTGGATGCTCCCGGTGCGCTGGGAGTGCGAACGAGCTCCCACGGGGAGAGGGACTGGAGCCTCCAGGAATGACAATTCCCGGAGGCAAAAGTAGAAAGGACACCCATCTTGCACACGAAATCCTCCTCACCAGCACATCAAAGCAATTTGAATCCTGCGAAATGTAGGCAGAGGAAGTGTGTGTGTGTGTGTGTGTGTGTGTGTGCATGCGCGAGTGCACACAGGGTGGGGAGCTGGCATCAAACACTCCCCCACCCCCCGCCCCGTTCAGTGCTTTGAACTTTGCTAAAACACCTTCCTGTCACCTCTTAGAAGCCAGAGAAATGCAAATCCAAACGGGCACCCATCAGGCTGCGAGAGAAGTTTCAATTAACATCAGGGTTGGGCGCGTGGCTAGACAGGCATACAGACAGGTCAGGAAGTCAAGGACCTAACCAAGGCCTGTGCTCCATGACCCGGAAACCCCACCTCTGTGTCCACGCTCAGGACAGAACACCGTGGAGGTGTTTGTGCTCTAACAGAGAGCAAGGGTCTCAGAATGGACAAGGAATGCTGGCAGGTTCGCTAGGCAGGCTATAGATCGGGCTGCCCAAAAAGAATCCAGAGGCAAAGGAAATGTTTGTGATCTACTGAGTGAAAAAAGTGGGCCATACATTGCCCATAGAGCTCACATTCATTTTAGCTCCCATGTGCAGAGACAAACAACCAGAAGGGAATGCTACCTGTGGGGTGATGGGAAGGTTGTATTTTTTTTTTTATTTCTTTTTAAGTTCTTAATTTTCTATGATAATTAGGCCCACAAAGCATCACACTGTTTGTGACTGAGAGTCCTCAGAAGCAGGCTCTAGCGCTAAACCTGCCGTTCATGATTCAGGGAAATACCCCAGCTGTTTCCTGCCTCAGTTTACTTATCTGTAAAAAAGGAAGACACGCACCCCTAGCTACCTCACGGGAGGCCGGAATGAAGCAGCGGCCCCAGGGGTGCATGGGGCTAGTTTTTACCCTTCCTGCGCCTCGGGGCTGTCCATCTCCACGGCCTTACTCCGGCGGCCCGCTGCGCCCGTGAGCCCCAGGTCCGGCCTCCGCTGCAGTATCCTGCGGCCCTCCTCTCGCAGCACGGTCAGCAGGAGGCCCCTCTGGTTCCAGGGGACGTAGGCCTTGGCGATGAGCAGTGCCTCCTCGGGCTGCAGCCGGCAGGCGGTGACATAGTCCAGAGCTCCCAGGAACGCGCTACCCTCCAGCACCCTCAGCAGCCCGCGGCCACACAGAGCGCGCACGCAGCTGGCCAGGTGAGGCGGCCCGTGCTCCACCACCTCCTGGAAGTCCTCTCGGGCGCGCCCCGCGTCGCTGATGTGCAGCGCGCAGAAGCCGCGCAGCACCAACAGGGGCGCGCGGTCGCTGGTGTGGGCCCCGACGCGGTAGTCCGCCGGGTGCCCAGGACGCGCAGGCCGCAGCAAGCGCTCGCACAGCGCCCAGGCGCCCGCTGCGTCCCCAGCTAGCAGCAGGCACTCGGCCAAGCGAGTGCGCAGTGCCGGGCGCACCCCGGGCGGAGCAACGCGCAGCAGGACACGGAGTGCACGGGTCACTGGGGCCAGCAGCTCGCGGCCCGAGTTTTTTCGGAGCTCAGCGCGGCTCCGCACGGCCTCCTGGAAGTGGGCGAAGCCCGTGTCCGCGGCTTCCTGTGCCTGGGCCCGCACGCGCTCCCGGTCTCCTGCGGAGAGCACTGCCTCAAACTGCTTCCGCGCCTCTGACGGGCTCTGGTGGAAGGCCTCCTGCAGGTCCCGAAGCAGGTTCCGGGCCCCACTGTCCAGAAATAAGGCCGCAGCTGCGCGGGTGACCAGCAGAGCAGCCCGACGCTCACCTGGGGAGAGAAACGGAGGCTCCGGTCCTGCCTCGAGGCCCACATCCTCCCTGGTGCCGCCTGCAGCTGCCAACGGTCCAGCGCTTTGGACCCTCTGAAGCATCTCAGGGCATCTTCCTAGAGTGTCCCAGTAGCCCAGGACATTGCATCATGATGCTAGACCTTCAGCGACAGAGCGGAATCAGGAGGGACCGCTGGGTGGGTGTGGTGCACATACCTACCCAACAGTGTTATGTCCCATGGGTTTAAAGTCAACCTCACCGATGGGCCAACAAGGAAATTTAGTTACGAAACCTCCTTGCTCTTTAATGATGGGTTTGCGGAGTGAGTTTCCTCTTCTGGGATCAGTGCCCCCAGGTCAGTGCAGAGGTTCTGACCCTGTGACCTTGGGAGGGGCTGGTTGCTACTCCAGCATCTTTGCTTGTGGCCTTCTTGGGGCAAAGCTGGGGCCCAACGCTACCCTCTGCAACAGGGAAGGCCCACAGGTCCAGGAAGGCGGGAAAGGCACACCCCCTGCTGCTTACACGAAGGGGGCTTGGGCCGTTTACTGGATCTCACTATGCCTCAGTTTCTTTTTCTGTTTTATAATGCAGTTTAAAATGGTCTGCACTCACATGGCCATGAGGGTGCAACGGATTAATGCTCATCTAGTGCTTGGAACAGGGCCCGGGGGTTTTTACTCAGGGAGGTTCCCATCAGCAACAGCACCACCCCACCTCCTCCTACTTGCTGCCTGAGTGTGCTGGGGAGGATGGGGGCTTTCTCTGGTTATGGGCGAAATGGAAGTCTAAAAATTTAAACTTCATCAAGTGCTACAAACTTCCCTTTACTCTTTCCACTCTTTGTATCTTAAGAAGTCCAGCTGTCTGCAGAAATCTTAATGAGATTCTCTCATATTTTCTTTAGAAACTATAAAACTACTATCACACAATCCACTTGGAATTAATTTTTTTTTCTCCCAGAATCAGCACCACCCACTGAATAACGGTTCTTTTCTTTCGCTACAGATCTGTGATGCTCTCTCTCACATATTAAGTTCTGGATGCCTATGGATGTTTCCGGCCTTTCTAACTTGTCGTATTGGTCTTCCTATCAATCCCTTCAGTCAGCAGCCTTCTGCATTGGGTAGTATAGCTTTGTAACAACTGGCAGAGCAAGTACGTAGAAAATATATGCAAAATATACAATGGGCAAAAGATTAATACCCAGAGCATTTGAAGAATTCCTACATGTCAAAAAAAAAAAAAATCCAATAGGAGAACTGGCAAAAGCATTTCCCATAAGAGAAAACACAGATGGCAAAGAAACGTGACAAATGTTCAGCATCATAGTAATGATGCGAATGCAAATTAAAACAACGAGATGCCACTTTCCACCCACCAGACTGGAAAAATTTTTTAAATTAAACTAATTTAATTTAATAACTTGGCCTCACTAGTAATCAGGAAAATTAAAATTAAAACAACGGTGGAACAATGGGATAACATTTTGTAGCCTCCCAGATCGGTCACAATTTTTAATTCAGGATCACACGGCATCACGCCTACCCCACTATTTCCTTGATCCCAGCATGTCTGGAGGCCAAGCCAATTTGCCCCCTTGCTGGAAGGATCCAAAAACGTCCAGGGCCATGATTTCCCTCTACGGCAGTAGCTCTTAATGAAGCACCTTGAAGGAAGGAGATATGGCTGTCCCGGGCGCCGAGAGAGCTGCCTGGGCGCTTACCCATGGGAGATGCAAGTTAAAATTGTACTTATTCTTGTCTTCTTACAGAGTGTCCCTGAATGTCTGCTTGCGGAGAAGGGCAGAGCACTTTCTCAGATACACGGGGTTTCTTCCGTGTTTTCAAGGACCCTTATAAGTAACCTTGGGATTATAATACACTTGTTACAGGAAATTGTGTTTGTAAAAAGTCGATTAGAGGCCATTTACTTATTCATGTTGTGAGCCACTTTGTGCTGATGGTGGCGATAAGGTGACTCCCTGTGACATAAGTGACTTAGGTCTAATTAATGCACCGACTCTTAGGGAGGGTGGTTCTGTCCGCTGCGGAGCCAAGTCAGCCCAGACAAGCTTCCCGGAGTCAGGGGGTGGGGCGGGTAGGGCTTACCCAGCACACTGGCTCCCTGATGTTGTAGCCCTGGGAGTTCTGGTCTCCATGGGGGTCTCCGCCGGTCGTTCTGGTGGAAGCCCCCCCCCCCCCACCCCTGGGAGTTGCTGATGCCCTAGCCTCAGTATCCCCGCTCACAGGCCACTGCACGTTTATGCTTTGGGCATAGAGGGTACCCTACTTTCTCATGAGCTCAGGATTCTTGGTGACTCTGCTGAGCCTGTCTGTACCTTTTATAATAGGAGGACTTCGGGCTTCTGATCTCGGTTATTTCCAGAAACAAATTTGCCCACTCACTTTTCAGTTCTCTCTGTCTGATCCCTGCCTCCCAACACACAAACACTGGGGTCACCAGCAAACCCCATGTACACAGAAAACAGACACCGTCTGTTCTCTTGTCATGCCCGTGGCATTGCGTGCCTCAGCCTCTTGCAAACACCTGCATCTTCTGGCTCTCATCAGCGCCTTGTGTTCTGTTTCTGCTGCTGGGAATGATTTAGCCTTAACTCAAGTGACACCTCCTCCAAGAAGTCTTCCCTGACTACCCAGCAGCACCTGGCAGGGTCCATTTTTCAAAGCACATATTTTGTTTGTTCCTTTTCTTGGTGCTCTGTAAGGACAGGGCTTGTCCATCTTGTCACTGTGGTGTCCCCAGCCCAGGAACAACCCCTACCACAGCCAGGACTTAAGCATGCTGTGAAGGCACGACGGGAGCGACGTTCACCCTGGCCTCACTCTTACCTGGGAGTCTGCTGCCTGTCAGGTCCGACTCAAGGGCCCGGCTGCACACCACTCGGCAGTCCTCATACCGGCCACTGCGGAGCAGGGCTTCTGGTGATAGGGCATCGCTCCAGGTGCCTTCGGGGTCCAGGGCTGCCAAAAGTCCCTGGCAGCCGGCCTCCTGCTGGCGGGTGCTGTCCTCAGTCTCCAGGCGCCCTGAGATATGGTCCTGCAGGGTGCTTATCAGCATGGGGAGATGGGGCTGCTGGTGGGTGCGAACGAAGGCCACGGTCCGGTCTGCACTGGAGGCAAAGGCCTGCAAATAGTCTGCCACGCCAGCGTCCACCTGCACCCCGGACAGCACGCGGGCCAGGGCGCGGGTCAGTAGGAGCTCCAGGGCTTGCTGGGAGCGTGCATCCAGCAAGGTGCTGCAGCGCTGAGCCACCTCTTGGTGGCGCCCCTGAGCCAGAAGACTGGCCAGGGAGTGCAGGACAGCGGCGGGGTGGTCCGGGCAGAGGGTGGCCAGGAACGCGGAGGCCAGGGTCCCGGTCAGGGAGACAACCGCCATGCCGTCCCAGTGGATGGCGGGGATCTGGCTGTCGCCGCGGCACCAGGCTTCCAGGGTGGCCAGCACGGGTGCCCCTCGGGCCTCAGCCAGGGCGGTTCTGACGCTCCGCACGGCCGAGGGGGCGTGGCAGCTGAAGGCCGCCAGGTAGAAGGCGGTGGCCAAGGGGAGCTCCCCCAGGGCCAGGCGCTGGTCTCCTTCCCGGCAGAGGCAGGCCACAAGCTCCCGCGCCGACATTACGGCTGCGCCCCTGACGGGCCCATGTCCCGTCCTCGCGGGCACCTGGTTGGGGGGGGCGTGGTTAGTCCCCACCTCTCCCCACGGAGACCGCAGACCAGCGCAGAGCGCCCTAGAGGGAAGAGCCGGGTGGGGCTGGCGCATCTGCCACGGTCCGCCAGGCCAGGGTCCTCTGCAGAACGCGACCCTTACCCTGCTGGGCGGCCCACGCGAGAGGCCGGGTGGCCTGCGGGGTCAGGGGGTCCAGGCCCTACTTGCCACACCACCGCCAGCAGAGGACCCCACGGGAACGCCCCCACCCACCCGCCCCCTGTCCAAGTCACACAGGTCGCCTTCTCCGAGCTCCGAAGCTCTAGAGACCCGCGCAAAGTCAGGGCCCGGCCTCTGCCCACCTCGCACGGCCCGCCGTTCCGGGGGAAGCGCGGGGCTGCGGCGACGGCGGCGTCCTTGCCTGGCTCTTGGCCGGGGGTGCGGAGCCTCGTTGGCCCAGGCCAGGGGGTCGCTGAGATTGGTTCTGGGGACCAGCCCCTGCCACTCCCCTCCCCCTTCCCCAAACCGGATCTGAAGTACGACCTGCCCTGCTCGGGGACCGTCTCTGTAGGGTCCCGAAGTGCCGGCACCCAAGCCCGGCCCAGTGCACGCCCCGTGAGACAGACGCCCGCACCAGCGCCCGGAGACGGCCCAGCCTGCACACGCACGCAGGCACACACGCCCACACACACTCACGCCTGTGCACTCGCCTGTGCTCCGAGGCCGTGCGGGGTGCGCGCGGCGGGCGGTGGGGAGCGGCGGTGGGTGCGGCTCCGCGCGGGGGTCGGTTTCCCGGGAGAGCGTCAACACCCCGCCGGGTTCCGCCCCCGCCCCGCCCCGGCCCCGCCGCGTGCGGACTCTGCGCCGTCCGTCCCCGCCCCGTCCCCGCCCCGTCCCCGCCCCGTCCCCGCCCCGTCCCGCATCCCGGCCCCCGGCCCCTGGCCCGTGCGGAGCCCGCCCCCGTCCCGAATCCGAATCCCGTCCCCCGACCCGGCCCCCACCCCGTGCGGCCCCCGCCCCGTCCCGTTCCATCCCGGATCCCGCCCCCTCCCCGAACCCCCCAACCTCGGCCGGACTCCGCCCCGGCCCCGGCCCCGCCCCGCCCCGTCCCCGCCCCGTCCCGTCCAGACCCCGCCCTAACTCCCGCAGGCCCTCGCTGGGGACGGGTCGGGGAGGAAGAAGTCGGAGCTGCGGGGGAGAGAGAGCCTGAGTTTGTGGGGGTCTCGGGGCGCTCCGGGCCGAGACCAGCCCTCACCGCATCCTCTCCGCACCCGCACAGAGGAGGAGGGAGCTCCGCGGGGGAGAAGCCCCTGGGCCCGGCCCTTCCTGAGCTCTGCCTTGTCGGGGCCCTTCCTCGCCAGCCTTCTTCCTGTGCAACTTGTCGGTTGCTTCCCCGGAAACGGGCTGCCCCAGGCCACCCCTCTGCCTCAGCTCCTGTGGGTCTCTCCGACTACCCCCAGCCCCCCCGCCGTGGGTCTCCCCCCAAGAGGGGCTCCTGCCCACACCCCGACAGGTGGACATTTCCATACGTCCAGCCTCTTCCTGCTGACTTGCTCGCTCCGGCCCAGGCGACCTGTCTGGAGCAGAGGCCGGCTCTCCTCGGACACGGCCCAGAAGGTGGCTCTGAGGGGCTGTGACGTGAGACTGCTGGCCAGGGGTCACCCTCACTGTAGCCGAGGAAGGGTGCAGCATTTGGTGACTGTTTTGGGAACCCCCCATCTCCTGTCACCCCCACCAAAGCAGCAGCAGCGAGAAGCAAAGATGGCTGGAGGCCTCAGCGGGCAGGAGCTTTGCTGATAGGGCAGAGATGCTGAGCCTCGCATGGGCAGCGAGTGGGAGTGGGGGGCGCTGGGCAAGATTGATGCAAGTCCCTGGAGAGATGGTCTTGCCTTGGGGGAGGGCCCCTTCCAGTTCAAGCTGCCAAGGCCCCCAGATGCCCAGTAAGCCTTCATTCCCCCACAGGGCTCAGGGAAACGGGGAGTGGCTGGTGGCAGAGTGGGGGGCAACACGGGTGTGGTGAGACAGGGTGGGGGGGCTCCAGCAGTAAGGGCCGCTGCATCTCCAATGTCCTTCCCAGGGTCCAGGTCTCCCTGGATGTGGACTGTGGCCAGTTGGCCCATTCGGGGGCACCAGGCACAGAGGCAGAGTCTGGGATCCAGGTGTGCAGGGGGCAGGCCCGGGCTGCCTGACTTTCACAAGGGCACAACACCCGAGCGATGAACGTGGTGGTGACAGTTTATTAAGAGCTCTCCCATGGTTCTGATTACTTTCACTGATTACTTTCACTTAAAAATCCTAATTAGGCAAAAGCCATAATGGAGCAGGGCTGCCCCCCGGGGCTGTGGGGAGCCCCGGGGCACGCAGGAGGGAGGGCTGCCTGACATTCCCATCACATTAGCCTGACGGGCCTCCCGCCTCTGTGCCCTGCACAGGTGCCCACAGACCCGCAGCGCAGGCCAGATGGGCCGGTGGTCTCAGTATGATCCCGGGCCCCACCTGAGCACAGCACAGGCAGACGCAGGTAACCCCAGGGTGCCTGCTTCTTGCCACGGGGTGGACGCTTCAGGATGCAGGACCACGAGTAGGTCTCATGTACACAGGCGTGTGTTGCTGAGGCCTTGGTGTGATCCCGACTCAAAAGGAAGCGGACTTCCTATACAAGCGGTTTCTTGCCGTTTCTGAGCCGTATCAGGTGGCAGTGGTGCTGAATGGTGCCTTGGCGCTGCCGTGCCCAGCAGACCTTGACGGGACAGCACAGGTGGTCTTTGGCGGAGGAGTCCATGCCTCATCCACAGCTCTAGGGGAAGTGGGGTCTCCCTGTGGTGTAACCCGCAACCGCCGCGTGTGAAGCCCGGGTCCCCAGGGGCTGTTCCTCCTGCCCCAGAGGTGGCTCTGGTTTATGCTGTCAGACCTGGCTGGGTTTAGGGAGGGACAGGCGTGCCCCTGTGGGATTCCTTGTGCAGCCCGAAACAGCCATGGAGTGGGGGCACTAAGGGACCCAGGCACCCGTGTCGTGGCCCCCGCAGGAGCACAGGGTCCTGCTCTAGATGTCACCCCAGTCACTCCCAACTCTGGGCTGAAGCCCCACCAGCTGGAAAGGAAGCTCTGAGGCCTTACCAGAATTTTCTTGGGTTTGCGCCGACGGACGACAGAGAAGTGGGAAATAGGAGTTTAGGGGTGTGGACTGTGGGCTTCAGCCTTGGGATTGGCCCTACAGTGTTGCGACCTTCGCCTCATGGGAGGCGGGGCTGGCGGGGCGCCCCTGTGCCCTGTCTGCGGGCGTGCGGCCGCGAGGTCTCCATCCGGCCCCCACCGTCTGTTCTCTCAGCTCCGGCAGGCGGCGATGTCACTAGGCAACTTCGCAAACCTTTTGCCCAGGATGTTTTCTGGGCCACGAAGGCCCCAAGGCTCGGAGTCCTCTTCGTAAAAGGTGTGCGTTACTCGCGCTTGCCCGTCCCCTGCCCTCCACAGACCCACGTGCTCCCCCAGGGGAGGTCCCGGTGCAGAAAGTGGGGACCATGCCCAGCCCTGCTGCCGCACCCCTGTGGCCCTGGCTGCAGACCCTGCTGTGGCCTTGGAAGGCTGCTCCCTCCCAGTGAGGAGAGAAGTCTGGGCTTCCCAGGTGCCCAGGAGCTGCCACCACAGCCAGAGCCCAGCGCAGGGGTCCCAGGTGGGGACCCTTGGCATGACCCTTGGCATGACCCTTGGCATGACCCTGGAGGCAAGCTGGCTAGGCCTTGCCCTCCTGGCACTTGAGGGTGGGGAGGCCAACACGGCCAGGCCCAAGCATCCACTCAGTGATGGCACTGTCTCCCTGGGGTTCCCTGGGGCCGCCAGACCCCTTACCCCTCCCCCAAGTGCCCAACCAGAAGGCAGACATATTCTGTCTCAGTCAACCCCAATTAGAGAGGGAAATCCCTTAGCAATAGCCCATGCCGATACCCAATGCCCCCCAAAGGTGATTATGGCCTCTCTCCAGGGTGCCTCCTGGCTGGGCAGCCATTCGAGGCTCTGGTCACT
Source organism: Mustela erminea (assembly GCF_009829155.1). Lineage (NCBI taxonomy): Eukaryota > Metazoa > Chordata > Mammalia > Carnivora > Mustelidae > Mustela > Mustela erminea. The sequence continues at coordinate 108,405,027 of NC_045623.1, read as the reverse complement.
CCGCCGGGGTCAGCATCCACACACCATCCTGTCACCCCCAGGGTGTGGGAGCCCACCCAGAGCCCCCTGGCTGCGGGCCTGGGACACCCTGGGGACCCTGAGGATCCCCTCCCTCACCCCGAGAGGCTCACCTGTGGCAGCAGTAACCAGACAGTGGCAGGGATCCGGGACGGCGGTGGCCAGGGACCCGGTTGTCACCAGGGGAAATATCAGCCTCTTGTCCCTGTGGTCAGACAGGCAGGACTGGATGGAGTCGCGCCGTCCTCTGGAGCCTGGAGGCTGTGTGGGGAGGCCCCCTCCTCTCAGGGCCCTTCCTCCTCGCTGCGGAGCACCCACAGGCCTGGACCCCTCCCTCAGCCTGGCAGGCAGGCACCACACCTGTCACCGGGCTGGCTCCTCCTATTGGATCTCCTGATCAATAATGCAACGGGGCGGGGGAGGGGAGGGGAGGAGCCCCCCTGCCGTTCCCGTCACCCATCTGCCCACCTGTCGCCCTGGGTTGCTTTCATCTCAGGGGCAGACGTGGTGGCTTGCCCAGGGCCACCCCTGCATTGGGGGTGCTATTGTGCGGGAAGCTTTGCTTTAGGGAGGAGCACGTTTGAGATATGCCAAAGGAAATGGTTCTCCCCCAGATGTTCTTCTCAGGGACGCTGCTGGGGTGTCCATAAATGAACAGCTTCTGCCCGGTCCCTCAGCCCAGCCTTCCTGGCCCCCTTGCTGTACCCAACCTCACCTGTTCCTCCACAAGCCTGTTCCTACCCCAGGGCCTTTGCACAGCTGGCCCTTCTTCCCCTACCCCTCCACCCTCACTTCCTTCAGGTTTGGGCTCACGGGTCCCTCCTTGGAGAGACCTTCCCTGACCCCCCCTCATCGGAAAAGGCTCCCCGGTTTTCTCTGCCTCTTCACCTGCTTCTCTACCTGGCATCACGCGCCTGTCTATTGCTGGCCTTTTTCTTTGGGCTGTCGGCTCCAGGACAGCAGGGTTGGGTTCGGTTGCCGTTGTCCAGAGGGAACTGGACAGGGAGGGGAGGAAGGTGTGGGGGGGGAGAAGTGTGGAAACTTTCTTTCCCCAAAGCACCAGCTTTCTCCTCCACCCTCCCTCCCTCTGAGACTTTGGAGCCAACAGGGAGGAGATGAATGGGCCGAGCCTGCGGCTGGTGTGTGTACAGCCTGTATTGGTTTGAACAAGTGAAGTTTATCAACCAGGCACAGAATCATTAATCACACAGAAAAATAACACAGTGAAATGACTTTTCGAAATGTCGTTGGTATAATTATCATCCTGCCTATTACACTAAATGCCGCCATTTATATCTGTGATGTTTAAGTATGCAAACAGTAATTAACAGGGTAATGAACTGGGGCCCGAGAGCCTCCCCTCCCCGAGCTAATTTGCATGTTAATTATCATTAGTGACCAGGGAACAAGTTATAAACAGCCTAATTAGCAGCCAGATCATTTTTACAAGAAATCGCGTGCACTTTGACACGTGAGCCAGCGTCAGATTAATGAGTCAGGCGGAGCTGCCGCTCCTGGGGCAGGGGTGTCTGCCACGCAGCGGCCTCTGTGGCCTGGGCGACGTCAGCCAGCAGGGCGCTAGTAGGGGTCGCCGCGTGCCTTCATGCCGTGCGGCAGATGGGCGGCGTGCCCAGAGAGCCATCCCCCCGTGAGGCTGAAGATCCGGGCCGCCCAGTGCCATCTGGGGAGAGAGCCTCCCCTTCCACTCGGACAGTGGTCTCGGGCCGGATGGGAGGAGCGAGTCTGGCCTGGCTGGGCGAGACCCGGGTCACCGTTCGAGGAAAATCATTCCGCACTGTTAACGCGGCGAGGTCGCCTTTATTCTGGACTCCTGCGGCGGGGGAGAGAGATCCCGGCAGGTGTGTGCGCAGCCGGGACGAGGCCGGCGGATGGCAAGGGACAGGGCTGGGGCGCTCACGGGGCAGACTATGAGTAAGAGGAGACAGCAGGGGCAGCGGTCTCCCTCGGGCCCCGGCACCGAGCAGGCCGAGGACAGGCTCCAGGGATGAGGCCAGTGCAGGGGAAGGCCCCAGGAGCCCGACTGATGGCGGTCAAGGAGCCTGTCACCGCCACGTAGGGCACTGGTGCCGGCACCTGCCCCGCCCTGGACCCTCCGGGCCTGTGCCTGCCCCGCCCCCAGACCGCCTCGCTGCTCAAAAGAAGGGACATTCGTCCAGCGCCTGTCACCTGTCTCGTGCCATGCTCTGTGCTAGCTTCTCCCACCTTACCCCTCCCCGCTCCTGCAGAATGGCCCTGGGAGGCAGCGACATGCTGTCTGCTGAGCCCTGGGTCCCCTCTCAACTGCACTGGACTCCAGATGGTTTCTGTCCCGGGCTGGGGGGCTTGGCATCTGCCCCTCCCACCTCCCGAAGTGCCTTCCCTCCAGGACCAGCGTGCCTGGCGAGTGAACTCAGCTCTGTGTCTGGAGTCTGCCCTTCAGAGGGGCTCCCTGGCCACCCATCCCAAGCCCACTCGGTCATGCATTTTCCTGTCTGTCCCCCCTTCTGGACTGTCAGCTCACCAGGGAAGGTACACATCCCCTTGACCACCGTCTTCCCGGTGCCTGGAGAAGCCCAGCACACAGCAGGACCCAGCAAGCCCTGGGGAGCAGGCGAAGTCTGGTCGTGTGCTGGTCCAAAGCAAGGGGGAACCCCAAGAGTAAGAGCTCACATTGCCGGCCAGCCTGGCTCTGTCCCACGGGCTCAGCACCAACGAGAGGGAACCAGTGGGCGTGGCTGTGTGCCAATAAAGCTTTATTTATGGCCACTGTCTGTTACATCTCATCATCTCCACATGTCACAAAATTCTAGTTTGTTTTTTTTTTTTAAAGATTTTTATTTATTTATTTATTTGACAGAGAGATAGAGAACACATGCAGGCAAAGGGAGAGAGAGAAGCAGGCTCCCTACCAAGCAAGGAGCCCGATGCGGGACTCCATCCCAGGACCCCTGGATCATGACCCGAGCCGAAGGCAGCCGCTTCTCCGACTGAGCCACCCAGGCGTCCCCAAAATCCTAGTCTTTTGATAGTTTCCAACCATCATGAGCTGAAGAAGCCGTTGTTAGCTCGTGGTCGCATGGCCTCCTGGACCAGAGTTGGCCTGTCTGTCAGGTTTTCTTTTCCATATGAATTTTAGAATCTGATGGGTTCCAATAAAAAGCTACACAATATTATTTGAGGGGGCTTATTGATGGATTTAGGGAGGCTCACCATCTCCAGCTAGATCTTGCACACTTCTGGCTCCCACTGGGGAGGACACCCCACGGGCACGCCGGTCAGGGGTCCTGTAAGATACGGGGCCCACCTGGAGGACCCTCCCGTTGGTTCTCGCCAAACCCCGAGCTGTCCCTGTCCTCCTACCTGAAACCCTTGGAGGCCCAGATGGGTCCCAGGCCCCCCCTCTGCTCTGCCGGGCAGATCACCCTCCTCCTGTAAGGGCCACTGTGGGCCCCCACAGGCCCTGGAGACAAGTTCTGTGTCCACTTCTCCAGCCCAGAGGGGTGGGCTCAGCAGAACCGAGGAGAAGCACCCAGGCTTGGGCAGAGTGGGCGGGGCGGGCTCTCAGTCCTCGCGGGCCACGGGGGGTACAGCCCTGGGACAGGTGTGGCTCCGAGCCTCAGACCCCGCGGGGGATCCAAGGCCCCTGCCGGCAGTCTCCAGGCCAGACCCAGCCTCCCAGCCCAGGGCCTGGCTCCAGCTCTAAGCTCTCCAGAACTGGGAGGGCAGCAGAGGTTCCCTCCAGAGAGCTGGACAGGTGGCGATCTGGGGGCCGCAGTCACCGGTGGCCGGCGTGCAGAAAGCTCTCGCCCTGCCCCCAGGACACGGGGACCCTAGCCTGCTGGTCTGACTCATGGGAGGGGTCCGCCCCATTAATGACAGAGTCATCTTTGTGACTGTCATCACCACGGGCCTCGGGGAGGTGGGGAGAGGCCTTGGGGTTCTTCTTAAGCCCTTTCCTGGATGTCGGGAGGGGACGGTGGGGCATAATGTACTATGAGGTGGGATTTCCGCTCGAAGAACTTCAACGTTTAACAATACTTTAAAATAGTGGCATTTCTTCAGCTCGCCGCCGTGTGGCCTCTCCTGCGGGAACAGACGCCGCAGGCGGTTGGCTGCCCCGGGGCCTACGGCTCTTCTGCGCTCTTCTGGGGTCAGCCCCGCTCAGCCGGGGGCCTCGCCCGGCCTTCTCACTCCGGACCCCAGGCGGAAGGTGCGGCCTCCTCCCGGGCCGTGATGCTTTCCCGTGAGGTGCCGCGGGCAGAGCGGGGAGCCCCACACGTGTCCGCAGGCCGCTCCCCAGGACCGGCGAGGGTGTGCCCTCCCACGGCAAGGGGACCTGGCATTTGGCCTCGAGAGGAGGGACGCCCTGGGTCACAGGTGGGTCGCGGTCATGACAAGGTCTTCAGGGGGCAGCGGGGTCAGAGTCTGAGAAGAGAGATGTGGCCGCCCGTGGTGATAGAGGCCTCGGGCCCACAAGCCAAGGGACGCGGACACTTCTGGATGCGGGGGAGGCGAGGCCCAGACGCGCCCCGGAGCCTCAGGAAGGAGCCGGCCCTGACGGCATCTTGATTTTTAGCCCAGTGAGACCCATTTTGGACTTCGGACCTCTGCAGTGGTGTAAGAATGAATTTTGATTGTTTTAAGCCATTATGTTTGTGACCATTTTTTGCGGCAGCTTCAGGAGACTGATAAAGGGGGGTGGGGGGAACCAGAGGGCAGAGCCCGTTCTGGTGCGTTTCAGCGGCAGCTGCTGGGGCTGGGGGTGCAGGTGTGCTCCCCCCGCCAGGTCACGCGGCTGCACCCGCGGTCTGGGCCGGGAGGCTCTCCCATGGGGCGCAGGGTGTGCGTAGGAGGGAGCCAGCCATGGTGGGGACACCCCTCGTCCCCATGTCTGGTCAGAAATGTTTGCTTCTCTCTCCAACCCCCGAAAGCTGTCAAGCAAGATCTCCGGATGAGCCTTGTGTCCGGCCGTGGCTCCCCGACCCAGAGACGTGGGGGCGAGTCCCCGAGGGAGAGGTGGGCCGGCAGGCGGAGCACAGGCGCGGGACGGGCCTGGTGTGCGCCGGGCCCTTGCTCCCTCCCCGGGGGACAGGGCCCTGTTTTTAAAATAATTTTTAAATTTTGTATTCATTGTTAAAAAGGTTTTATTTACTTGAGAGTGAGCTCGCGAGCACGAGTGGGGCCAGGGCAGAGGGAGCGGGAGCAGCGGACCCGGCGCGCGAGGCACTGGACGCCAGGGCCCTGCGCCGAAGTCGGAGGCTAAGGGCCGAGCCAGCCGGGCGCCTGGGGCCCACGTCCGAGGGAACTTGAGAGGATCACCTCTTTGGCGGCCGAGGAGACTTGCTTGCCTGGTCCCCGCCTGCGGTTATATTTTATCCTTAACAGTCAGTCCAGGCTGGTGGCCTTCTGTCCAATCCTTCTGTCTTAAGTCTTTAAGAGGAATGTGTTCCGAGCTGAGGGGGCTCCCCGTTCCGGAAGCCTCACCCACATTCCCTTCCAGATGCGTTCCCTCCGTAGAGCTAGCCGGGCCCCCTGCCCCGCCAGCAGTCCTCGCCAAAGGCGCGAAGCCCCTTCCCCGACTTGGTCTGCGTCCCCAGCTGGGTCTTCATCTGAAGTCTCCTACTTCTAGCCCTGAGGAAGGGTTGCATCTTCTGACCCTGCCGTCCGAGGACCTCTGGATGCCCTGTCCCCACCCTGTCCACTCGTGAACAGACGACAGGTTCTCGGGGCACACGTAGCCAGCCAGGGCCACCAAGGACCCTCCTCCCCCAGAGACGCACGTTCCTTTGAAGCAAATCTGCCTTTCCGGCTGTCTCGGCCATCGTTTTAGGAAATACTGTTCTGTGTGGGGACATGGGTCCCGCGCTTCTAGCCTCCTGGGAGCTTTCCCAATGTCTGAGGGCCGTCCTGGCTGGAGCGGGACCTGTCCGTGTCGGCAGCTTTTGCTGCAGGAGCCAATGACCCCGGCCTCTCTGTGTTACAGCAGCGGGTCACTTGTGGTCACAGCTGGCCGGCTCTGCTGGCGCTGGCGGGCAGAGGCCGCCCTCACCCGAGCACGGCCCCCCGTGGCACCGGCGGAACCCAGTGTTGGGAGGCTGGAGAAGCTCTCCCTGCTGCGGGGCTTGGGGAGGGTTGTGGTGAGACGCCAAGGTCCTCGGCAGCGGCTGCACGGAAGCAGTGTGACCGGTTGGGAAACACGCAGGGTCAAATACGCCGCCCCGTGCTCGTCACTTGACAAAGGGGAGGGGCTGGGATTCCTGAGCACAGCCCGTGCCCAACACCCCGTCCCCGGCTTCTCCATCTCCGTGCTCTGGAGCCCGCGTGGGAGACCCTGCTGTCACGGACAGTGTGTGGCTGTTGAAAGGACTGCCTGTCGCTGGAGGGTTTGCCCGGCCACGGCTAGCGGGACTCGAAGCCGAGGGCAGAGGCAGGATTCGAAGCTGTCCTGTTACCTGTAGGGGCCACGGTCCTATCCCACAGAGGGAAGACACGAAGGACCCGCGTCTGAGAGTCGCATGGGGCTGACCCACAGCACGGACGGCATTAAGCATCCGCGGCGCCAGCTGGGAAGAAGTTTCCAGCAAAGAGAAGCGTGCTAGTAAGCATTCGGGGCTGGAACGACCAAACCCAGAATCTCGGGGGCTTACGACCACCGCTCATCTCTTGGCCAACGTGCGTGAGGTCCAGAGCGAGACAGCAGCTCTGATGGGCTCTGCGGCTGGTGCCTGAGCGAGGGTGGCCGGCTTCCCGAGGGCACTCAGTGCTGACCGACTGAAACCCACGGGCTCCGGCTGTGAGAGCAGCCCTTTTTAGGTCTGGCGTCCATTGTGTGGCAGTTATAAAAAGCTCGGCTGTGTGGGTCATGAGAAAGGTCACTGGAGGGGGGGGGGTCCCACCGGTCGTCATTCCCTGCAGAGTGACCATCTCTGTCCCCTTGAGAACGGGGATTGAGCGAAGAGATGACACCGGAAACAAGGCCGTCCTGTGCGCGTCGTGTTGCTGCATTTAGAAACCGGCGCTCTGTGTTTGGTATTTTAAGTCCTCGCAAATTTAAGAGAGTTGGCCTATTACGGGATCCAGCAGACTGGCCTCATGCCTCTCGTGTGAACATGTTAACGGATGACCCAGAGTTGGAACTTTGAGTCGAGTGGGACTTTCCTGAGTGCGTGAGCAGCCCTGGAATTTGAAGATAATTTTAAGATTTTTCTGTATTCGTCAGTTTAATTCGTTAGAATTGTGAGAGCTTAACAAGTACTCGGGGAGGTTTGTTTCATCAGAGAGTGGAAGAACTGAAAAAGGAAATAAAATTCAGTTCCTTATGAAGGTCTAAAATGTTGAAATGAAGGTAATGACCCTTCCTCCTTTAAAAAAGGATGGTTGCAATTTTAAAATAAGGAAAAGAATAGTGTGGCTTCTGTGTTATCAACAGCTTGAGGAAGATTCGGGTTTTTAACTTTCTAAGGGGCAAGACCCCTTGGAAGCAAGTGGGCCCCAGGGGCAGCAGGAGGAAGACAGGTTTTCCGAGTCAGGGAAGCTGGTGGCAGGTGTCTCTACCTGGAGCCTGGCTGTCATTGGCGTCCTGGACTGAAGGACATGGTGACCCTTATCTTGCCAGCCTGTCCTGGGCTTCGGTCTCTACCCAGAGGTCAGATGAATGGGTCAGATCACGTAGCTCGGACCCCAGGGATCCCGGCGCAGCCCGTGCGCGCAGGCCCGGCAGGAGGACCGGGGGCCTGGGTCGGGCAGAGCCTCAGCCGGGGATTTGTTCTGGGTCTGGGCTGTTGTCGGGGCTGTGAGAGCAGCGGCCGCAGAGCCACAGCCGCAGAGCCGTCCCGCGGGCCTCGTTTTTGTTCCCCGCGGCGCCGACACAGTGTAGTGCCGAGCGGCGCCTGCGTTTCACGTACAGGAAAATCAAAGGAATGAAATACTTCCCACACGGAGATCTAGAAATGTTCATGCATATTACTAAAGTGAGCAAAAACATACACTATTATCCTAAAACGAGGTATAAGCAGATACATGAACTCCAGAAAGAGTATTGTAAGAAAGAAAGTGAAATGTCATAGAATAACATAAAGCTGTTCTGAGTCTCAGTATTTTTAGAAAGTAGCGAGGCCATCCTCGTCCCCGAATATCTGCCTCCGACCGCTCTGTCTCGTGGTGATCCCCCCGGCACCCGGGAGCTACAGCCACGCAACAAACCACCCCAGAAGTTTGAAACGGTCCGGCTGGGCCGCGGTTCGCGCGTCCTTGCGCAGCCGTGGGTCTGGGGGAGGGGGTGGCTGCAGGTCCCGCGGGGTCTTCCGTGTCCGGGACCTGGCTGGCTGCAGGCCAGGGCACCCGGGTCTCACCTTGCCACACGTGGCAGAGTTTGTTCGAAGACAAAGCACAGAACACCCTGGCCCCCCGGGGCCGCAGCTGCTGGATTCTGCCGGTCAGCCTGGATTCAGAGCCCGGGTTCAGGGACCCCATCCCTCTGCATCTTATGACGCCGCCTCATGGACGGCACCGTGGACCGAGGGGCGAAGGATCCATCACTGTGCGCTGTGAGGGGCTCTTTCTAGATAATTTGTTGAGGGACCGCCCTGTTTGCCTTGGCCACGGGCTATCCCTGGTTTCTAGCGTGAGGACGGACTTCTCAGCCTCCTGCCATCCAGAGCACGTTCCATCTTTCTGGAAATCCGTGGCGCGGGGGAGGAGTTGCTCCTGGTGAGAAGTGTCTGTGGCCGTGGCTGTGGCCGTGGCTCCCGCCGGCGGGCCGCCCAGACTCCCGGCAGCAGCGCGCGGGTCTTTTTGGATGAACCGAGAGAAGGAATCACTGACCCTGTCTCAGGATGTAAATGGTGAGATCTGGATTTAAAAAATGCTGGTATCGTGGCGGCACGCTGGAGCCCTTCCAAGGTCGAAGCTAAAGATACTGGAAGGTCATGGGCGCCAGGGTACGGGAGTCCTGGAAAGCGGGGTGGCCTTGCTTGGCCAGAGTCTGTGGGTTCCCGAAGCCCCCATTCTGTGAGCTGTTGCGTCCCTGAGAAGCCCCATCCCATTACTTCCCATGACCCCAGGGACCGGGCACACACTCCGCACTGAAGGCCCCCGGCCAGCTGCCGGTGCTCTGACCTTGACCCCACAACACTGGGGAGCATCAGAATCATCCGATTGCCTTTTATTCTTGGACTCAAACAAAACCACCTCTTCGACCTCATCTGGGCTGACGGGGGACTCGGTGTCTGTCTTCCCTCGGAGCTGTCGCCGAAGGCCCTCTGGCCCCAGGCCCTTCATGAGATGGGTGAGGGGTGTGGGCAGGGGTGGGGGCCACGCTCGCTGCAGCCCTCCCGCTCTGACCAGCCCCAGGCTGTGGGCCGAGGGGCTCCTGTTCACAGCGAAGACTGCAGAGACCCAGGCCCACCCACCAAGCCTCTGTGCTGCCCTCCCTTCCAGGGTGCCCTGGGGGAGACGGGCACAGCCTCCAGTAGTCTCTGACCCCACAGCCCCCATCCCGTGAGCCCTCTTCCTGCCTCCCAGCCGGGATGCCCTGAGCTTCTTGGAGCGTTGGAAATACCAGAGGTCCCGGGAGTGTGTGCACGTGTGTGCGTGTGCGTGTGTCTGTGTGTGTGTGTGCACACTGTCTGTGTGTGTGTGAGTGCCACACGCCGCGGTGTGTCGGTGTGCACCCAGGTCCGCGTGCACACGCACGTGAAGCATTTGGATGGTATGTGCAACACCCGGGTGCACGTGTGTCATCCGTGCGCAGGCGTGAGCCCCAGGCATGCGGGAAGAGCTGGGGCCTGTCCAGTCCTGCTCACGCGCTGGCAGGCGTGCGGCCCTCCGAGCCTGCGGGGTCCCCCCACACACTGTGCCTCCTTCTCTGGTCTTTCTTCCCACGTGGAGCACACGGAGAAGCTTTGGGCCGGCAAAGCATGGAACCCCCCCCCCCATCACAGTTGCGGAGCTGAGGCCGGGGAGTCCGGGGCGGCGCAGGGTCACCAGGTGAGGCCGTGCTCTGCGCCGACTGCTGCGTGCTCTCCCCGGAGGGCGGGCTCACATGCCGCCACCGCCCCACCCGGCTTTCCCTGGGGGTGTCGGTGGTGCCTGGGACCGACGCCGTCTCCTCCCCGAGGGTCTTTCTCTCTCGGAGTGCGCCCAGCCGGAACTGGGGGCTGTGGGTCCGGGCAGGAGGCCTGCAGGGGTGGCGACCCCACGCTCCCAGCGAGCTGGGCGGGGTCGCGGTGAGCTCTGCCTTGGGTTGGGAGTCTGGCCCGGCTCCAGCCAGCTTCCTGCTACAGCCCCCAGCCTCCCAGGAACAACGGCCCAGTGGACAGAAATGTCCCAGCGTTTGCCGTCAGGACAGATAAACAGTCGGGCTGCTGTTTATTCCTGCTGAGACGGCAGGGCCCTGGAGCGGGGGAGCCGCTCACGGTGGTGATGAGAGAAGCCCTTCATCTGCCTGGGCTCTGGGTCCTGCCGGCTGCTGCCCGGGGCGGGGGATGGGGGGGGCGTGGGGGCAGCAGATTGGGGGCGGTGCCGTGGGACCCAGAAGCTGTAACCTCTGAGCCAGGCTTGGCCTTCAGCTCCAGGAAGGAACGGCCAGGCCCTGGGGTACCAGGAAAGGGGTGCTGTTGGGGGCCAGAGGCCAGGTGTGGGAGTGTGTAAGTTGGGGGTGTGGACACTGGCCACTGGTGAAGTCAGGCCTTGAGCTGATGAAGGGTGGGCAGGGTGGGGGCGCCCAGCAGGATGCAGGAAGGCAGACCCCTGGGCCGGGTCCACCCCCAGATGCCCGGACCTGGAGCCTCTCGCTCACCACCCCTCCCAGCCTCCTGCCCCAGCTGCTTTGGAAGGAGGTCTCGTGGGCTGCGAGGGCAGCCTCGGGGCCCCTGGGTCTGAGGTCCACCTCGGCCCCTTCCATCCCCAGGCCCTGCCCTCTAGGGCACCGCAGTCAAGGCAGCCCGGCCCCAGGCAGCCTGCAGAGCAAAGCGGGCAGGAAGGCCAGTGAGACCCTGGTTCTTCTCGTCTTAGCTTCCCCGTCTGGCCAGTGGGGGAAGACTCTGTTCGGGGGGGGGCGGGGGGTGACCTATGAGAGGCAGGGCTCTTCCCCAAGCATGACCTCACCTACAGATCACTGACCTTGTCTGGGCCTCAGTTTCCTTCCCAATGATTTGGGCTGGTGGGGATCAGGGAGCCTGTCCCCTGGGGCAGCCCAGGGCCTGCCTGCTCAGCGGGTGCCGGCTCTGCCTGCCACAGCCAGCACTGGCCCTGGTAGGGAGGGTGGCAGCCCCCGCAGCGCTCCCCCTCCCCGGCCTGTGGGCCCCGGGATCCCCAGCGGTCCTGAGAGTGGCCTCCCGGGATTACCTCCTGCGGTCATTGCACACAGCGGCCAGCAGAGGGAGGCCGCGTTCCACGCACAGCCTGGTCGCCCGCAGGGGAGGCCCCTCCCAGGTGTGTCCAGGAGGGCGGGGGGCTGGAGCCCTCAGGCGCGCAGTGGCAGGGTCTCAGCCATCTGCAGGGCCTGGGAGGTGGGGACCTGGGCATGGGCTCTGAGAATGTCATCGTGGACAGGGGCGAGGGCCGTGGGTGATGGACTGCCCGCCCTGCTTTCCCCGCTAGCCGCCTTCCCAGCATCTCCGCTTGGTTCTCCCGAGCTTGGGCCGGGGGCCGATGTACATCGAGGTATTTGGGCCCCCTCAAGCTGCTCCGTAGTATGGGAGGGGAGACTGAGGCAGGTAGGCGGGGCAAAGGGCCACACAGCTTGCTGCTCCCACCGTTCTTGGACAGGAGCCTGAGCTGGCAGGTTCTAAGTGTGGGGGCTGGGTTGGGGAGGGTCTGGCTACAAACTGCAGAGAGCTGGGTTTTCTGTGCCGCCTCGTTCTGATCACACAGGTCCCTCCCGCAGGAACCAGTGCTCCATAGTCCGGGTCCGCACTGTGCGACCTGTGAGTAGCCCCCCTCCTGTCCACTCAGGATGGACAGAGCCCAAGAGGTGGCCCCACAGGCTGGGCAAGGGACTTAGCACATGAGTCATGAGAAGCTAGAGCCCTGTGAGGGCACGAGAGCCTAGACAGAGGTCAGGGGGCCCCGAGGCCTCAGGGACACAGGTGCTGGCCTGCCTCGGGGAGAGGGACATGTCCCGCAGGATATACTCCTGCTGGGCAGTCAAGCACACTGAGGTGTGGGTGGGGTCACCCTGTGGGGTCATTAGTCTCCTGGAGTGGGAGGCTCTTGTGTATGGTTGGCTGGTCCCTGTCCCCGCTCCTCTGGAGGCTCTGGACGCCGTGCGGGCCCCCGGGGACCGGATGAGCCTCTGGTGGGCCAGGCTGGGACGGGGCGGTCACAGGGGCCCTGGTTTAACGAGCAGCACGTGTGCGCCCGGGCTCCGGCTTCCTGCGCGCCGCGCTCGCCCAGAGGACTGGCGTTCGGCGACTGCAGAATTTGGCTCCTTTCCCCGTGTGACCGCCGTGGTTGGGGGGGCTCCCTACCCCGCAGCAACGGTCTTGGCATCGGAGTTTGCCAGACACAGCCAGGCGGGCGTGGTGGGACCCGTGGGTGGTACGCGGCCAGATTCGGGGGGAGATCCAGGGGTGGGAGCTGCTGCGTGGACAGAGAGATGCCGCGCGGGGGCCATTAACCACCAGGTAACAGATTTGATTAATTTTGTGCCTGGAGGGTTTTTTTTTTTCTTTTCCCAAAGAATCAGAGAAAACAAAATATTTTTCTAATTAAATAAATCTACGGTGCACGCTAATGGAGCCCGTCTGCGGGCTTGTGACAGGGCGGGGAGACGGGGAATAATGATTTTACTTTTTCATTAAATAGAATTATAGGCAGTTACTCAAAGCAACGCTGAGCCTAATTGAAAGAAACCCATTTCTTCTTAATTTACTTTCACGGTTTTGGATGACAAAAGAGGGTGTCCGTTGGAAAAAATTAAATAAAAAACACAACACGAGGAAAGGAGTTTCTTTGGGTGCATTATTTTCTCCTCGAGCTTTAAGTAACCGTCACTAGACTCGGGCCGTGGGGGTTGTGCCCGGGGTCTCGGGCGGAGGAAGTGTGGCAGCACGAGACCCAGAGGCCCCGAGACCCCACCCCTCCCAGGGTCATGCTGCACGCGCGGCCCCACAAGGCCCGGACTGCCCTGTGTCCGGCACCGACTCCTCCCCTCCAACTTCCGTGGGGTCCAAGCTTCCCTGAAGAAAGGGTTTCTGCTCTTCAGAACCCTCGGGAAGGCTGCTGGCCGGGAAGCGTGGGGCGTGGAGACCTCTCTTGAGCGCCCGCGTCCCCCGGCTCTGTGTCACCCACCGGCATCATCCGTGCTGTCCCCTAGGAGGGCTCCCACCTCCTCCAAGGTTTGTGCTGTGGTCCCTGACCCGGTGCCTCCACTGTCCTCTCTAGTCCTTCCTCAAGTCCCTGCTCACCCTGCTGCCTGATGCTCCACTTCTTCCAGGAAGCCCTCCCGGACCAGCCCCTCCTTCCCACATCCCACTGTGCCCAGCTCTGGGTACAAATGAAGACGCAGTTCTCTGAGCATTTATCGAAGTCCTACTGTGCGTTGGAGAGCCCTAGGAGATCCGGCTGGAGGCCACAGCGCGCACAGCCTGCCTCGGTGGCTGAGGGTGTCCAGAGCCCCGCCTCGGAGCGCTCTGTGATGCCGGGAGTGTCCCACACCTGCGTGGTCCGGCGGGTTGCCCCGTGTGCATGTTGAGCATTTGAGATGTAACTAGTGTGACTTGGGAGCTGGATTCTAAATTTTATTTATTTTAATTTATTTAAATTGAAATCGTCCTTCCGGCTGGTGGCTACCATGTTGCACTGCAGTGTTTGAAATTCTCGTGACATCCTCATGAGGCTGATACAGTTTTCCAACCCAGAGAGGAGCCCCCACCCCCGTGTCTCTGCAGTGCACATGCCCTCCTCCGTTTTGGAGGAGAACAGCGTTTCTTGGGCGAGAGACAGATATGGTCAGACACATGTGAAGATATTTACATTTGATTGGAAAATTTTAACCTAATATGAAGTTCAGAATGTACAACAGTATCTGGGAAGAGACAAGGTCCCCCCTGCCTGGCCGCCAGCCACTCCCCAGCCCTGAGTCCCCCTTAATCCCCAAGAGGCACAAAGCCCATGGGTCTAGTCCTGCCGGACTACGGTCGCGGAGCCCCCAGTGGCAGAAGAACCGCGCGGTCGGCTAACATCTTCCCGTGCATCCCTATCGCCTCCCGTGGGGGTGCGCTCAGGAGCGGTGGCACGGTCTGCGGCCTCGCAGGGTTTCTCCAGGCATTCCTGGGCATGTGCCCCCCATTCTGTCTGCCTCTGGGCTCCGGGGCTGCAGAGTTCCATCGGGCTGACCGAGGCCCAGGGCTGCCGGGTGAGCCTGTGGCGCCCGCCCCGGACGCCCTGGAGGTGACGCTGGCTGTTCCTTACACTCGCCCCCTCCCCTGCCCCACCTTGGCTCTGCCCTCGAGGGTCCAGGCTCTCAGGACCCTCGCCAGCTGGGCACAGGATGGGCGCCCTGGTGGGGTCTCCGCCTATCCATGCACTGTGGCCAAGTGGTCCCCTCTGGGTGAGGTCGCTGCCCGTGGGGCACTTCGCCAGGAGGATCTGTTTGCAGTCACTGCTTCTGCCACTTTTTACACTAACTCCCTCCCAGGAAGGGCCCAGCAGCCGTGCAAATGGTTCCTGCCTGGAAGGCTACTGGGCAGCTTCTCGGCAGCTCTGTCCAGCCCTCCCCAGAGGAGCTGGGATGAGCTGCTTCTGCCCCGAGGGGACCTCAGCTCTCCAGGGAGGCCTGGTGGGGTCCTTACTGCAGCCACTTTTCTTTGTTCTCTTGGGTCCTGAGCCCAAAGAGGCCTTTCTGGTTCAGAGTGGTCTTTCAAGATCATGTATTAAACCCTTGCTCTGTGCCAGCCCCATGCTAAACCCTGAGCTCAGCCAAGAGCAGGGCGGTGAGTGAAATCTGCGTTCTCTCCTTTTTGGGGGGACCCGGGGAGTCCAGGCTTCCCCGCCCTGCGCTGCAGCCCGCATTTCCTTCAAGTGCCGCTCTGGTCACTCTTGGTTGCCCGGGTGGGTGCAGCAGGGACGGCTGGGGACGGACAGTCAGTTAGTGATGTCCGCGCGGGCTGGAGAGCGAGCACCAGGGGCCGGGGTCTGCCCTCTGCCACGCAGCCATTTCCTAGCCCCCCCGGCCCTTGTGTGTTCATCTGGCGAGTGTGGGTGCTGCTGGGACCTCCAGGCCAGTCCCCGGTCACCAGATCTGTCGATCACCTGCAGCGTCTTCCCAAAGTGTTCATTGTTTTCCCCCTCCCCCAACACGCGTCCAGCAGTATCTTGTGCAGAAGGAAGCTGGGCACGCGTTGGGTGGGGGGGGCTGGGTGCCTGGAGTCCAGGAGAGGGACAGGTGTGGGGGGCCGCCACGGTGCCAGGCGGAGAGCAGCAGGTGTCATGGCAGGTGTGGAGAGCGCGGAAGCAGAAGGGGGCTGCTGGGTCCAGGCGGTGCTGACCAGCCTCTGAGCCTGGCCTGGGGTCTGTGTCCGGACGCCTCTGCCCTGGGAGCGGGGGCGGGAGGGATCCTGGGGCTCAGCAGTGCCCTCCACTTCCCAGAATCCTCCGTCAGCAGGCCCAGGGCTCCCCTTGCCCTCTGGTCCTGGCACCTGTGCAAGGGGCCCTGAAGGGTCCGAGAGGCCCCCGTGTTGCGCCAGGTTTTTTCCGCACAGAGAAAGCGGAGCGGGTGTGTCTGGGAGGGTGGCCAGGGTGGGCAGCGAGGAGCAGGGTGCTGAGCAGCACCCCCTTCTTCGGGGGCCTTGGGGCGCCCGCATCGCCCTCCGGCCATCCCTGGGAGTCGCAGAGCCCCTGGGGTGGAAGCTGGCACCACAGGGCAGTCACGGCGGGGCCAGCCGACCAGCTGCGGAGGGCGCCCGGGGCGTGATGGATGGAGGCAGCCGTCCTCCGAGGCCGTGACGGATGTCCCTCTCACACGCAGGCTCTGCTCGGGATCCTCTAATACTCCTCGAAGGTGAAGTCCCATTTTTCCGCTGTAATCACACTATTAAACTTTAATATCCAATATTAATAAAACATACTTTCCCTAATAGAGCCAGCCGAGGCTGCGGCGAGCCAGCGGGAAGATGGCCCCTGGGTGACCGTCCTCCCCACTCTCCCTGCCCGGCTGGGCGTGGGGGCAGGGCCCAGGGACAGCTCCACGGGCGACCCTGGCCCCTGTCTCCCCTCGCAGCACCAAGCTCCTTCTGGCTTTCCGCCGGACGCTTGGCGAGCAGCGTGGCACAGCTCGGCCTTTGTGAGCACAGCAGTGGCCTCTGGTGCGGAGCGAGCTGGCGTCTGTGCCGAAGTCCACCTTCTGAGGAAAGACCCTGTGCCCATGCCCTCTGCACCGTCACCACGCTGGGCTGTGACCTGCTGTCCACGCGAGAGGGTGCTGATAACGGCTTGTCCAGACTGGGACGGTCCTGACAGGGCAGGGCCCCTTTCGACGTTGGCTGGGATCGTGCGTGTCCGTGGGGCCGTCCGGGAGGAGGCCCTCCCTGAAGTCTGCGGGTCTGGGGTGACCGGCAGGTGCTGTGGGACCCGTGCCACCAGCATTCTCGCCACGGGGAGGTTTCCTTTCTCCTAGACGTGGCTTTCTTTTCCTTTTGTTGTCTTGTATCAAGATGGACGTCTCCTCGGATACAATCCACCGTTTCGAGTGGACGAGCCAGTGGGTTTTAGCGCAGCCGACCCTCATTGTCCACGGGCGCTCTGTTGGCAAGTTCACCTCCTTGCTGACAGCTCCCGTGGCCCCCAACCAGTACTCGTGGAGCTCCGTGGGCACTCAGAGTGAGCAGGTGGCTGGGAACGGGTTGCCTGCTTCTGCTCAGGAGGCGGGTGCGGTCTCCGCTGTGGAACGTTCAGCGCCATGTGGTTCTCTGCCGTGGTTCGCGGCGTTCAGACGGCCCCCTGTTCGCTGAGTGTGGCCGCCGCATGTGGGTGAGGGGACGCACGCACCAGGGAGGGACGGTTGTCCAGCAGAGTCAGTTAACCCCCCTCCCCCAACCGGACGCCTCCGGGAACAGCCCAGGGACACTCTGATGGCCTCCAGGGAGACACTTTGATTCTGTCTTAGAGATGAGGCCCCTGGGCAGGGACGGAGGGGTCAAGTCCATGTCCTTGCCCCATCCTCCCAAGCCTGATTTGTTTCTGCTTCCCCCAAATGCCCACCTGTCCTGGGCAGAGAGAGCGGGAGGAGGCGGCCCCGCCCCAGGCCTGCAGGCTGGTGCTGGCTGGGGGAAGGACCCCAGGCCTCGGGGGCTTGAGGTGTTTATAGAGATGGAGGCCCGCCAGGAAGCAGTGGGACAAAGAGGCTTTGCTGGGGGGAGGTGCCCGAGCAGCGACAGAAAACCTTCCCGGGAAATCTGGCCCGGCTCTCCCTGCTCTGGCTGGGGAGGGCAGTGGGCGAGGAGAATGGGGCTTTGTGCACGCCGCCCTCTCCCCGAGCCAGGCACCGCCCTGGCAGCACGCGGCTCCTACCCTGCACTCCACCACCCGGAGCCTTCCAGAAGCTTGGCCTCCTGGCCAGAGCCGGGCTGTGCGACTGGGATGTGCGGCCTGGGAGATCTGGGGGCTCCCGTTTCCAAACTTGAGGGTTTGGAGTCCAGGTTTTAGGGCTGAGCCCCAGGGGGCCTGACTGTTGGGTGAGGGGGAGGACGGGGCTGGAGCCGGACCGCGGCAGAGGTGGTGGACCCGGCGAGTCCCCGTCTGTGAGGTCATCTGGGAAAGATCAAGTGGCCCCATCCAGGATGGGTTCAGCTCCCTTAGCCCTTTAAATGTTCCCTCAGGGCGTGAAACATCAGGAGACTTTCCAGGTCCTCGCTCCGACACGGGTCCTTCCGCTGTGGTCGCACACCTGGCCTGGCTGCCCCCCTGCCAGCCTGGGCCACGCGGAAGCCCCGGCGCGGGTTCTGCCACCCTGGGCCCTGCATGGAAAAACCACTGGCGCCCTTCTCTGGGCCCCACCAGCCTCTTCTGGGGGCTTCCCGGGGACTGGCCATGGGCCACACGGAGCCCCCCGCCCCCCAAAAGGGCCTGCAGGCGGCGAGGCGGCATTGCACGGAACAGTGCGGGGCGCAAACGGTCCACAAACATTCGCTAATATGAAGTTTAAGATTAATTATGATTTCCACAGAAACCCCATTATGCAAGTAATAATCATTTTCTTCTATGGGGGTCTGGAGGACTGCAGGGCCCAGAGATCCATCTCCGCAACCCCCAGGGCATCATCTTTATGAGACTTTGTCAAATACAGGCTCGGAGCCCTACTGTCTTTGCACCTTTTCCAAAGAAAGCTCGGGGACTCTGGATAAAACCAACTGTATGTGTGTGCTTTTTGCCCTAGAACAACTGCAAAAAGCTTTTGCAGATTTAAGCGGAAGTATTTGTTGCTAAAAGCTCAGAAGAGATCAAAACTGCACAAAGTAAGTCCACTGCCTTATTGGCAACGCGGTCACAGGACAAAGCCCAGAGCTTCCTTTAGCGCCGTCCAAGGCACGTGCCGAGGGGCTCCCGTGCACGAGCCTCCCCGGGGTGGCCTCGCCCTGCGCTGGTGCCGGCCAGCATTGTCCGGAGACTTCCTACCCTCTGTCTGTGCTCTTGTGGCTAAAGCCTTGGCGTCGCCGGCGGGAGGGGGTTCCCTTATTCCTTGTCATGTCGGAAATGCCGCTATTGGACCCGTCAGTTTCGGGGGCCCCCGGGCAGAGGCCAGAGGCAGCCCTGGAACCCGGTGGACACGTTGGTTTGTGTGCGGAGGAGAGGGGCAGCGGCCCGTCGGGCCTCTCTGCAGAGTTGAAGACGCATTTGAAAAACCCAAATGGGACCACGCGCGGCAGTGAGGCGGGTCCCTTCTCGGTGGGACCCTCGGAGACACAAGGTGCACACGGCATGCAGTCGCCCGCACGGGGAGGAACCACGGGGTCTGCGCGGACGGAGAGTGGGACAGGAGTCGGTGACGCCGCTCGTGTCCGCAAATCTGATTTCCACGGTCCTGGAACGGGGCTCGGCGGACCTTTTCATGAGGGTGAAAAGTGACAGCTTTCGTCCCCACGTCTGTTCGTGTGAACCGAGGCACCGGCGCATGCCCGGAGCTGCCCACTGTCCCTGTCATGGCCTCACTGGAGACAGCAGCACCCGAATCAGGAGACGGAGCACCCGCCTCCCGGCCGGCGTCCGCAACGGGCGCTTCTCCGTGTTCCTCCCCAAAGCAGACACCACTCGACCCCCCCGGCCCACCCAGGAGCAACCTCTTTCTGAACCTGATACACACGGAGTCCCAGGTGTGGCCTCTGTGTGCCTGGACCCTTGCGCTCAGCGCTGTTTGTGACATGAATCCGCAGCCCACGGAGCTGTAATCTGCCACCCTTCCTGCTGCGCGGTACCCCGTCGTTTCTAGACCGAGGCTTAGCGCTTACTGCCATGGACATTGGGATGGCGTCCCCCCGCCCCCCGCCCCGGGGCTGCAGCTGGTCGTGCTACTTGGACACTGCTGTGCACGCCTTCTGGGGCGCTGCAGGCCGGAGTGCTCACCAACACGGGGGAGTTTATGAAAAACCTGTTCAAGTCCTTCTCACATTTTAATTATTTAATTACTAGGCTGCCTTTGGCTCTTGCTGGTTTGTAGATGACCCGTGTACGTCCCGGATATGAGTCTGCTACTTGCTATGTTTGCTTTCAGTCCACGGTTTGCCTTTTTACCTTTTGCCTTATGCTTGGTGTTTGCCTATTCTGTTTAGGAAATACCGGCCTGCCTCGGACGCATGCAGATTGTCTCCTGTGTTACGTCCTGGGAGTTTGGTTGTTTTCGCTCTCACATTTAGAGCTCGCGTTGTCCTAGGAACCGATGCTTATGGATGGTGTGATGTGGAGGTCCGGGTTTCTTCTCCGTCTCCAGATGACCCAGCACTATTCCTCCAAGGAGCCATATTCCCCTGCGGCCCTGCAATATGGCGTTGGACCTACACCAAGTGACTGTTCGTGTGTCTATTTCATGGGTCCGTTTGTCTGTCCTTGTGCCAATGTCCCTGCCCCCGACTTACTGGAGCTTCATAATAAGCGTTGGTGTCTGGTGGGGCAGCTCCTTTTTCTTTGTTTTCCTGTAAGATTGTCTTGGCTATTCCTGATCCTGGCCCGTTTTCGTGTACGCTTTAAATCTGGCTTGTCGCCGGGGCACCTGGGGGCTCACTCGGTTGAGCATCCAACTCTTGATTTTAGCTCAGGTCATATCTCAGGGTGGTGGGTCAGAGGCCCGCCCCAGGCTCTGCGCTCAGCTTGGAGTCTTGTGCCTCTCTCTCCTCTGGCTTGTTCTCTCTTGCTCTCAAATAAATAAATAAAATCTTAAAAAAACCTGGCTTGTCACCTTCCACCAATAAAAGCCTGTTGCAAATAAAAAATTAATATTGAATCCATGATTAATTCAGAGACGCTTGACGATGCTGTATTTTCACACTAACATGGCATAATCCTGTTTCTTTAGGTTCCGTGTGACCTTTGCCAAGTAGGGTCTTGTAGCCTTCTGTGAGAGGTAGTGCACATTTTAAACTTACTCTTAGATATTTGATTTTTTTAAAAAGATTTTTATTTATTTATTTGACAGACAGAGATCACAAGTAGGCAGAGAGGCAGAGAGAGAGAGAGAGGAGGAAGCAGGCTCCCGCTGAGCAGAGAGCCCGATGTGGGGCTCGATCCCAGGACCCTGGGATCACGACCAGAGCCGAAGGCAGCGGCTTAACCCACTGAGCCACCCAGGCGCCCCAGATATTTGATTTTTTTAATGTCCCTGATATCATTCCACTTTTCGTTGTTTTACTGTCTAACTGCTCTTTGTCCATGTGACCCCCCAGCCCGTATGTGGGAGCTCTTCCCCCCACCCCCGCTGCCGAACCACCACAGAGACCTGGACCCATCTCCTATCCAAGCCCCTTCAGCCGTGTTCAGACAGCTGAGCCAGGACCTCTCTCTGCAGAGCCTCACTATGGGAGTCGTAAACCTTCTCCTGTTCTCTTGGGTGTGTGTGTAGGTGGTAATCAGTATGGACATCTGAGCAAGATTTTACATGGGGTGGGGTGATCCGTCTCGTTTCGAATCGCGTGCTGACCACAACGCAAGCATACGGGAATGTGATCGACTTTCATGTATCGACCTTGTATCCAGACACCAGACTGAATTTATTTGATCACTAAAATAGTTTTTTTTTCCTGTGGATTCTTAGAGATGTTTTATATATTAAGTCATGTTGTCTGCAAATAATGGAAGTTTTATTTCCTCCTTTCCAATCAGATGCATCTTATTTTTTTTTTCTTGCCATATTACACTAGCTAGGATCTCCATGCAGGGCAGGAGGAGCAGATGTCTTTGCTTCATTTCTAATCCCGGGGGGAAAACTTTCAATGCCTCACCAGTGCTTCCCCAACACATGATCTAAGCTTATTGCTCTCTGTCAGACTAAGGAAGTCTCTTCTGTTATTTTCTGAAAATGTTTTCCTTATGATAATTTTTTCCTTGTATTCTAGTATCTTAATAAATTGATTTCCAGCTTAAATCCATGGACCAGTGTTCACTCTGTACTTGCAAGAAATCGGGAGTCGATGTCTCCTCATCTTTCTTGTCTTGGTTATCCTCATCCTGGCCCTGCCTCGATACTTGTGAGGTCTCTTTTCTCTCTGAATATGATAAACTTTGGTTAATATTCTTTATGTGCTTGAAAAGAATGTGTATCATGCAGTTCTTGGGTATGGTGGTGTAGATCTGTGAAACAGGCCTCATTTTAATTACATTTTCAGACTCATATATTCTTCGTGAATTTCTGCCTATTGGTTCTTTCAGTTTCAGGCTGAGGTAAGTAAAAAATTTCCCATTATCATTAAAATTTTGTTCATTTCTCCCTTATATTTGTCAGTGTTCCCTTACATGTTTTGAAGTTATATTATTAGATGCATATAAATCTGAAATTATTGTATTTTCCTGAAAGGGGGACCGTTTTACCTTCACTGACCCTCTCCTTGGTTTCTAGCACAGCTGCTTCTCTCCGGAGCTGCATTGTTTGATATTATTGTATCAAAAATTGAATTTACTTTTGGCTAGGTTTATAAGTCACAGATTTATCCATACCCCCCTTTTTTTAAAAAAAAGATTTTATTTATTTATTTGACAGACAGAGATCACAAGTAGGCAGAGAGGCAGGCAGAGAGAGAGAGAGGAGGAAGCAGGCTCCCCGCTGAGCAGAGAGCCCGATGCGGGACTCGATCCCAGGACCCTGAGACCATGACCTGAGCCGAAGGCAGAGGCTTTAATCCACGGAGACACCCAGGCACCCCTTTTCCATCCTTTTTGTTTCAATATTTGCACGTCTTTATAGTTAAAGTGTATCACAAGCAGCACGCAGCTTTTTTTTTTTAAAAAATAGATTATGACATTCTTTATCTTTTAATTGGAACACTTAGTACTTTTACATATAATTACTTATATTTTGGGGTTTAAATTCTACCGTGTGACTATGTTGTTTTTTTATGGAGCAAATCTGTTTTTCTCTTTCCTTTTTATTTCCTATTGTTTTCTTCTTTCCCCTCTCTATTACCTTGTTAGATATAGATGTTTTCTTCTCCTTTTAGTCTTTACCCTAAAGATTAAAACATGCATGTTTGATTTGTTAAATCTGCCACAGTTGAGTACTTCTCACTCCTAAGCCCATGGAAACATCTTAGAATAAACATCTTATTCCATTTATCCTCTTTTGCGTTTTGTGTTTTTGCTGTGATACATGTTAATCCTACCATATATACAAAGCCCCATAAAATGCTATTGTGGTTTTATATAGTCAAGATTCATGCATATTTATTCACCTGGTTATCTTTTCTCTGTATTTAATCCTCTCTCTACTTAATTTCATTTCTTCAGTTTGGATCAATTTTCTTTCTGCTGGAGAACTCTTTTTAATATCTATGTGTGTGTGTATGTACGCTGGTGTGTATGTGATGGTGTGTGGTTGTGTGTTAGTTGTATGATTGTGTGTGTGATGTGTGTGTGTGTGATGCTATGTGTCGTGGTGTGTGATGTGTTGTGTGTGTGCGTTGGTGGGTGTATGTTGCTGCCATGTCAGTTTTCTCAGTTTTTATTTGTCTGCAAATGTTTTTTTTTTGGCCTTCATTAAAGACAACTTTATTAAGCTTTATTTACACACTATTAAATTCATGGTGTGACTGGGTTTTGGTATATTTGCAGGATTATACAACCTCCACCACGACCACAGCCTAATTTTAGAATATTTCCATCACCCAAAAAGGAGACCTCCTGCCTGTTTAAAGCCTCTCCTCCTTCCCAACCCCAGCCTTAGGCAACTACTAATCGACGTTGTGTCTCTATACATTTGACGTTTGAACGTTTTGTACAATGATATGTGTTCTTTTGTGTCTGGCTTTTCTCCGTATGGTTTTTGAGGTTTATCCGTTTGTAGCATGAACCGACACTTTTATGGCTTAATATTCCTCTGTCTAGAGAGACCACATTTATTCATCATTCAACAGTCGATGGACATTTGGGTTGTCCCTTCTTTTTGGCTTTTGGGTATAAAACTGCTATAAACATTTGTGTATAAATTCTCCCATGGACAAATGTTTTCATTTCTCTTGGGAGCATACCTAGGAGTGGAATTTTTGGTCAGGTACATGATCTGTGTTTCACACTTTGAGGAACCACTGGTCTTTAAGTTTGAAGTTTTCCCCTTGCGTCAGAGAATTCTGAAATGCATTGTCCGTATTACTGCTCTTTTGAAGACATTTTTTTTCAGTTCTGAAATTTCCATTGATGATTTTTCACAGATTTCAAATTTCTGGCGAAACTTTCTATTTTCTGAAATATGCCTTTGTTTAGCCTTTCCTGAGAACGCTGATGTCTGGATCCTCTGTGGGTCTGTTTCTATGGTCTGTGCTTATTTTTCCTCTTTTGGGTGGCCTAACGTCTTAGTGTCACAAATCACCATGAACTGGGGCTTACGGGAGCAGAACCTTTGTTTGGGGGATCAGAAGCCCCAAGCCAAGCTGTCGGCAGGGCACATTTCTCTGGAGGCTCCGGGCGAGTTCTTTCCCTGCCTCCTTCATCTTTCTTTGGTTTGTGGCTCCAATCTCCGATCATGGTCATGTCCACGCCTCACCTTCTTGGGCATCTCAAATATACACGCTGCAGTTTTCAGTGCTGTGTCGGGGGGATGGGTCTGCTGAAGCTACTGGGAAGGCGGATGTACCACAGTAACAGTCTAGCAAAATTAAAAGTACTTTAATGCTGAGTATGAAATAGTCACTTACAAAACTGAGCTGTGGTACAAACAATGCAGGTACCAAAGGCCGATCTTCTCCGATATCTTCAGTTGTGTGAGGACTAAGTTGACAGCAGGTCCCTGGTGTGTTTTACGGACGCGTCTACGACCCGAGGCGGTGCGTGGAGAGACACGCTGAGAGCCTCGGGGTCGAGGGAGAGTTGGGAATGGTCTCACCTGCCTCTTTGAAACGTCACGTCACGCACAGTGAGATGCAGGCGCTCACAGTGGGGCCGCGGGGTCCGGATGCCGTGGCGTCTCCTGCGTGACTGACCGGGCTTCCGCCTCCCCAGCTCTGAGCAGGGAATGACAACGGTCCCGCTTCTCGGGGCTCTTGTGGGCGCTGAGTGTATGCCAGACCTTTGGAGAACAGGGTCTCCACTCTTGGGAAGTGCTCTGTAAAAGCTAGCCAGCAGTTTCGGCAAAATTCTAGGTCCTCTTTTTGTCTGAAAATCCAGAACTTTCCTTCAGAACCACCAGCTACCAATCCTGATGACCGGCAGCCTGAAAACAAATTTCTGATTTCGTGGAAATAAAGATGGAAACCTTGTAAGGCCCTGAGGTGTGCCTCCGTCCAGGCCGTGCTGGGCATACACCAGCAATATCCCCCGTGCGCCCGGCTGCGCTCCACGCCACCAGCTCTTGCTGAACTGCCCCCGGCTGACCACCCCTCCCCGCCTCCCCCCTCCGCACCTGCTCCACGAATGACTTCGCCTCTCCCTTACGATTCTACCTTAGCAATAGTTCCGACCACACGAGAGCTTTAAGGTCTAGACATAGACTTAATCAGGGTCCGTCGGGAATTTGTATCATGGAGAACAGAGCTGAAACCGAATCCCCGGAGAGGGTCCCGCGTGGGGCTTGGTTTTCGCTCACATAGGCCAGTTTCTTTCTTTTCAGCCTGAGCTGACGATACCCAGATTCTCTACACGATGCTTTCAGAAACGTCCGGGACAGGGGAGTGGCATCTAGGGTCTAATCTCAGAGCTGGCTGGGAAGAATCCTTTAATATTTCTTTTATTTATTTTTTTTTCATGTAAAGTTTAAGTTTGGGTATCATTCTGGACCAGCTGGCTATCGAAGATGAACAAAGGAAGCCCTAAAGTCTCATGGCTCACCACGGGCGAGGTTTGTTTCTCATTCATGTCTCAGTCTTATGAGATCTGGGGGGAGGGGCCCTTAATGGGTGTCCCCAGGGGGTGTCTCAGGGACCCAGGCTGCTTCCTTCTGCAACACACGACCCAGGCCCATGGCTTCCAGGCATGGTCCAGAGAAGGGCAGCAGAGATGTCACTGGCTCTCAATGACCTCATGCCTCTCGGGTTTCTAGCGACCCAGTCATGTGACCGGTTTGGCATGTGGGCTGGGAGACGGTCCCAGGATGGGAGGTTTGGTGGTGGTTTCTGCCACTTTTTGCTTTGGGCTTTTTAACACGGAAAGGGCTGCTCTGCTACAATGATACAGATGGGCAGAGGAGGCAAGAGAGTATGTTTCCAGGCTCGAGGAAGAAAGGGAAAAACCATAATCATCGAGGTGGGCGCTGAACAGTGGCCTCCGCCCCACACTCCTGTGTTGGAGTCCTGACCCCCAGCAGCTCTTTATGGGGTTGTGTTTGGAGATGGGGTCTTTACAAGGGGTCATTAAGTTAAAATGAGGTCGTCAGGGTGGGTCGTAATCCAATGGGTCAAGCATCCTTATGAGCGGGAGGGATTGGTGGGGCGCCTGGTGGCTCTGATGGTTGAGTGTCCGACTCTTGATTTCAGCTCAGGTCATGATCTCAGGGTCGTGAGACTGAACCCTGCATTGGGCTCCATCCTGGGCGAAGAGCCTGCTTCGTGTTCTCTCTCTCCCTTTCCCTCTGCCCCCCGCCTGCTCCGCCTCTGCCACGTGCTCACTGTCTCTCTCTCTCAAAAGAAAAAAGGAGATGCGATCAGGACACAGGCACATACAGAGGGACAGTGGTGTGAGGACACAGAGAGGGGACAGCCGTCCACAGGCCAAGGAGAGAGGCCTCAGGAGAGACCAGCCCTGCCCACACCTGGGTCTTGGACGTCCAGCCTCCCGAGTGTGAGAGAAGAAATGTCTGTTGTCTAAACCTCTCCATCTGGCTGTGATGCCTTAGCAGACTAACGACACACACCAGGAACGCCGCACGGCCGTCAGAGTACCTGATCTCAGCGGCAGCATTATGGAATGCATGTCACGCTTTTGTCTGTTCTACAACTGAAAAAAAAAAAAAAGCCGTAGACATTGTTCATTACGAAAGAGATCTTAAACACAGGAAACCGGGGATCCCACTGGTGGGAAGCCTGGGTCCCGCCGTCTCCTGCCCGGAGCCTCCACAGCCCTGCACAGAACTGGGCGCTCCCAAAACTTGCTTCATTGAACCCTTGGGACAGTTTCATTCTTAAAAACAGGGAGCAGGCAGGTGGTCGCAGGCCCTGTGTTTCCCTGGGGCAGAGCCGTGGTGCCAACTTGCTGCTGTGGTCTTACCTCCCGCAAGTGTGCTGGTCCCCTCCTGGGACACCTGCCTGAGTGAGGCTTCTTCAGGACGCGGCTCACCACTTCTGTAGAACAGCAGTCTTGTTGGCGCACAATGGGGTACGCATAACCCAGGAACTTCATTGTTAATTGAGGGGGAGATAGGTTTGAGAACTCCATAATCCTCTATTTCAAATGCTGTGGGGTCCAAGGTGCTGTCTCCATCCCCCCTGGGTGCTGCCCTTTGCCCCATGTCTCTGGTGCGGAGGAGGGGTCTCTCCAGCAGAGCAGCCCCCCCACCCCCGTCCGCCGAGCTGAGCTGTGCCTGGCAGTGGTCTTGAATGCTTGGTGTAGGGCCCCATGGTCTGACACGGACGGGCACAAAGTGCCACGTCAGCCTCATTTCTGCAGCTGCCTACCCAGTCCCACTAGAAAGTCTCCTCTGAGCACTGGCGGGGGTGGTTCCCAGAGAAAAGTCTCGGCAGGGCTGAGTGTTGAAAGGAGGAAGAGGACCCAGGGGAGGCAGCTGGGCCACCCAGCTTCTCTGAGGAAGATGCCCACGGTGGCGCCTAGACTTTCCCGCTCCTCTGCGTCCCGAGGGTCCCGGGCATCTCATGCAACCTGCGCATTCAGACACCCACCCACCTCTTGGTGCGCAGGGACAGAAGACAGTGGTTTCATCGCGTCTCTTTCATTTTACAAACTTTAGATCACGAGGCGTGGCTTGCGTCTGCTAGAACGAGCCCATCACGATGCGTTTTATTAGGATGGCTGTTCTAGAAGGATGCACAGCAAGTGCCGGCGGGGATGTGGAGAAGCTGGATGGCTCGTGTGCTCGCGCCGCTGGGAACGTAGAACAGAGCCGTCAGGGTGGCTTCGTGCCTTCTCCGAAGACGTTAGAGGTGGGATTGCCACGTGGCCCAGCACATCCACTTCTGGGAGGACACTCTGTGGCCTGAAGCAGACAGTGGGACAGATGCTTGCACACCCGTGTTCACAGCAGCGTGGCCCGCGGGAGTTGGAACGCGGGAACAAGTGAAGTGCTCCATGACGGACGAACGGCTAAGCCCACTGGGGGCTTCCCGTACCACGGCTGCAGCTTATCCCTCAGCGGGAAGGAAACCCGGACGCGGGCCACAGCATGGGTGAACCTTGAGGACATCACACTGAGTGAAGCCAACCAGTCCCCAAAAGACAAATCCTATAGGATTCTATTCTCACAGTCCCTGGAGTTGTCAAATTCATAGAAACAGACAGTAGAAGAGGGGCACCACGGGCTGAGGGAGGAGAACTGAGGTTAGTGTTTAACGGGACAGAGTTTCCGTTTGGGGAGGCGGAAAGTCCTGGATAGGGACTGCAGGGGTGTTCGCCTAAGTTGCATGTGCTTAATGCCACTCAACTGTACGCTTAAAATGGTTTGAATAGTAGATTCTAAGATGTGTATATTTTAGTGCAATTAGAAAATGTACCCAGTTAGGGGCGCCTGGGGCCTCAGTCAGTTAAGCGCCCAACTCTGGGTTTTAGCTCAGGTCATGATCTCAGGGTTGCGGGATCGAGCCCCACACTGGGCTCTGCGCTCGGCCAGGGATCTGCTTGAGATTCTCTCTCTCCCTGTCCCCCACCGCTGCGCACACACACGCACATGTTCTCTCTCTCAAAATAAATAAGTAAATCTTAAAAAGAAAAGAAAATGTACCCAGTCGAGGTGTCCAGTTAGATGAGTTTGGACAAATGTTTGACAAATATGAGCACCTGGCCAGGTCACCTTAGAGCACAGCGCCACCCCCGAAAGTTCTCTCCTGTCCTTTGCAGACAACGCCCCTCAGCCTCCAAGGCAAACAAAGATCTGATTCCTCTCACCATGGGTGAGTGTAGTACAGTCACGTCCTTTTCCATCTGGCTTGTTTCCCTTGGCCTATTAACTCTGTGACCCATGTCTGCCCTTTGCTCTGCTGGCTAGTTGGGGGCTGAATGTATCCATGCATTGTATCCAGCGGTGCCCATTGTAGACATTACTACATTGTATCCATTGCACATATCCGGTGAATACTGATACATCGTATCTATCACAATACCCATTGTAGTCAATACTACATTGTACCCACTGCACATGTCCCCTGGGAATATTAATACATTATATCTGATGCAGTTGACCCTTGAACCAGGCAGGGGTTGGGGGGCACATACCTCCTGCATGGCTGGAGATCTGTGTATGACTTTTGACTCCCCCCAAAACTTACAGCCTACTGTTGCCAGAAGCCTTACTGGTAACATAGTCGGTTAACACGTGTTTTCTATGTAGTGCGTGTGATATACTGTAATCTTACGATCCAGTAAGCTAGAGGAAAGAAAGTGTTACTGAGAAAATCACAAGGAAGAGAAAGTACATTCTAGGACTGCACTGTATTTACAGAAAAACCCCGCATTTAAGCGGATCCGCACAGTTCACCGCCCCGTCGTTCAGGGTCGGCTGCGCGGGGGTAGGACGCGGGGCGCTGATTCGTGCCCCGGGGACGGGCTTCTGGGCGCCTTGCTCTGTGGGGTTACATGACCTCAGTTGCTCGGGACGTTAACTGACATGTCTCTGGGTGGACACACATGTTCGTTTCTTGGGGGAGCACCTACAAGTGCAATGGCGGGGTCTGTGGTACGTTTAGGTTTAACTTTAAAGGAACCCCCTGAGCATTTTCCAGAAAGGCTGCCCGGCCGCGCTGAAGCCCAGACGCTCCTCACCCTCGCCGGCACCGGCGTCCTCAGCCTTTCTCGTCAGTCATCCTGATGTCACGTTGTGTCCCTTTACTTCGTGCTTCTGCTTTTGAGCAGGACCGCTGTGGCTTCCTGCGCCTCCTCGTCTGGCCTCCTCGCCACCCTCCCCGCCCCCTCCCGCCCCTCCGGGCCCGGGGAGGCTCTGGGCTGAGTCCGGGCAGTGTCCGCTCCACGCCGAAGGCCGGGGCCTGAGACGCAGCCTGAGCTGGGGGTCTGGTCCGGCTGCAGGGGGCTCACTCCTGGCTGGGGGCTGGACTCCCAGGGGCTGTCTAGAGGAGGCAGGCAGGATGCTGAGCCCAAACTCAGCAAAGGTCTCTGACAGACATCGGAGGAGGGGAGTGACTTCTTTGGGACAACACTCGTCTGGCTCAGGCCCCGGGATCGGCGGCATGGCAGACCCTCTCTGATCTTGCTCTCACCTTTTGGGGTTGAGAGGGACAGTTCACACCGCAGGTGGGAAAGCCAGACCTGGAGCCGCTGTCTGGGTAGGCCTGGGGACTTCCGGAGAAGAGGGGGCAGGAAGGTGACATCGGGCAGAGTCAGCTGGCTGGGGCTGGGGTCCAGGGCCTACGGGGGCTGCACAGCGGGTGCCTGAGACTGAGAAAGGTTTCTGCTTCTGGGTGTGCCGCCTGGCTGGGGCTCACCTTGTGGCTGTCCCACAGCTCAACCCACAAGCCAGAACTTTGAGGGATGGGCCCACAGCCACCTGTAACCCAGGCCTCCGCATCCCGCCTCAGGGGACAGAGACGTGTGGAGGTTCCGGGGAACATGTGTGCTGGGAGGGTCCCACCCAGTGGTGCCTTGGGTGGGACTTTCCCACGGAGAGTTCCTTCCCTGTCCATGGACTGTTCTAGAAAAGCTGTGGCTGCTGGCCAGTGTGCAGGACGGAGATGAAGATGGGGGAGTGATTCGCGCGTCTCTAGCTTTCAGCCCCAAACTAGCAGCAGGCTCTAAGTCAAGGTCAAGGATGACAGACCCTTGCCAGAGACCCTGCAAGGCAGTGGGCAGAACTTGGGGATGCCTTGTCCTGTGTCCCTGACCCCCCACCCCCTCCTGCTGTCTCCAGGTTTGGAGACTTAAAACAAAAACAGAAACAAAAACCCCCAACACTGCTTTCTTTAACTAGTGATTATTTCAGCTTCTCTTAAAAAAAACCAAATCAGCAACATCCCTTCTGCCAGACCGAGGTCTGATGGGCCACCGTAACCAGCGTGCCCACACGGCAATGGGCTTCCTGCTCTGAGCACGGAAACTTGACGTTCTCGACAGCCTGGAAATGTAGGATTTCCGTTTGGCTTGTGGCCCTACAGAGGCTGGCTCCGGGGCCCCCATCTCCCGCTCGGGGCCGCCCTCGTCGGGGGTCAGCTGAGGCCGCGCAGCTGCTCCCCTTCTGTTCCTCTCTGCCCCCCAGAAGCTTTCCGATCCCCCCTCGACTCTGGCCCTCGGGCTGCCAGTGGGAGAGCCCGGGCCCCCAGCCAACCGCCTCCGCCCCCACCAGCCCGCGGAGCTCACCGGTTCTGCGCTATCATGCCCTCTATCGCCTTTGTGCGAAATGTAATCCATAAAATGCTTTCGTGGTAACCTTATCCGTGGCAGCCCGCGATAGCATCTCGCGGCCCTGTGACAGGCAGGAACTCGCAAGCATGGAGTTAATAATGCAGACTTTCAAAAAAGGAGGCTGGCAGAGGGAGACGCGGCCGGGAATAAAAGGGGCCGGTGTGGCTGTAATTGGGACCATGTGAACTTCCTCCGAGAAGGATTAGGGGGAAGAGACAGGCCTTGCCCGCGAAGATTAGTTTCAATTAGACGGGCTGGAGGCGAAAGGCCGGGCTCGGCGCAAGATTAAAACAAGAAGGAGAAAGTCTCCCCGGCGGTGGGGTCCGGGCCTGCTGCGGCCGCCGGGATCCGCTCACTGAAGCGAAGCGTGCTGGGGGCTCGGAAGGCCGCGCACTAATTGATTCGTTGCTGCCTTTGCTTTGGGCCGTCCCCTGCCACCCTGACCCCCGTGCCCTTTCTAGATTTGCGCTTGGGGGGCTGGGTTGGGGCCGTGGTCAGTGGTTCGCCCTTGCCGGTCGCCAGCCCCCTCACCCGGGGCTCTTGTCCTTGGCCAGGGCCACCGTGTGACCCAGACTACGGTGTTGGGGTCACTTTCTGGCTTCGGTGCCAGCCCTCCCACAGCCCAGGCCCCAGAGAGGTCTCACTTGCATCTTTAAAGGGGGATCTGGGCACTGCCGGGCCTGGGGTCCTCCATTTCTTCCTGGGGCGGGGACCCCAGGTGTGGGGGGGCACGGGTGCTGCACCAGGACTGAGAACAAGGAGTGTCCCTTTCCTTCCTGCCTGCCTGCCTTCTAGGAGAGGGGGGACATCCTGTTCCCAGCCAGTGGGTCCCTCCACTCCAGCCTGGCCCCAGGCGGAGGCTCTGGACTGCAAGGCGGCCGGCACTGCGTCCAGGTCTGGGAGCCAGGCTGGCGTCCAGGTGTGACCACGAGCCCACGCCTGCACTTGGGGGGGCAGGGCCCGCTGCTTCCAGGCCGCTCCTCGGGCCGTTCCCCTCCAGGCCCTTCAAGCACGTAGTGTGTGCGTGTGTTTTATAAATCCTTCCCATTGTAATGACAGCTAAATTATGGAAAATGCATTTTCACAGCTGGTGAGAAAAGCCATTAGCATTAATCAAGGACCCGGCCTCGTTGGGGATTCGCAGGCTGAGTTTTGTTGGGGAAGTTATGGGCGTGCTAAACAGTCATTAGCGGGATTCGTTTGAAATGGGACCCATCATTCATCTCTACACCATACTTGGGGAGCCTCCTTGCTGGGGGCCAAGGGCTGAGCTAACTATAGGGCACCTCGAGGTCACTGTGCTTAGGTGTGTGTGGGGCTCTGATTTTCAGAGACCCTCTGCCCCCACCCCCAGCCCCCGGTAGCTGAGGGCCACCTCTGTCTCAGGAGTCAGGACATTGTAGTCCTGGGGACACCTGGTTACCTACCAGGGGACAGGCCTTCACTGTCCTAGTGTCTGCGGGGTGCTCACCGACTTGTGGCCAGGGGCTTCGGTGTCCTTTGAATCCAGGGCCAGCGTGGATCCCGGCCTCATGGTGATCATAGTCTCTGCTGGCACATAGTAGGTGCTCGGAGATTAGAGGGAATGAATCAGTGATGGGCCATTAGCCAGCTTCTAGATTTGAACATTGGCTATATTAAGGCACTGTGTTAGGGTGATTTTTAAAATAAACTTTTAATTTTGGAATACTTTT
The DNA here is from genome assembly GCF_009829155.1 of Mustela erminea. Taxonomy (NCBI): domain Eukaryota; kingdom Metazoa; phylum Chordata; class Mammalia; order Carnivora; family Mustelidae; genus Mustela; species Mustela erminea. Next base: position 108,372,172 of record NC_045623.1, on the reverse strand, counting down.
AGATGAACAGAAAAGCTGCCAAGAGAGAACCGAGTGTCCCTTACTCCCTGCTTCTCTGGGTTCTTTCCCAAACCCTGTACTTCCAGGGTCATCTTGAGAGAAACATCAGACGAACCCAGATTGGGGACCTTCTCCAGGACACCTGATCAGTCTTCCTGGAGACCGTCCTCATGCCCCGTGTCCAGCACCTCCTTTGTTAACGTGACCTTGAGCAGATGCCAGAGGACACAGCAGGGCCTGCCACGGGACCCACACGCCTCGCTCTGTTCCGACGCACCTGTTACTGTCCTTCTGTCTCAGGATGCCGTCTCGGGCCCACGTGACATGAAGCCTCTGGTCTCTTCTGGGGTTCCTTGGTTTTCTGACCTTGGCAGTCTCAAGGGGGTATGGCCAGGTGTCCCGGAGAATGTCCCCACTCTGGGTTCGTCTGAAGTTTTTCTCATAGTTCGATTCGGGCTGTGGGTTTGGGAAAGAACAACCTTGAGGTGCGGTTCCCCTCTGTCACATCGTACAGGGGCCGCTGGGGTCTGTGTGACATCGCAGGGACGTCGTGCTGGGTCACCTGGCTCAGGTGGCATCCCGGGATTGCTCCTCTGTGGGGCTCCTCGGGGGTGGAGAAGATTGAGCGACATGTCCTGTAGGTGGTGTCTATACGGCTGTCTTTCAGCAAGAAAGTCTGGCCCTCCCTCCCACCTCCCACCCAGCCTTCCCTCGACGGTTCCGTGATACCCGCGCAAACTCATGCATGTTTATTCCACGCGCTGACTTGTGATCCCTACTGTGTTACCTCTAGTTGGCTGTCAGCCTGACCCCTGTGTCCCTTGGATGCTCCTGTCCTTGCTAAGAGCACCTTCTCTCTCTCTGGCACCCAGAGGCGCTCCAGGCACCCCTCGTGTTTCCCACTGCGCCCCAGAATCAGCCATCCCTCCACGGAGTCCTGGCTCCTTAACCGGGAACCCGAATTAGATCAGGGCCGGGTGGGCTCGTTGCCGCTGGGGCGTCCCAGCTGCGCCTCTCACACAGGCCGGCTGAAACACAGGTGGACACCAGTCTGTGCACATCGTAAGTCACACACGTGTGTGTGTTGAGCGGTCGTGTGCACATGTTCACATGCATGTGTGTGCTAACACGCGCACCTGTGGGTCCGGCCGTGCACACACCTGCGTGTGGACCCGCGTATGTAGGTGTGTGCACCGTAACCCGTAAATGCGCAACATGCCTGTGGCTGCAGGGCTGGGGTTTAAAAGGTCCATGAGAGACCACGAGAGAGCTGGGCCTCCCCGAGGGCGCTGGGGGCAAAGACACTGTCGCGTATGACGGGGTGCAGAGTGGGGAGGCCTGTGGCATCAGGGGGCCAGTGGTGACTTGGCAGGTGGCGGGTTTAAGCGGACCCTCCAGGGATGAGTGGGGAGGGTGAGGCAAGTATGATGGGGGGTCTGGGGAGGGGGAGGGCCAGGACCAGGAAGACCATCGGGGGGTCAGGGAGTGGACAGCTGTGGGACACAAACTAGATGCGGCTCAAGCCTGGGTATGGGGGGGCACACCCCGGCTCAGGAAGGCTCACTGCTGTCCCAGGCCCTGGGACTGCACTGCCCTGGTCCTGGGGGAACTGCTGAGGGGGGGAGGGGCTGAGGTGGTTGGCCATAAGCTCCTCATTAGCCCGACAGGACGACAGGGGGGAAGAAGCAGGCTTCCCACGGAGGAGAGCCCTCGACTTGGCCCACAGGGGCCCGGAGGTCGGGGGCCAGGTCCTTGGGTCAAGGGGCGGCAGGCTCACTTCTGTTGGCCTCCCGTGGTGTTCAGAGCCCATCAGGCATCTGCCCGGACCCCCCGCCTCTCCCCTCACCAGCAGGGACAGCAGTGGTTTCCAGACTGAGCACCCGGCAGGCACCGCTCAGGGCCACTGCCTCATCGGACGCATGCCGTCACAGCCACCAGGCCACAGCGGGGACCACTGCAGAGCCTGGAGGCAACCGCGGCAGGTCGTCTGGTAGCCCCTCTGCCCCAACCTGCCACTGACCACAGGGCTCTGGCTCCTTCCTTCAGCGGCTCACAGATTTCCTGTGCGCAGGGTGACACCCCGTCATTCTGGGTCTGGCCTGTGACTAGTGCCTCCAGAGCCCAGGGATGCAGGGCTGGGGGGTACGGTCCTGAGTTGGGGGTCTCAGCTGGGGTCCTGGCTTGGCCCCTTGCTCCCCAGGCAACCTCAGATGGGCTGTGGGACGTGTGTTTGCCTGGTTTCCTCATCCATCTGGCACGCTGCTGCCGGTCCCACCAACCCACAAGGTGGCCAGGGGCACAGCGGGGCAGAGCGCGGGGCAGGGGTCTTTGAACATGGCCATGTGCTCATGTTGACACAAAGTAACAGAACCAACGGCAGTTTTGCCAAGGGAGTGAAGGCGCGTCCCACCGTTGTCTGTCCGGGGATGGAGGAGACGGTCTGCACAGGGACAGGGTCCTGGAAAGCCCGGTCCCCACTGGTCACATTGTCTAGCCCTGGGAAGGTCCCAGAGGTGGCAGCCACACAGCTGGGAGCAGGGCACTACGCCTCGGCCCCAGCGCTCCCCCGATGGACTGCGTCTTGCCCAGGGTGACTGGGGGGCAGAGGGGGCGCTGTGAGATCACAGTTAGCTGCACATTTTCTGCTTATCTGGGAAACCTTCAGAACCATGTCTTCCTCCCCAAACCAGGGTGGACACGGCTCCCTCAGAGTTCTTCCAGGTGGTGAGGCCAGGACGGCCAGGAACAGGGAACGGACACCTGGCTCCGCTTCTCGGGCTGACGGAGGCCCCGGAACATGCCCTCTTCTAGCTGACCGTCGAAGCGCTTTCTCGGAGTCTCCTTTCTCGGAGAGCTTGAAAATCAGTTAAAGCAAACCAGGTGCTTGGTGCGCTCCGTGTTTGGGACATGGGTGGCTGCCGAGTTGTCACCATCTCTGGGTGTCAAAAAGCTTGGTTTTCCTTTTTTCTTTTATTCGGGCACGGGCAGCGTCCCTTGTTCCGGGGCTATTTCCCATCCTGGGGAGAACAGGGGCAGGCTGACATTGGGGTACAGAGCCCGGGCATGGCTGCCCACCATGGCCTTGGGAGCGGCCAGCTCAGGGGATAGGCCGGTGACCCAGGAGGTCCAATAAGGAACTTCCAGCAGGCCAGGCCTGGTCCAGGGCGAGGTCTCCCTGGAGGGAGGTGTGGGGTTCCAGATATAGGCTCCGTGACGTCTAGGACCCCCTCCCCCCCCATGCTTAGTGACAGTGGCCCTTTCTTCTGGGAATCACAGCCAGGCCCAGGAAACCCCTTCCCTGGGTGGATGCTGGGGCTCCCTCAGGGGCTCTGGCTTCCGGGAGACCCTCCTTGGGCCAAAGTCATCTTACTCCTGACAGGTAGTGCCTGAAGAGACGGATAGCATGAGAAACTCCCCTGGCTTCCTGGGGAGCTGGTAGAAGGAGCTGCTTTGGGGTCTGCTGGCTGTCCTACCGGGGGTGGGGGGGCGCAGGCCAGTCCAGAGCCCGCCGCTTAGACTCTGCATGCCCGCTCCCCGCCCCCGAAGGCCAGCCTTGCTGCCCGGCAGATGGAGCCTGTCCTCCGATTTGCCTGCCCAGGCTTCACTCACCACCCCTTGTCCTAGGACCATCCCGGTCCATCTTGTTGGAGCTGGGGGCCAGCTGGAGAGGGGGTGAGCCCCGATGAAGACCCACCCACCTGCCCCTCCCCACGTGCAGCCTGGGCGTGGGCAGCTGGGAGCGGCGGGGGGCCTGCCCGTATCCGCGCACGGGTCAGAGGACGCGGGCAGAGAGCCTCCAGGACAGATGTTTTCTGGGGCAACAACCCCGTGTTCATTCACTCTCCATAAATGTGGGCTCGAGAGGCTGGAGCTGCCTTGTCTGTGAGCCCCAGCCAGTATCCAAATGGAGGGACATTGATTTCTTTATCAGGTAGAAACGAGATACGAGTGCCTCCCACCCGGGCAGTGGGTGCTGCGGCCGGAGCCCGGACTCGCACCCGGAGACGTCTGAGCACGGGACTAACCCCAGCACACCTCCGGGTCTGATCGTGGCGCCCCGCCAGTACTGCTGCCCAGAGGGCCCTCGCCGTCCACGGGCGCGCTGGACTGGAGCCAATTTCATTTGTTAAATTTAGTGTCAACTTTCAGGCGCAATCGATCAGTGATTTTAAAGGTTCTGTTCGTTGGAGGCTGAAACAGGAGCGTGTCAGGCTTTGAGTTTCGAATTCTTTAAAGTCAACGCAGCAATGCTCACTTGGTTAACGGTAGCCTGAGGAAATGGCCGCTTCCCCATCTGACCAGATGGCTTTGGAGGCCCTGTGTCATGTGCCCACTTCCTAGGTGACAGGACGCCCATCGGGGTGTTTTGCAAGGTGGTTTCCCATCGGGCTGGGGCCCAGACCGGCTGCGGGAGGCCAGCTCCTACTGATGGAGGGCCTGCTCTTGGGTATCCCGTCCCTGGGGATGCCCCTTCCCCGAGCTGGGGCTTGGCCCAGGCCAGGTCTGTGGCCCCTGGCCAGGCCACCCTGGTTGTGACCTGCCTTCTACAAGTAGGCCACCAGGACCCAGCTGAGGGCACGTGGCTCCCTTCAGGAGGGTTGGGACTGGAAAAAAGCAGGATCCAAGTCCTAGAGGCAACAGGGACAATGGGTCTGAAAATAAAATGCCAACTTAATAGGGGCAAGGAGTGTGTACCCCATTTCAGGGGTTGGGGGCCCAGAGGCGCCGGGTTTTAGGAGGGCGTGGGTGGGGCTGGGGGCAGGGCACGGCCCCACTAAAGCTTAATTGGACCCGCCGAGGTGGGCAAAGCCCCTGGGGTCTCGTGGAGGGGCCTTCCTGCTCCTCACCCGAAGCCCCCCCACCTTGGCTTTGAACCACTTGGGGGGTGAGGGCCGGGCTGCTGATTCTAGCCTGTTTCCCTGAATTCAGAGGGACTGCAGTTTCTCCAGGAAGGGAAATGGATATCAACAAACTTCCCCGAAGACCAAACCACTTCCTCCCGCTGGCCCCAAGGGTCTCTTGCCTCCTCCGACTGGCCCCTGCCCCCAGCCTGCGCGCCCGTAGCCTCTCAGCCCTGCGTGCGGGGGGTAGGTAAGGGAGCCGGCCCAGCTCTCCTTTCTCCTACGGCCAGTGTGTGGGGTCCCCGCGAGTGGGCTGGAGCCAGGGTCATGTCCATCGTAGGGGTGGGGGTTTCTGAAGACCCGGCCCGGCCGAGCACGGCTGGAACTCTGTGTTCCCACTCTTGGCACCGGGCGCTGCGGGGTCTGGCACTGTCCCTGGGTGTGCGGCTCCCGGGGGTCTGGGCCGTCCCGCACAGACACATAGGGATCCGAAGCCAGGGGACTCGGATCTTGTCTGCTTCCTGGACATGCGCGTCACCTGCGGGGGTGCAGGGCAGAGTACTTCTGGTTGCCTGTCAGGGCCCTGTTTGAAAGCCGGCGAGTGGGGGGGGGTGTGGAAGGCACACACCGCCCGGGATGCGCGTGTTGTAAGGGCGTCCCCGAAACAAGTCAGAGCAGGGTGCTGGCGGGGTCCTGGGGGAGCGTGGGCCACACCCAAGATGCTCCACCCACTCACACGCCTCCCTTGGCCAGGACAGAGGGCTCCTAGGTCTCCTCCTGGGCCCAGTGAGCTTGGCCAAACCAGGCCCCACCTCTGTATGCAGAGCTCCAGGGACAGGGTGGGGGACACTTGCCGCTGCTCGACCCCTGGGGCCTGGGGTTCTGAGCAGGACGAAGAGGCACCCCTGGACCCGTGTTGTCAGGGTGGGCAGAGGCTTGCGTTTCCTGCCCGGGGGGCCCTGGGGAAAGGCCGAGGTGAGGGAGGGGAGAAGAGCCCCCCACAGAGGACCCAGGAGGACGAGGACAGTGGGCTCCTCCTTGACTGGCCCCGGAAGGGGCTGTGTGCATGGGACACTGCAGGGGGTCCTTCTCTTGGCTCATGTGTGACTCGGGGGAAAGAGGTGACACCTCAAGACCGCGCGGGAGAGATGCCAGGCTGACCTTCACCCCAGGTGTGCCCACGGCTGACGGGCGTGCGAGCTGGAGCACGGCTGCGGTCTGCGGGGGAGGCAGACAGGGAAGGGTAGGGAAGGCGGCTGCCCGGACAGTGGCTCTGAGACCCTCCCTCAGCCCTGGGGTTCACCCGCCTCGTCGGGGGCTGCGGCTGGGGCTTCCCCGGGAGAGGGCAGACCCTCACATCTAACTGCGGGGGGCAGTGGTGAGGTAGGGGGTGGTCTGGGGGCCTCGGCCAGCCCCGCCCCATCCAGGCCTAGTCCTGCTGGCTGCCTGGCCGGGGGCAGCATCACACTGGTCCTCTGACACGGAGCTGGGAGTGGGGACACCGAGGCCACCCCGCTGCACAGCGCCCCAGGAGTCCGCCTCCCAGGGGGGAAGGTGGTGGCTCGGAGAGGCCCCAGGATGCGCTCAGAAGCCGCCTGCCGCACCCCCAGGGGGTGGGCTCCCCGAGATGGTGCCTCTGTGGCGGCGGGGGGCTGCTGTGCCCTCAGTCCTTGGGGCCAAGGCCGCTGGCCCGCGGGCCCGGCTGCAGGTTGACCGATTGGCATTGCTGCCTGGCCTGGCTCGGTGTCCTGGCCCCTTCCTATGCTGGGGAGAGGCGGCAAGCTCTGTTTATTTAGACTTTTCCTAAAGCTGACAGCTTGAATCAGGCTAATTTACCTGAAGTATACCAACCGTCCTTGTATTTATTTTATGATACTTCACCGGCGTAACCCAATCCCCGCCCTCTCCCGCCTTGTTTACGGGGCCGCGCGCACATCTGTCTCCTGCAGCACCGCGGCCGCCGCGGCCCTCGGTTCAAGGACAGCAGGGGTGTTTCCTGGGCGGGAGGCGGCGGGGTGGGGGGACACTGGGGGCCGAGCTCAGCTGGGGAGGCCCCTGCGGGCCCCCTTCTGGATGTGGGGTACGGCCCGGCCTCCGGGTGCCCCACGAGCAGCAGGAGGGGGCTCGGCTCCCGCACGGCCTCCCAGCCTCACCTGGCAGGGAAGGATAGCCGCAGAGGGGCCGGGCCGGGCCGTGAGAGCAGCCCCCCGCCCGCAGCTGACCCTGAGCATGCCCCGTGCTCGGCGCTCTGGGCCGAACGCGCCGAGGGGTGTGTGGTTGTCAGCAGCTTCTGCAGGAAGGAGAGCCCGTGCCTCAGAGTCACACATCAGAGCCGGATTCCGGCCCAGGCCAGATGGCTCCGAAGGCGCGGCCAACGCAGCGTCGTGCTGCCACTCAGGCGCGGGGGGCAGGGGATGCGCGGGACAGTGAGAGATGGCGCAGCTGAGCCAGCAGGAGGCCGCGCCCTGGGGCCTAGGCGCCCCAATTCCGGAAGCAAAGAGACAGCCGAAGCACGCCGTAGCCCCACCTGAGGGCCACAGTGACTCCCCTGCGAGCCATCGGGGCCGGGGTCCGCTGGGCATCAGAGGGGCCTTCCAGGGGCCGCGCAGCAGTGTGGACATGTGTTTATGCCCACGGACTCGACACTGGTGCTGGGCTCGCTGCCGGGCATGGCGCAAGGCTGGCCGACAGGACCAGGCACACAGCAGACATGAGAATGACGGGTGGGCCCACACCTGTCAGAGGGCGGTGGAAGGAAACAAAACAGGGAAATGCTGGGGCCTGGGTTGGGTGGTAGTCAAGAAGGGCTTCCTGGAGGAGGTAGCATTGGTGCATGGGAAGGTCTGGGCAGGAGGGTACAAAGGCCTTAGGCGGGACTCTTCTTAGTGCTGGAGGAGAACAGCCTTGTTTCCCCGAAGTATTAAAAACACACGAAGCCTAGAGCCACATGTTCCCAGACCTGGAGTCGCAGCCCTGATTGCGGGGGATGGGGGGCGCTCCACCTTGCTGTTCATCATGGGTGACGGGGTCCAGCCTGCCTGTGGGGCTCCGGGGGACTCCCTCAGAACCCTGGCTGCCCCCATAGGGGTCTGGCCAGGGAGGAGGATGGGCCTTCGCTACCTCCACGAGCCGTGGATACCCTGGTGGGGCCCAGGCAGCAGTGCCCACTCCCAGGCCCTGAGGGCTGATGGGGGACTGTTGTGGGGAAGGGGCTCCCTGGGCCCTCGGATCACAGGAAGGGGCGGGGGCCTGCAGCCCTTCAACCACGAGGAGGCCACCGGGCCTGAGCCTCCACAGGGCCTGGCCTTTACAGGAGGGGATGTAGACCGAGCCCCTCCCCCCGAGCGGGGTGGAGCCAGGGCGGGTGGGGGGAGCGCGGTGCTGAGTGGGGGCAGGGGGGGGTGGTGGCGGCTACCTGCGCCCGCTCGGCTCCTGGGCTGCTCCCCCCGGGAAGGGGCACGGCTGCACCCCGCCATACATCTCTGTCAGAATCTCTATGAATAAATTAACCTTTTTAAAGATTAGTGCACTCTAATACCTCAGGGTTTTTAAACAGAACAAATGCTAAAAATATTTTGACAGAGCTTGCCGAGCTTACAGAGCGGCTCATCGACAAAGCCCCGGACCCCTGCCCTGGACCCAGGCCTGGACCCCGGGCCCGCGGGCCGGCTCTCATGGGTGGGGACATGGGCCTGCACGTTGCCTGGCCCCCCAGCCGCAGGGAGAAGGCGCCCTGGGGAGTGGAGTGGGGAGCTGGGGTGGGAGCGGATGTGGCCACGGAGCGTCTCCAGCTCTGTGCGTCTGCGTGGACCCGCCTCGGTGGTCCAGCCGGCTGCTCCGGGTCGGGCCTGGGGTGGAGCCTGCTTCTCCTCGGGGCTGAGGGAGACAGGGTGGCCCAGACAGGGGCTCAGGGTGGACAAAGGCCTGAGTCTAGAAACAGGGTGGGGATCCTGGGAGCGTGGGGCGGGGAGGCTGGGTCCGGGTAGGGGTCTGTGAGTGGAAGGGTATGGGGGTCCCCGAGCCCTGGGAGGTGGGCGTCTGGGTGCAGGTGGAGAAGCTGGGCCTGAGCCCCAGGGAGTTGCCAAAGGGGCTGGAAGTGGGGGCGTCGTGCAGAGCTGGAGCAGGAGTGGGACGAGCAGAGGCGGGTGTGGCCCCTGGACCCCCGGAGCTTCTCCGTGCCCCCACCAAGGGGGTCTTCTCCGTGCCCGCGAAGACAGCTTCGTGACTTCTTTGCGAGTTCTCAGCACCGAGAGCTGGGCCTGGTGCAGAGTGTGGAAGAGCTGGTCATGGGCTGTGAGCCTTCCCTGGGGCCTGAGGGCCTCCCTCTGCTCAAACCGTGCCCCCCCCTTTCCTATGGGCTAGGGTGAGCTCCTGGGGGCCCACGCTGGCCTTGTGGGGGCCGTGCTGTCCCCTTGCTCAGAGGGGCAAGAGGCCTCCCACTAGGCAGGAGCCGGGAACCCCCTTCTGCTCATTAGGTCTCTGGTGAGAGCCTCCCAGAAGTTGTCACCTTAGCTGTCACCGTAGTGCCTCACCACAGGAAAAGGGCTGTGGGAGGGATGTTCAGCAGAGCAGGGGTCTCTGGGCCCATCAGGGCTCAGGTCCCATCACGCAGGGGTCTCAGGGTCCTCTCCTTGCTGCCAAAAAATGATGTCCAAGGACTGGGCCACAGGGGGTAACAGGGGCTCTACCCTTGGAACCCACAGAGGGCTCAGCCCACCTTGTGTACCTGGCTGTGCAGAGAGCCCACCTGCTGTGCTGAGGGTTGGCAGACCCTGGGCCGGGGACGGGGGGCAGCTGGCAGACCCAGGGTGGGGCGGAGCAGGAAGACTCGGGCGGAGCCGGCAGACCTGGGGGGAGTGGGGAGGAACGTGTGGCATGAGGGGCCTTGGGAACAAGGCCCAGGGAACGGGGCCGGGAGCCTTCCCTCTGTGTGTGTGAAGCCCCCCAGCCCGGCTCTCACACAGGAGCCTTCCCTCTGTGTGTGTGAAGCCCCCCAGCCCGGCTCTCACTTAGGAAGGTCCCTATTTCCCCTCCAACAAATATTCTCTGTGTGTCTGCCGCACGCCGGGCTCAACTCTGCTCCATCCTGGGAGGCCCCCTTTCTAGGGGAGGCGAGAGCCGGCCCCCACCTGCTAGGAGGCAGGAGGGCCTTGTGTGGGCCCCCGTCTGTCCCCCACTTGCCCCTCACCTTCAGCTGTTTCTGGAGCTGGCCCTCCCTGGGTCTTCCAGGCTTCTGGATGCCGGCCACCCCCTCCCTCCCTCCCTTGCTCGGTGCGCCCGGCCAGCTCTGCTCTTGCTCCACTTAAACGCCTCTTCCTCCAAGAAGCCTTCCCTGTTCCCATGAGGCTACGTTAGTTCTGAGACCTCTCCAAGAAATTACAGGGTCTACCTCTCTTAGAAGATCCCCATCCTGGACAAGCTTTTTGGGGGCTCCCACCCTGGTCACGGCCTGGGGTTCCTCTGTGAGGCTGGCCAGGTGCTGAGAGGGTGAGCCAAGGAGGCTTTCCTCCGTGCGCGTCACAGGTGCCTAGGGACAAGGCCTGGGCAGCCAGATGGAGGACGGGGGACGGGAGAGCCGTCCCCAGAGGGTCCTCCCAGGGAAGTCTCTCAGGGGCGCCTGCAGCCAGGCTGGAAGGGGCAGGTATTTGGGGCGGGGGTAAAGGGCTCCGCACAGGGTCCTCTTGAGCCACGACCTGCAAATCAGGGATGCTGGGGCCAAGGTGTTCCTGATGCTGCCTGTGTCTTCCCCTGGGTGAACCGGCAGGGCGGCTGGCCCTGCACGCGGTTTCCCTAACTGAGCGCATTCATCTCACGGAGTGTGACCTCTGCTGGATGGAGAGGCGCCCGGTGGGGCGGGGGCACAGCCTTCCTTCTCAGGCCCTGGGAGAGCCCCTGTCTGGAGGGAGGGGTCAAGGTCAAGCCTGACCACACTTGTGTTTGCTTTGTAAGTGTTCTTGGTCCCTCCCAGGCGGGGTGGGGGCTGTCCCTGGAAGCAGGTTCAAGGGGCCACGCCTCCCCCCCCCCCCCCCGCCCCCGGGTGCTGAGACCTCGCCTCAACGTCAGCCGATTTCCCTGGGACATTCCCCCAGCTGACCACCCTGTGGAGGTTTCTGGTCCTGAAAAATGTCCCAAATCTCAGTTTTATTTCCAAGGTGGCATGACAACAGGGAACTTGGCTTCTAGGCTGCCGTTCTGCCCTGGGGGGAGCTCAAGGGGCCGCCCCATGCCCTGCATATCCTCCCTATCCCTCTAACCGCCTCCCCATCCCCCCATCCCCAACCCCCATCCCCCAACCCCCATCCCCCAACCTCCCTCTCCGCCAGGCTCCCATTCTCCCTACCCCATGCCTTGGCCTCGCCCTCGGGTGGCCCAGCCGAACCCTGGACCAATCCTTGCTGTCTGTCTGTCCATCTGTCTGCCAGTCCCTCTGTCTGGGGCAGAGCCTTGGGGTTGGAGGCTCTTCCTGTCCTGGAGTTGTCAGGGGAGGTGCTCAGGGTTCCTCTTCCAGGAGGATTAGCCCTGTGAGGACACCCCCTCCAGGAAGCCCTCCCCGCAGCCTTGAGACTGGACCAGACTTTCTCTCTGAGTCCCCACAGGGCTGCGAATCCCCTGGGTGTGAGGGCCGACCCCCTCTCTGCTGCTCCCAGGCTGCCTACATGGGGAGGACAGGGGTGGTCACTCCCTTGCAGTCGCCCAGGCCTGGGTAAGAAGGTAGAGGGGTGACTGGGGGCACGTGAGCCTGTGGGGCTCACGGGGCAGCCATTGGGCTGATAACCCACTCACACCTACGACGGGGCTCACGACAGTCAGCTCTCCCTGCTTAATCCCGAAGAGCCCGCCGGGCACGTGCCATCTCCGGCTTCTCTGTGATGGGGACACGGAGGCCCTTCTCTGCACTGCTGCGGGCGCCTTGAGAGTCCACACAAGGGGCCCACGGAGACTGGGAGAACTCGGAAGATGGAAATAGCGGTGACCCGCACCAGGGAGTTTGCCAGAGTCACTGAATCGGGACCCGGAAGCCTGGTGTGGCCCGAGCTCCGGACGGGGCGACATCTGCTCTGTGGCAAGGCAGCTTACGGCCCGGCAGGACTCACGTGAGTCAGCGCAGAGCTTCCTGTGTGATGAAGGCACAAATATTTCATCCTGGTTATTTTATTCTAAAAATGCATTAAATACTTTCATTTGGAAGATGACAGGCCCCTTGGGGTGCACCTTCTGTGTGTCAGGGACTGGGGGTGGGGGTGATGGTGGCGGGGCCACAGGAGGAGTAAGTGACAAAAGCACGGAGTGGCTCACAGTAGGAACGAGGGGTCAGGCTTGGAGGTGTGAAACCGGGGGGTTTCTTGGAGGAGGCAGCATTTGAGCTCCGGAGCGGCCTAGATACTTACTTCTGCGCTGTCTGTTGCATCTCCTTCCTCAGGACATTTGAGCCCAGGGCCCAGGGCCCTTTGCTACCCTTGTGGGCAAAGCTCGGGTGAGGAAGGCAAAGGGAGACGCACATCTGGTCATCCTGTTGGAGCAGGTGCCAGGACGGGGCCCTGTGGACGCCGCAGCTCCACGGGTCAGTTCATAGGTCCAGCTGGAGTGAGTGATGTGGGTAGTGGAGGCACTGGGTGAGGGTTCCTGAGTCTTCAGTGTTCTGTGACATCGTGGTTTCGGCCCCTCCAGCTGGTCTTGGAGTGACTGGCAAGTGACTGCTGGCTGCCAGCCTGTGTCCGGCAGACTCCACATTGCAGAGATGGGGCGGGGCTCGGGCCATCCGGGGACGGGGACACTTGCTGCTCCCAGGTTCACATTCAGCCGTGCGGTGGCTGGAAGGGGCTGGTCTCGGGGGCAGACTGTGATCAGGCAGGTCAGATGTCCCCGGCTGGTCCCCTGGAGTCCACCCCAGGCTGCTGGACACCAGACAGTGCTTTCCTGACCAGCTGCCTCCTGTCTGTCATCTGTGCCCTGTTCCCTGTGCCCGCATCCCTGCCTTTTGTCACGGTGCAGAGATCAGGGTGGGCCCTGGGCCTCCAGGGGTGTCTGTGTGCTGCAGTGGGGACCCCTTTGGGAGGAACAGCTTGGCCGGTCCCACAGGGCAGGGCTGCTCCCGGGGGGGCCAGGATGCCCTCCCCCCAAGTCACCCAACCCCACCCGTGACCGGCACAGACGCCGTGAGTTCTCACAAAAGGTAATTCAACAAGGTCTGGACCAAATCCCGAGATTTGCTTACAAGGACCTCTGTGTGTTGAGCTCCCTCTTCTCTCCGGGGTCGGTCAGCCATCCATACACCTTCAAGAGTTTATAACTCTATTATTAAATTTAAAGTTGGCTGCGGTTTTAATTCAGAGTGAAAACGGCATTCTACGGGGGACCCTCGGAATGCGATCTCGGGCGGCGGCCAGCAAGTGTGTTTCCAGCGGTCCCGCCCCTGGAGGCGGCCCAGGTGGGTCCAGGAGCCTCCGCCCACGGGCCTTCCGGAGCCCCTTGCCCAGAGCTGCTCCAGGCAGCAGGAGACTTTCTGAGCCCAAGTCTGGTAGCAGCCGCTCTCAGGGGGGCTCCAGCTCAGACCCGGCCGGCTTTCCTTTGCTTTGAAGGGGGCTGCCCTGTTCGCGGTGCTGTGGCCTGGAGCTGGGAGGCGGTCACGGCGGGCTGGCCGGGGACAGGGACGGCTGGTGGGCTCCATCCATACCCACCCTGGACGTGAGCCAAGCTAGCTGGGGAGCGCGTCTGTCTCTCTCAGGCAGAGACGTCCTCATGGTCTCACTGTGTCCCTAGAGCAAAGCTGGGCACGCAGGCCCGGGCCCTGGGCACGCTGGCCGTCGGGACGGGGCTCAGACTCAGACCAGGGTGTGCAGAGTCCTTCGGATCAGATTCCTCCTTCCTTCTGCTTCTTGGGGTGACTTCGGAGCACTGTGTCTGTTCCAGGTACCGGCCCGCCTCCGAGCCCCCCCATCCCCCGAGAACAGCTTCTAGCTGCTCCCCCAGCTGCCATGGCCTGGGGTGCGGAAGGTGGCCGGAGAGGCCGGCCGGCAGCAGCGAGGGGGCCTGGCCCCACAGACCGCGGGTGCTCCCGGCCCTGGCCCGGGGGCCGTGTTGATGGGCCGAGGGTCCTCCAGCTCCGACCACACAAGAACGGCCCGGGCTGGGCTGCGAGCCTCTGCGCCGCGGGAGCGAGTGTGAGGGGACCGGCTCCCGGCGGCCAGTAGGTGGTGTTCCCGGCCTGTTTTCCAGCCGCCGCCGCCGCCGCTCCTCCGAGCAAGCTGGGCACATCTGGAAATGTTTGATTTGATAGAGTGTCGCTTTCCATTGCAGAAATGAGCGTAAGCGGTTTTTTGACCCACCAAGTGAGAAATGTGATCTGGGTTTTACTGCCGACCCTTTAAATAAAAAACAGATCGCTTATTAAACCATTATCTATCACGGGCGGGGGGTGCTGTGGACCCGGGCGGGGGCACGTGGAAGTGGAGGCGGCCCTGGCTCCTGGGGGGGGCGGGGGTGCGGGGGCTCGGGGGCGCGGGTCAGCCGGTCCGCTCCTCCAGAACGTGGGGACAAGAAAGGGGGCTGGCACCCGCCCTGGCCAGCCACCGGGGAGGCTCGCCATCTTCCTCGCCGCGTGGGGCTGTCACCGCCGTGCTCGCGGAGCTCCTGCTCCCAGGACCCTGACCTTGGTGCTCCCGTCAGGGAAACCTGACAGACTGACCGGGCCTGTGTGGCGGGTGCCGTGGCCAGGCCCTCATGGTCCTGGGGCCGAGGGCTCACACCTGCCATGGCTGGGGCTTCCTCGGGGCTCTGCCCTGGCTGAAATGCCGGTGGACACAGGGCATTCCCGCTCCCTGTGGCTTTGGCCCCAGAGTGCTTGGTCTGGGGGGACAGCAGTGTCCGCGTTGTGTGGATGGGCCCATGTGGCCAAAGTCCTGGGCCCCTTCCTGGCTGCAGGCACATCTCTCCAGGGTGGGGGACGGCCCTCCCGTGGCCTCCTCGCTCTGTCCCGGGGGTCCTGGCTCTCTAAGAGCCAGAGGTGGGTGGTCGGCCCCACCTCCTAGGGCCGCTGCCATGTCCAGCTGCCTGATGAGTTCGGTGTCATCTTCTCCTTTCGCAGCACACGTGAAAGCGTGGCTCTTCTGTCACCTCCGTGTTCCCTGCAGGATTTTCGGTAAATGAGTCTCAGCCCTGGCTCTGTGGACATGTCCTTCGGCCGCTGACCAGAAGGCCACCGGCCGTCCTCCCGGGGCACGTGTTAGGTGTCCTCACATGTCAGGTGTCCCGAGCTGTGGCCTGAACGGCCCCTGCCCCGCGTGTCACCATCCTCATTCATGGGAGCCGGGGCTATCCTGAGCTGGGGCCAGGGGCGACGTGGACGGGATGGTCAGGCTAACTGGGCCAGAGGCAGAGTCGGTGACACGGAGAGGGCTGTGTGGGGGGACACACAGGAGGACAGAGTGCGTGGGCGGGGAAAGACGGGTCCTGGGACGCGGGTGATGGAGGGAGGCGTGGTGGTGTTGAGGCCGTAGGGGCAAGTTCTGAGGACAGAGACCTCAGGAAACGTGGAGGGGACAGAGACAGGCTGGCCAGGCACAGCCCTGGGGTCGGCTCTGGGTTCTCACTGCCCAAGGCCTGAGGACCGGTTCTGCTGACTGCTGGGCGGGGAGGGAGACGGGGGGAGGTGCCGGGGGCAGCGGGACGTCTGCCGCTCACCGAGATGCCGGGTGACCCCGGGACTGGGCAGCTGGGTGGGGGGTGCGTGGCTGCTTCTCAGGGCCTGTGGTTGTTCAGCGCTCGCCCTGAGCCTGGGGAGTCTTGGAGATGCAGAAGGAACCCAGACCCCGATCGGCCCCCTTCACGCTGAAGACAATTGGTGACTGCGTGGCCTGGCCATCTGGCCCGTCTTTGCGCTGGGCTGGCTGGGTCTGGATGCTGGTGTTGGGTCCAGACGTGGAGTGTCAGTAAGAGGCAGCTGGGCAGGAGGGGTGCCGGGGACCCCAAGGTGGGGGCAGCATGAGTAGCGGGGGCTGGGCTCAAGAGGCCTCAGAGGGATTGCTGGGGTTCCCACCTGGGGTGTGGCCAGCCTGGCTCGCACAGGTCCCCACACTCAGTGTGACAGCCACCGTGTGGGCGTTGGTACCCCACTGTGATGCCGAGGAGAAGGAGGCCCAGAGAGGGTCAGTGACTGGCCCAGGGTCACACAGCCGGAAAGGAACCATCTGAGACAGGGTCCCAGGGTTCCGGTGCCCTGGTCAGGGGCCAAGTCCCACCCCAGGCACGGCTGTCGGGGGCAGGACAGGCAGCAGGGAGGAAGGGGCCTGTCGGTGACAGTGCCCCCAGGTCAGGCCCCCATAGCCTCCCATTCCGGGGTCTTGGCTTGACGGCACCCGCCTCAGTGGGCCACCAGCTTTCCCGACACGGCCTGCTGCCCGCGGTGGATGGCCGGGGCGGATTTATCTCCGCTGTCATGACTGGTAGAAATACGACCCTGCCCGAGTCCCTGTAGTTACCGTGACAGCCGCGATGGGAACACCCGTGATGTATGGGCTGACACTCCTGTGGCCAGACGCGCCATGGGCCCCATTTGGCAGACCACACGGGGTTGCTCTCGACCTTGAACGGCCTGGGACCATGGCAGGGGCTCTGAGGGCGGGTGGGGGGGTCAGGTCCTCCCCCACAGGTGGGGGCTGCCTCGTGGTACACCTGTGGGGCATCCGGGCCCTGGGTGGCTAGAACACGGGGTCTCCAGGTGGCAGCCTGGTCATGGGAACTGCACTGGACTCAGCTGGGTCCCTGGGTTTCTGGTGGCCAAGGTCTGGGTTTGAGTCAAGAGAGAGGCTCCCCCGTCCTGCTCCCTGCCCCGGGATGCCCCCTTGTTCCTCTGGCTCATTATCTTTGCTCACATGTTCGACCCCCACCCATCCAGGCTGGGGCTCCAGCCGGGGCAGCCTGGCCCTCCTGTTGTCTCTCCGAGCTGCCTCCCTGGGGGGAACCGCCCCGATTTGCAGAATAAACCCCGAGTGGAGCTGGCCACCCTGGGGACCCTGGAGGCCACCAGAACGAGGTTGTTTGAGCTCGCGGGGGGCTGGGCTGAGCGCTCGGCTGGGCACTCAGGGGTGGGGGAGAAGACCCACGTCGCCCAGCAGGCTCCTCCGTGCCTTCTGTGCCCCCATGGGGCTTAGGGGGAGCTAACCCAGCTGTGGCCTGGAGCAGGAGCCCCTCCCTGGCGGCAGATAGGGAAACAGAGGCTCCAGAGTCCCCACTGGCTGCTGGGGAGGGAAGAGGCGGGGAAGCCGACACTACGGGGTTGGGTCCAGGCCCCGGTGGGAGCCCTGCCAGGGGAGCTGTGGGGCTGGCACCTGAGCTCTGCCGGGGGGTGGGTAGCAGGAGTGGTGGGTGGCCAGGGGACATGTAGTGACCTCTCGTCCACAGGGCAGCATGGGCAATGAGGGGCCTGACACTCACGGGGGAGAGCCCGTACACCTCGCGGTACACCTGTGGGGCATCCGGGCCCTGGGTGGCTAGAACACGGGGTCTCCAGGTGGCAGCCTGGTCCTGGGAACTGCATCGGACTCAGCTGGGTCTGAGTGCTTCCCTCTCTCCTCCCCTGCCATGGCTCCAGGGGATGGGGAATGACCCCTGCTATGGCCTTGAGGTCCAGGGAGACACAGGCACAGAAGGATGACTGAGCCACAGGGCAGCTCGCAGAGCCCAGGCACCCCACGGCAGAGCTGCCGCCTCCCAGGCTCTGAGGGTGAACGGGACCTGACTTGGGTGGGGGGAGCAGGCAGGGAAGGGCGTCCAGGGCAGACGGGACAACCTCTGCGAAGACGCAGGGGCAAGTGTGGCCTCCTCGCACAGCCTCATGATGCCAGGCTGAGGTTGGGGGCGGCCCGCCAGGGGGCCGCCCGGAGCTGGGAGCTGGGAGCTGGGGGAGGGGCGCAGGGTGTCGCCCTTGAGGCTCGACGCTCACACCCGCCACGTGATTAGCGGCTCTGACCTGGTCCCCTCTTGCCTCTGAGACCCTCTCCGGTGGGAGGGGGCAGAGAGGCAGTGATGGGGTGTGTGTGTTCACCAGGGTTATCCTGGGGCTACAGTTTGTGCCGAAGGCCTTGTTCTGGAGGCACAAATGAGATGGGATGAGGCAGCTGTCCTGGGGGCCACGTGACCTCCTCAGCATCCCGGGCAGGTTCCTTCCTGAAGCCGCATCTCGCTGGGTGCCAAGCCCCAGTCCCGGCTCAGCGGACGTGAACACGGATACACGCACATCGGGCACATAGCACCCTCGTGCCTCTGTTGCACGTGACCATGAGGGTACACATACTCATATACCCTCGTGTGAGCACACACACTCACGCACAGACACCAGGGAACGCTCACACGCCTGAGAGCTCTGCTCAGGCGTGCACACGGCACACATGTCACTGTGCCTGCGTGTGCAGTACTTCTGAGGGCACGCACACTCATACGGCTGTGAGAGCACACGAACACGCACATACAGCTGTGAGAGCACACACGCACACACGCACAGGCACATGAACACGTGCGAACACGCATCACGCACGCCCCTCACACGTGTACACAATACACACATGTGCACACACACTCAGGCAGCACATATGACCATGCACGCCCCTCGCACACACGTACACTCGTGCACACGTGCGTGGACGCACGCTCAGGCAGCACACATAAGCGCACGCCCCTCGCACATATGCGTGCTCCCGTGTGTGCACACACTCTCGCAGCACACATGATCGTGTGTGCCCCCTTGCACACATGCACGCCCCCCCACGTGTGTGCCCACACCCAATCTAGAAGTGCACATAGCTGTGCACGCACAGTGTGCAAACGCAAGGAGGCCTCGGTGCGTGCAGCCTTGTACCCTCCCCCCACCGGTGTGTCTGTCTTGCGGTGCCCGCCACCTGTCGTGGCTCCAGCAGGTGTGGCCGGCCTAAGCCCGAGAGCACATTTGGGAGAGATCACGGAGTGACATGCATCTGTAAGGGGAGACACCGCCTCCAGAGGGCGGCCGGGCAGTTCTGCTCCTCGAGGGTGGAAAACAGAGATCAGGCTACCCTGGTGGCCACAGCCTGCGTGGGGTGTGGCTGTGGGAACGTCACCCTGATGACTGGTCGGCCCTTGTGTCCAGGAGGGAGTGTGGGTGACGCGGGCAGTGGCCGGGCAGGGGCCTGGCCTGGCAGGAAGCAAGGACAACCACCCTCTCAGGCCTCCCCTCCTGCGTCTGGGAGCAGGGTGGGCAAGTAGGTGAGGGAGAGAGCAGGGGGTCCGCGGGGGGTGGTGGCTGGGTAGCCGGCCCACCTGGAGAGGCCCAGGGACCCCCGCCAGTCCCACCGCCTGAGCTAAGAAGGCAGAGCCTCGGGCAGAGACCCTGGGTGCCACAGCTGGGCAGGGACTGAGGGCTCATTGGACATTCCCGGGGAGGCCGAGCATGAGCCCAGCGACCCCGGGGCTCCAGGACACCCAGCAAGGACCCAGCCTCAAGGGAGGTCTGTGTTGAAACCACGTTGTTGGGGCGCTGTGCGGAGCCGGGGGGGGGCACGCTTCAGTCCTTCTTGCTGCTGCAACGGTGTACCCAGGACCCAGGGTGGGCTGACCAGCGGCAGGCTTCTCTTGGCCAGCCGGAGTGGACAAGCCTCAGAAGAGGGTCCCCCCCAACTCCCTACTGTCTTCCCAGCCTGGCCCACCGCAGTGGCCCAGGAAATGTTTGTTGATCAAAACGAAAGCACCGAGAACAACGTATCTTCATCCCTTGTGTGAGGAACAGCCCACCAAGTCCTGGAGAGCAGAGCGAACGCTGTGGGTCTCCAGGCATAGGACGTCCCACAGCACAGAGCTCCCTCGACATGCCAGCGCCCCAGAGCTGTGTCGGGGGCACGGGACGGCCTCTGTGGGTCCCCATCTCCCCGAGGGGCCCTGAGAGCCCGTGCGGGCTGCGTGGGACCGGCCAGCTCTGCTCCGTCCCGCAGGGGCGAGGGCGGGCCCCCCTGTGGAGGACCGGGACGGCATGGGCGCCCGCCCCCAACGCACATCCCGTCCTCCCCGGTCAGCAGCTCTGGGTTTCATCACTCCGGAGTCCCCAGTCCCGGAAACTATCCCAAATGTAACCCCTCCTTGCAGTATGACCGTACTGGGCTGAACACGTGCTTCCTTAATCTGGTTTCCAAACCGCACAGCTGTGTGGACGCCCGCGAGTCAGGTGGACGAGGTCCGGACACAGAAGCAGGCAGCACCGTCCAGCCGGACCCTCCTCCGGCCACCGCAGAGGGCAGCCGTGGGGGACGGGGGTGGGGGGCAGCCCAGGGCACCCCCTGCTGTGTTCCTTGAGCCCATCTCTCTGGCTCTGTGTCCATGAGCTGGAACTACATCTCCCGCTGGTCTGAGGGGGCTGCCCGGAGAGCCTGGGTCGCAGACCCCTGTCACACCAGAAGACAGGGACACCTCGGGTCCGTCCCGGGCGGTGGGTCACAGCCTGTGGCCGTCCAACCCGTCGTCCACCGTGGGCACCTTGATTTACTGTCCCTGCCCCTTTAACGGCTTCCTCTGGGCGCGGGCTGCGCGCCCCTCCCCGGCCGGAGTTGCCCCGTGCGGCGGAGCTGGGAAAATCTATTACGGCCGAGTCATTAATCTGGGGCTGCCGCCGCGGGCGCTCGGGGCCTCTGTTTAATGGGCTGCTTCCTGAGCTCCGGAGCTGTGCCGCTCGCCTCCCTTGATCAGCTTTGTTTAATTATCAAAATATTTGATGCAGAAAATTGACGTTAGTTCTGAAGGTTCTGCCCTGTTCCCCCCGCCCGTCTCCTGGAGACACGGAGGGCCTCGGCCACAGCGCCCCTCACCTCCAAATAGCCAGTGGGCTGCCCAGTCTGCACGGTCAGCCGGACACGGGCCGCTGCCAGCACAGCCCCGTGCGTGGTGCTGTCGGGACCCCGTCGGAACGCCGACCCGGGCGCTGGGGTCCTCCCCTTCTCTGTGCTGTCCCGGGGCTACTCCCGTGGTCTGGGGCAGCCCCAGGAGCGGCTGGAGCTAGGACACAGCTCGGCTTGGCCACTGCGGGGACTCCTGCGCCTCTCTGTCCCTGCACTCCCGAGCCAGGGCACTGCCCAGGCTGTTCCGGGTTGTGGGCAGCACTGGGCTCCCAGCTTGGGGCCAATGGTAGTGCTGGTGTCAGCCCTGTGTCCGGCTGTGCTGTCTGATCGTCGTCAGGACCTCACCCATCAGCAGAATCCCCGAGGGGCCCTCTCAGGCAGGGACCAGGCTGCCCCAGGTAGCCGAGCCCCTCCTTGTGGGACAGGACAGGACAGGCCCCCTTGGCCAGCCGTGTGGCTAATGCCCGAGTCGAGGCGGGACAGACCCGTGAACTCTCAGCTTTGCTGTCCCGCATCTTTAAGGCTCAGGCTGCTCCCTTCCGTGGTGAGCCGTGAGTCTGGAAGGCTTTAGCTGCCCTCTTTGCGTTCTGGTCCATGGTGGGGGCTGCTCATCAGGCAGCTTTGAGCTGATCTTGGAGCTCTGTGTGCGCACATGTGCACGTGTGTTCATGTCTGTGCATTCAATGCCTCGTGTACCCACTCAGGTGGGAGCCACATGCGTGTCTGTGTGTCCCGTGTGTGCACTTGTGTGAGACCACACCTGCACGCATGCGCATGTGCCCTGTGTGTCCTAGACACACGCTGTCTGGGTGTGCACATGTGTGCATACCACAGGCAACTTATATCAGCCTTCAGGAAGCCCCTGCTGCCCGATTCCTGGATCTGGGGCCATCCGTCTATGGGAGTCCGTCTTTGCTTCCGGAGGTCAGTGGTCCAGACATAACTTCTTGGTCCACACGGCCAAAGTGGGGGCAGTGGGAGCCATGGTGGGCGTTTGAGCAGGGACTTGGTGCACAAACACACCTGGACAGGAGTATCAGTCCAGCTTCCCCAACAGCTGGGGCAGCAGACCCAAAACTCATTTACTTGCTCACGGTCCCTCAGTCTTGGGTGCACTGGCCAGCGTTTGTCCTCAAACACGGCTTATTTTGAGATGTCAGATAATTTTCAAAACAGAAAGTGGTTTCAAGGTTGAGAAGAGGCTGTTCTAGAAAACAAGCAGGGCTCAGCGCGGACTCACAGGTTTCGCTTGCGATCAGTGTCCCCCAGCGAGAGACAGGACCTGGATGGTGCCGCGCTTGTGGGGGGCAGAGCAGGGCCGCAGCTTCAGGTCCACCTGCGGGAGAAGCGACTTAAGGAACGTGTGATGGTCGGCGGCTGCCGAGACGTGAAGGGCGGCTGCGCTGCGGGCACTGGGGCCCCTCTGCGAAACCACACGCTTCTGTCTTTGTGCTAGGGCACGCCGTGCACTCGTGGGTTCAGGCGCAGACGCCGCTGTCCCCTTCTAGGACTTGGGACTGACTCTGATTCCTGCCCCATTGTGGGCTGCTGGCGCCCCTGTGTGCATCTCTTGTGACAGCGGATGTCCCAGTCTTGGCCTCTGTCACCGAAGGCCATGTCTGCCCGGCCACTGACACATGAGGGGTCCCCCAGGACGCAGTGACAACAAACAGGGCTTTGGGGGCCTTGTTTCCCGGGGAGCAGGTCCTGGGCTCCAGGAACAGGAGGGATGTGGATCTGTTTTCTGCATCGGTGGACAGCTTTTAGTGAAAACGATTCCACGGGTCTTTGCTGACTTCTGGGTGAGGGGGCAGGGTGGGGCTGCTCTCTGGCTGTGGTGGGGGGCTTTGGGGGACCCCGATGCCCATGGGAATTCACAGGTGGGGACGGGCCTGGCTTGGCCATGCAGCAGTGTGTAGGGAGGCCTGGGACGGTGTCCTGAGCAACCATGGGTATGACCGTGGGTACCGAGTCCCACACACCACGGCTTCAAACAGCAGAAGTGGACCCCTCCCAGTTCATGGGCCGGAAGCCTGAAACCCGGGTGTCGGTCCCCCCGGAGGCTCAGGGAGGCCCCCTCCGGCCTCTGCCAGCTCTGGGCAGCCAGGCGCCCCTCCAGCCTCTGCTCCGTGGTCACGTGGCTGCTTGCTTCCCGTGTCTCCTCCTCCAGGACCGCGGTGGCTGGGTGTGACCCGCCTGAAATCGAGCATGATTTCTTCTTGAGATCCTTAACGAATCACCCCTCTAAGACCCCGCTCCCAAGTAAGATCTCATTCTGGGGTTTGGGGTGGACCCGAGTTTGGGTGACCCCAGTCAAGCTGCTCTGCGCGAAGTACTTTCCTGGTTTTCCCAAGAAGCCGGCCGAGGAAGGCCGTCTGGGTGACGGATGGGGACGCCACGGTTTCCCCAGAGAAAGGCGGGCAGTGCGGGTGGGCAGAAGGGCGATGCCCCGGACGCCGCAGGCCTCCACAGTGGTTCGCGTCTGCGCGTCTATGACAGAGACGCACGGAGCACGGAGGCCGCGTCTTCCATCCCGGTGCAGCCGGCCCGGGGCTCCTTGATCTCAGCACTCTGGCAGCGGCTCGGAGCCCGTGGGTAGGCGACCTCTGTGAGGCCGTGGGTAGGCGACCTCTGTGAGCCCGTGGGTAGGCGACCTCTGTGAGCGCCCACGGAGACTCTGCATTTTTCCAGGGAAGCCGAGTCTGTTTGCCGCGTCGGGGCGTCTCACTGGGTGTAGGGGTCTGCGTTTCCACACGCGGGGAGCCTGCCCCATACTTGGGACTCCCGAGCGACACCCCCAGCTGCTGGCCCGGCCTGGCCCCTCCTGGGAGCTGAGGCTAGAGGGCTACTGTGCCCGGGAGCCAGGCACGGCCCTGGGCAGGGCGGGGGTCTCTCCAGATAGGCATGGGGGCACTTGGGAGGCTGTGCTTGTGTGCCCCGGGAAGGGGTGGCCTCTGTGCCCATCTCATGGAAGGCCGGTGCTCTGGGCCCCGCTGCACGGGCCGCCTGGACACTCGGGGGTTAAGCCTCCTCACGCACCAGTGCTGGCTGCCGCCCGGGGCCATCGTTTCCATATATATTTGTTTGTGGTCAGAAGTTGTCACAGACCAGGGCTGCGGAGACCTTGACTTTTCCCTGACACTTACAATTGCTGCCGCCCCGGGGACTCATTTTCTGTGCGGCCACCTGCTGACCCTGCCCAGTGCCGGCTGAGCTGTCGCCCGTCCGCCCGTGCTGTCTTCTTGCCTTCAGGCTGGGGCTGGCGGCTTGGAGCCCCCCCTGCGGCCCCTGCCCCTCAGATGCCCCCAAGCGCTGTGTTCTCCTCATGCCCGGGTGCGGGGTGTGACGTGTCTCCAGCCCCACAGAACCTCACTGTGTCCCCAGCCCCCCGCCCTTCCTGGTCGGCCTCGCCCTGGGGTAGAGCTGCGGGTGGGGGCAGGGCGGGGTGGGGAGGGGAAGGGCAGGGAGAAGGCCGGTTTCTTCACATCCGCCTGGTCTGCTCTTTCCCGGATGTGACCTCTACAGCCCGGCCCCCGCCCTGCGCCACCCATGCCCGGTCCCCACAGCCTGGTCCCCGCAGCCCGGTCCCCCAGGCTCCCGCTCTGACGTCACCCGCAGGGCCCCAGGGCCAGCTCGGGGGAGGGAGGGGTGCCGGGGCGAGGGCGCTCTGCCCTGGGCGGATGGGGGCCTGGCATCCCTCTGGAGTCCACCTCTGTGGTCCCGAGACCAGCGCGGGCCTCAGTCCCCGAAGGACTCACCGCCCAGGAGAGCTCCTGCCCGCGTCCCCGCAGGGCTCCGGCAAGTCCGCAGACACACCGCCCCGCTCTTGCCCGTGCCGGGGCCAGCCCAGGGCGGGGGGCAGGCGGGGACCGTGTCTGAGGAGCGACGCTTGGGGAGGGCCCTTCCTCTCCCAGCAGGACGGCTGGGCCTCAGCCTCATCCCAGGGGTGCTCAGACAGGTCCTGTCTGAAAAGTGCCGCCGGTCCCTTCCACGGAAGCGGTATGGCAGCAGCCCATGGGGAACCCTCCTGCGCCGCCCCAGTGCACTGTGGGCCCCGGGGAGAAGGGCAGCACACCGCCTCTGCTTGGGGGATGAGGTGACCATGGAGGGGGCAGGAGAATGACCCCTGGGAAGCCGGGCTCGCGTTCCCTGGTCTCTCCTTCCGCCTCTGACCGTGACATTTGTCTGCCAGAAGTGCCAGCACCTGACCATGACCCTGCCGGAGACCTGTGGGCCACCTCCAAGCTTCCCGTGTTCCCAATGTCCCCCCCGCCACTGCTCACACTGAACTTATCGCTGCCCCGGAGGCCCCTCCTGAGCTCCCTGACCTCCTGCCCGCCCCCCACCCCCCGCGCCAGCCTCCCGGAGCCCGGAGTGGGCGGTGGTCATGGCTCCTCTCCCATTGCATCACATCAGGTTGGCGACTGAGTCGTGATGTCACCCTGCTGCTGGTCCCCCGTCCTGCCGTCCCTGCCGCAGGCCATGTGTGGCTCCCCCGACCAGATCACGGCCGCCCTCGGACCAGCCGGCTTCCCCGTGTCAGCCCTGCGCTGTCGGCCCCGGACGGACCACTCAGCTGTCCTCAGACCCTGGCAGCACCCAGGGACACACCTCGGGTGTCGGCCGGCCACCAGGGCCTCTGGGGGTGGCCCACATCCTCTTGTAGCCTCATGGTAGTCTCCCAGGCCTGCGGGCCCCGCCTGCCACAGGGCCCTGTGACCCCCTGTCCTCCCCTGGGCTCAGCCAGCGGTCTGGCCTTTCCGCCCCATTCCACGTTGCCCCGAACCCCCAGCCCCCCCTGCTGCCCACATGGGAGCAGGTCTCCTCCCCCAGGGGTGGGACTGGCCTGTTCACCCTCTGCTCTGACCCTCGCACTAACCCACTGGCAAGCACATGCCAAGCCCCATGCACATGGGCTGTCGGTGCTGCGTGTCCTGTGCTGAGCACACCAGCCGCCACGGCCGTGGGGTACGTGAGGGAGGCCCCGGGGCCCAGGCCCAGGGATTCCCCAGTCTCCCTGGGCAGCCAGAGAAGGCTCTAGAGAGGAGGCAGCCTCTACAGGGGCTCCTGGAAGATGGGAGACCCTTGGCTGGGGGCAGTGGGAGGACAGATGTCCCCAAGGAAGGAACAAAAGGAGCAAAGCCAGAGGCTGCGAGCCCACACGAGGACGGGACAGATGACGGGGCGGGGGTGTGGGGGGCGGCAGCCTGGCCGGCAGCAGGCAGGCAACGGGCGGGCCTCGGCCTCCGGGGCGGTTTCCCAGCGGTGCTCTGCGGAGCACGTGAGCTGGGCTGGGCTCGGACACAGGGCGCATTCAGTCTCTCACGGTTTCCAGAGGTGGGTGCTCCAGGGTAGCTTAGCTGGGGCTGTGCTCCCGCGCTCTCACCGGGCCACGGTGACGGTCTCACCGGGCTGCAGGGGCCTCACCGGGCTGTGGCGACCGTCTCACTGGGCCACGGTGATGGTCCCACCGGGCTGCGGTGACCTCACAGGCTGTGGTGACCGTCTCACCAGGCTGCAGTGGCCTCACCGGGCTGTGGCGACCGTCTCACTGGGCCACGGTGATGGTCCCACCGGGCTGCGGTGACCTCACAGGCTGTGGTGACCGTCTCACCAGGCTGCAGTGGCCTCACCGGGCTGTGGCGACCGTCTCACTGGGCCACGGTGATGGTCCCACCGGGCTGCGGTGACCTCACAGGCTGTGGTGACCGTCTCACCAGGCTGCAGTGGCCTCACCGGGCTGTGGCGACCATCTCACTGGGCCACGGTGATGGTCTCACCGGGCTGCGGTGACCTCACAGGCTGTGGTGACCGTCTCACCAGGCTGCAGTGGCCTCACCGGGCTGTGGCGACCGTCTCACTGAGCCACGGTGATGGTCTCACCGGGCTGCGGTGACCTCACAGGCTGCGGTGACCGTCTCACCAGGGGCTGCAGTGACTGTCTCCCCGGGCTGTGCTCTCATCTGGGACTCGGCTGGGGAGGATTCTACTTCCAAGCTCTCTGAGGCGCCGGCAGCACTCCTTGCTTTGTGGTTATAGGACAAAGGTCCTCATTTTCTGGCTGGCTGTAAACCAGGGGTCACCGTCAGCTTGTGGAGGCCCCCTGAAGCCCCCGGCCCCGTGGGCCTCTCCCAGCGCAGTGGCCCCCCCTCCTCCAGGCCCACCAGAGACTGTCCGTCTCTCAGGCTCGCGTGAGTCTTCCTCACTGGACGGAACCTGACTGAGCCGGTGGCCGTGCTGTCAGCTGGGCCGTGCTCAGTCGTCCCGACACGAGGCACTCGCTGTGCTTGCATTCAAGAGCGGGCCCTGTAAGGCCATCACTCGTGGAGGGGGTCCCCTTAGCTATGTCAGCCACACGCAGAAGCACCCCCATACCCGGACTTGGGGAAGCACTGCCGGCCCCAGAGCTGGGTGTGGGGGGTTGGCTGAGGGTCTAGACAGAGGGAGGCCTGGAAAGAGCAGTGACTTAGGGGACAGAGACAGGGGAGCTTCTCCCACACTCCTGCCTCCCCCCAGATGCCACCTCCCCTGAGGCGGGCCAGTGGCCAAGGACAGAGCAGGACGTCATCCCCACGTGCAGGTTTTCCAGGTGGAACAGCCATGGCGCCCTGAGGCACAGTCTCCGATGTGGCCAGCAGCGTGTCAAGGCCTCGATTCTGCAGACAGAATATTCTAGCATACAGCTAGAATGTTCTCTTGGCCTCCACACTCCGAGGCAGGATGGGAAGTGTTAGGGGGCCTGGCTGTGCCCCGCATCGGGGGGGACTCCCTGTTCTCACGTTAGCTTTTCTCTCTGGTCCCAGCCACTTCCTGGGGCTACAGACCCGGAATAGGTGGGGTTAGGCCCCATGGGGGCTCTGAGGGCTGCAGGGCTCAGGTCCAGAGGGTCCTTTGGGAGCACAGGTAGAGAGGAAGGCACGGTGGGCAGACTCCTCTGGGAGCCCCAAGCCAGGCAGACAGTGGAGGAGCTCCTCTACCCCTGTCCCTGCCCTGAAGACTGTGTTGGGTGAACCCTGGCTAGTGTGAGTGACGGAGGCGGGAGCCTGACACCAGCCTATCAGGTACCCAGCGCTGAAGCTACACTGGCTATCGGGGCTCAGAGGGGTGGCTTAGCTCCCAAAACTGAGAATCATGCCTGTGGACGGGCTCTGGAGCTGGGCCTGGGTGAGTCCGTGGGGACAGAGATGGCATGACTCTGGGTCCTGGGGACCCCACAGGAAGGGGTCAGGGAAATGAGAACGCAGGCCCGGGGGGCGGCAGGGGTAAGCTGTGGGAGGCCATGGCCCGGGTCAGATGTCGCCGTGAGGTGGCCAAGGAGAAATGGACCCTGGATTGGTGTGTGGAGGCTCCCGCTGACCCAGCAGGACTTAGGGGCCAAGGACCTGGGTCCCCAAACACCAGGAGTGCCTCGTGGTATCTTCTGGGGGTGGTGGGGTGCCTGATAACAAGACCTCATGGGGCCCAGGGGCCCACAAAGTCCCAGGCACGGGGAGATGGAGGGGCCTATCCAGGACCCCAGCCTACTCTCCTTGGACCGTGCCCTCCACAGGGACTTCAGGGCAACAGCAGGGCAGCCCTCGGCAGGGACTTCTGGCTCTTGGTTGAGCCCCCAGCAGCCAGTCCAGCCCAACCCTGTCCCTGTGGGTCACTCTCACAACAGGCTTTGATTTCTGCTTAAATTTGCTGGTGTAGAGTCCCTGCGGGGCCACCCCCACCACGCCCATAGAGCTATGCATGTCCCATGAGTTCGTCAGCGTGAGGCTGGAGGCGGTTCCCTGGCTGGCTGGCGGGCGGCAGTGAGCCCCACGGGGGTCCTAGGCTGCCCTGCTCCGTCACTGTCCAGCTTGGCCGGGAAGCTGCGGCCCCCGGAGTTCAGAGGCACCCCCCGGAGGAGGCCTGTAGGTGCACTGGCTCCCAGAAGGGAGAGGGCTCAGCCCCCCGGATGGCTGCTGGGAAGGGCCTTGGTCCTGGAAGCCCACCTGATTCGGCTCCCAACGCAGCCCTCCAAGGCTGTGTGACTCTGGTACAACCACTCCACCTCTCTGAGCCTCCCCGCCCTGAGCTCTGCTACAGGACCTTGAATCGCACCTGCCTTCTGGCCTCATGGTGAGGAGAAAACCAGAGACTCTGCCTCCAGCCTTAGTGCAGCCCTAACACCCAGTGGAGGGCGAAAGGTGCTGTTTTTACCACGTGCGGAACCCCCTAGTGTACCATGGAACACGGTTTGAGAAGCACTGTCCAAATACGTGATTCCCTGCAAAGCAGAGAAGAAACGGCCTCCCTGGTCGGTGGGCCTGGAGCCGCAGGCGCGTGTGGCCAGCAGTGTCTGTGGACCCCCTCTGTGCACCTCGGGAGCTCCCAAAGGCTCCCGGCGGAAGCAGGTTCTGGCCGGCCCTTCCCTGCGGCGTGAACGGTCTCCCCGGACAGTCTGGGAGCGTCTTCTCAGAGGAGGGTCAGGTCTGTCCTGCTTCCAAGAGTGCCAGGGGCCAGAGTGGGGGCAGCAGGGGCCCTGGCTGAGGGGCTGTTCGGTGGGAAGGGTCCTGCGCTGGGTCTGGCTGAGCCTCCGTCCAGGCTGTCCTGGGGCCATCAGTGCTGCGCTGGTCGGTACTTGGGAGACCCATGGTCTTCAGCCAAGGGCAGAGAGTCCCCTAGGGGTCCGCCCTGCCTCCACCGAGCAGCGTCTGCCCTTCCGGCCCCAGCAGAGGGTCCCATGGTTTTAGAGTGAAGTCCTCGGGGTCTGCCCACGTCCGCCCCCCCAGGACCCCCCATTTCTATTCCCAGCAAACACCTTGCCCTCCGTGTCCAGGGTCCTCGTGCGAGGAGGTGCTGTGGGTCGGATTAGTGCACTAGGATCACTAGGGCTGGCCGCACAGGGGGGGCCAGGGTTAGGGGGGCCCTGAGCGGGGATGGTTTGTGGCCAGGTCTCTGTCCCCAATAGTGCCTGGGTCCAGCAGTGGCCACGCGGCTCTGGGCTCCTCCCGGCCGGCACCTGAGCCCAGGGCTGTGCCCTGCGGCTGCCCTCTTGCCCCCACCCCACCTGGCCAGTGCTCGAGGGGTGGGTGCAAGGGTGAGTCTGAGGGACGGGATCCAGTAGGTCCCGGGATGGGGGGGGCCCTTTCTCTGTCTTCTTTTAGCCCAGGAACCTTACAGTTTGGGATCCAGGGAGAGCCCAGGGCCACCTGGTCCAGGCTCTTCCTGCACAGGGAGGAACTGGGCCTGCAGAGGGAGGCTGGCCCGGCCCTGCCCGGGTCATGCAGCGAGCCACGAGCCGCCGCAGAGGACGTCTGCTGACCGGGGATGGCGGTGCCGGGGCCCCAGGAGCTGCAGGCTCCCCGGAGCCCGGGGCGGAGGGCGGGTGCGGGGCAGGCACCGGGCGCTCCCAAGGGGGTTCAGGAGCCCCACGCTCTTCCCATTCCTCTCTGTCCCCCCTCCCGTGGACTCTGGGCACAGTGACCCCCACGCTGGGATGGCCTGAGATGACCTGTGACGGCTCCCTGCTGCTGTGGTGGTGGGGAGCTGGGGAGGGTCTGACGCTGATGGCTCAGAGCTTTGCCCTGGGGTCCAGGCTTCCTGCCTGTGGGTCCTGGGGCTGGGGGCCATCTGAACCTACCCCGAACAGGGAGTGACGTCAGCCCAGTGAGGCTGCTGCCCCCAAGACCTCCCCGGACAGCCCCTCCCCTGCCCTGCTCCCAGCCCGTCTCAGGGCTGCCCTAACCCAGCGCCGCCAACCTGTGGCTTAGACAGTTACACATTTATTGGCTCACGGCCAGGAGGTCAGCAGCCTGACATCGGGGTGTGGGCAGCCCCCCATGACCAGAGGCTCTGGGGCAGGGTCTCCCGGCTTCTGAGGGTCCCAGGTGCTCCTGGGCTTGCACCACAGGGCCCCAGGCTCTGCCTCCATCTCCCCGTGTCTGTGCGTCCCCTTTCGGGAGCACTGGGCCAGGGAGGGCCCTGACGCAGGGAGGCCCCCTGCACGTGACCACACCGACTGTTTCCCCAGCAGGCCACGTCCACAGGTGCTGGAGGGAGGGCCTCCGTGTGTCCTTCCAGGAGGCACAATTCAACCCACAGTGGGGCGTTCGCTGAGCCCCCAACCACCCGCTCCACGAGGGGCCCCAGGGAAGGGGTTCCCTGAAGGAGGGAGAAGAAATGGGGGCCATTTGGGGGCAGAGTGTCCCACAGGGAGCCCTGGAGGAGACTGGACAGCAGGAGGGGTGCCCAGGACTCCCAGCCTCGGGGCGTCTGTGGAAACAGGCACAGCCCTGACTCTTTTCTGCAGGTGGAGACAGCCTGACCCGCCCTTGTCCGCCCGGGTCCCGGACGGCAGAGGAGAACCGGCTCTCCAGCAGCATCTGGGGCTCCTGTGCTCACCGCCTTCCAGACACGTGGGCCGAGGGGGTGGTCCTGGGAACGACAGTGCAGGCGGCCCAGGTGCGCATGGATTTCCTTAGCGTAAGGACAGCCAGCGTCGCACGGGACACACTCACGCTCCGCATCAGGGTTTCTGTGATGGTCGCGTGCGCCGATGTCTGTCTTTCCTCTGGTGGCTTCGGACCTTCTGCCTTACACAGGGGCTCGGATGGGCTCCTGAACCCGCTCCGCCCTCCTCTGGCTCCCACAGGCCCGGGGCTTCAGGTGGGGCTGCTTCTTCCCTCCCAAGGCTCCGAGCCAGAGCTCCGGGGCCACAGCTGGGCCGAGCGGACCGAACCCGTCAAGGTTGGGCTGGTGCCTGCCTGCTTGTCCGGTGGACCCATGGGCTCGCCTGGGCCCCGCTGTCCCGGCCCAGAGCCCCGCGTGGGCAGGACAGGGCAGCCCCCCGCGGCCAGCCAGGCAGCGCCTCCTTGCCGGCGCCAGGCAAACGCCTCGGCTGCTGCCCAGGCCCCGCACCGAGCTGGTTCCTGAGCCTCGGCCGCTGATGGGTGGAGGCCGGACCGTCTCCGGGAGAGCAATGTGGAAGCAATTACTCTGAGAGCCGTCGTTTGAGTAATTCCCAAAGAGACACCAGGGCCGGTCCTTTCGAGGCCTGGTCCACGGCGCCCTAATGAAGCAATTAAGGCAAGGATCCTCCGACTTTGATCTCGATGGGGTAATTTTTACAAAAACATCACGGAGTGATAGATACCCATAACTCAGGGTCCTTAATTGTACTTAATTTGTTTGGAATACGAATGTGTATTTAATTAAAGCCCAGCTCGGCCTGCATGCTTCAAGCAGGGCTGTCAAGGAAAATTAAGACCTAGTTTGCTTTCAAAGTTACTGGTTTTTATCAGGCAAGGACAGCGGTCTTCGAACAGAAGGTTAGAGATAATTAGGCTGAGAGCTACAGCCGAAGAAAGTGGGAGAAGGCACCAGGAGGGGGTGGGGAGACCCCGGCGGCGGGAGCTCGGGAGGGGGTGGGCCGGAGTGGGGGGCTGCCCACGGCCAGGCCTTCAGGACATCCACTCTGTGCCCCATCGCACGGGACCCAGCTCTCTGCCCACTGGCTTCGGGGGGACTCTGCCACTGGACCCTTGCCCTGGGAGGGCCGTGACGACCCAGCCCGCTCCTCAGTAAGAGATGGGGGAGCTGAGGCACAAGCAAGCACCCGAGTTCCCCCAGGTCACACGGGACCACCCCTCTGTCCCTCTCTGCCATCACCAGTGTGTGTCCCAGAGCTGTGGTTTTGTCTGGCCTTGGGTGCTGGGCCCGGCTGACTGTGGATCTCTGGGGAGGCTTGTGGGGTGATTCGGAGCACAGGCCGAGGGGCAGATCCAAGAGGAGAGAGGAGGCAGCCCGTTCCACCCAACACGTGTCGAGTTCTGGGCTCCTGGACACCCCGAGGTTTGCAAGGGACCTGTAGGGATGATGTCTCCGCTCTGTTGGACAGCCCCAGGCCTGCCTGGAGCCCGGTGGGCCACAGGTGGGGAGGCAGGTCCGTGGGGTGGGGGAGGAGGCGGGGAAGGAGGTTGAAAACTTCTCTGCTCGCTCATCCCAGGCTCCTGCTGGCGGCCCGGGCAACCCGGCTTTGGGGAGGGGGTCCCAGCCCAGCCTGGCCCACGGCCGGGTCTGCTCGCCCGGCTTCAGCCCCGGGCGCCGAGCAACGCTGTCCCTGCTCACTGCCCGCGGATGCGGACGTGAGTCTCCGACCGCGGATGCGGACGTGAGTCTCCGACCGCGGCTCCCTTGTTCTCGAGCCACAGTGGCGGCTCAGCAGTGTCCCTCTCGAGCGACCGTTCACAGGCCTGTTAGTAACTGTCTTTTCAAGTGTCAAGAGGAGAAGTAACTTGTTCCAAGACCCAGCGGGTGACCAGAGGACATTGGTTCAGAATCCGCATCCTGGGCCCCTGTGTTGCTCCCACCGCATGTGTCATGGCCTTGGTGTGTGTGTGTGGGGGGCTGCCCTGTCTGTGTGTCCCCAGGGGCTGCTGCTGGGAGTGTCTGTCCGTCAGGCGTGAGGGTGTCATAAGCAGGGACCCCGGGAGGTGCGGCGTGCAGGTGACCGGCAGGTGGGTGGCGCACTCCAGGGCACGGAACAGCCGCCAGCCTCCCAGGATGCCCAGACCTGAGGCCTGGTTCCTGCGTGGCTTCCTGGGGCCACCCAGCATCTCTCCCCCGTCCTGGAGGCCGTGGTGCGAGGGTCAGGCGTGGGCAGACCTGGTTCTCTCTGGAGGCTCGGAAGGAGACGGCAGCGGTCCCCTGCCGTCCGCGGCGGTTCTCGGCTGGAGACGGGTCTCTCACCTCGGCCTCACCACTCGGTGCTCTCCCCACACGTCTGTCTGTCCACGTGTCCTCTTTTGAGAACGACACCGGTGATAAGGGGTGAGGCGCCCCCAACCCCAGGGTGACCTTATCTTAGGTAATGACATCAGCTAGGACCCTATTCCTGACCTGGAGGTCGGGACTAGATCGTGTGGGCTCAGCGACGCGACTCCGCCTCCGATGAGGTTCCCATGGGCTGTGGGGGGTGAAGTGAACTGGTGTGTGTCTGGGGGTGAACAGAGCAGCTGCCCAGACAGGGCAGGGGCGTGGCGGGCTTGGCTGTGAGCGGTCCAGCCCTGGGCGTTAGCGTGGCTCCTGACGGCTGTGTCCGGGGAGACAGGCCTCCCCCGGAGAATGACAGATGCAGCTGGTGTGGGCAAGGACCTGGTTCCTCAGCACCTGGGATGGGGTCCTGCCAGGAGCTGGGGGTCACCGGCCCTCCAGGCGAGGGGGGAGCTTCAGGAGTGCTGGAGGGCCGGAAGGGCCCTGGGGGCCGAGCGGCCTGGGGTGGCAGGTGCAGGGCGCTCAGGAAGTCATGAAGGACCCCAGGGGCACCAGTGAAACTAGGGCCCGGAATCAACTACAGCCTCCGGGACAGACCCTCTGCCTACGCAAAGGTAACAGGACCAGCACACAAATGTCCTCCTCCCGACGCCGGCCGTCCCCCGTGGTCTCACTACTCACTGGCTCCCTCCGCCGTGCCCCGTCCTCTCGTGGTGGGACGCTCCGAACTAGCATGCTGACGGGTCTGGGTCCTCAGCGGGCCTCCTTTGTCTCACGTTGGCTGCTGTGGTCTCCCCGCCACACAGCCCCTGCCAGCCCACGGCGAGTTCCGGGCTCCAGCCTCACCTCCCCTGCAGCCGCAGCCTTCTGTCCCCTTTGGGATGTGGCATCGGTCACTCCTGCTGGGACACGCTGGCTTCGTGGCACATGGAGCCGCCAGAGGCCAGTGGTCTGTCTTGATTCAGGGGAGCAGGGATGTGTCCCCCAGCGACAGCCCCTGGACCAGCAGCCTCCAGCGGTGGGCCTGAGTGTGTGGGGGGCCAACCCCAGCGTGTGGCGCGTCTCCTCTCTTGGGGCTCTGGCCGAGCACAGAG
Organism: Mustela erminea; assembly: GCF_009829155.1. Classification (NCBI taxonomy): domain Eukaryota; kingdom Metazoa; phylum Chordata; class Mammalia; order Carnivora; family Mustelidae; genus Mustela; species Mustela erminea. The sequence goes on along the minus strand of NC_045623.1, from coordinate 108,337,642 downwards.
CCCCGATCCCTCTCCCACGTCGGAGGGTCCGTGCGCCAGACCCTGAGCCTCAGGGAACCTCACTCGTGAGTCTGGGCTTTTGTGGGTTTACCGCTGCCTCCGGTGCACGTGGGTCTTACTAAGCCCCCCAAGACATCGGTGGGGTCCCGGCCATCAGCAGCCCTCCACTCGTCATGGTTGGCTAAGCCGGACACGCTGCAGGGGCCTCGGGTGGCGGACGTCTGCTGCCGAGCTCACAGCGGCCGGTGGGGGTTGACGTGGGTCCGGGCAGGATGGAGAGGCGGGTGGCACGTCCCCTGGGCGAGAGCGTGGTCTCCGCACAGACAGACGACAGCACCCTGGCCACGTCCAAGTCCTGGGCCGTCCACCAGGGTTTCGTGGGTTTTCCCTGTCGAGCCCTCTAGCAGACCGGTCTGCCCCACGGTCTTTGCTCCCGGCCTGTGAGGTTGCTCCCAGTCCTCGCTGGCGGCTGCGGGAAGTCCCAGAGCCTGCGGTCTTCCGTCTCTGGGCAGGGGCCGAGCGCCCTTTGGAGGGTGATGGGGACCATGTCTCAGGGCCCTTCCGCAGGGCGCCCTCCTCCCCTGAGGCTGGGGCTCAGACTGTGAACGGCCCCAGGGACCCAAGAGACGGGTGGGGCTGCCGATGGTGATGGCCAGCAGATAGGGACCCTGTGGTGTCCACTGTGGGTCACGTCCTGCTTTTATGCTTTTATGCCCAGAGACACGGTCATCGACCGGCCCTGACGAGGGCACTCACTGGTTTGCTGTCCCTCCATCTGCGGCCCGGGCAGCTCCTCTGCTGGTCCGTGGCCCGGTCACGGCTCCTTCACTGGAACGGGAACCACTGCCGCAGCAGAGCGTGTGACTGAGTGGCCCCTCCCCCAGACCCCAAGCCCCTGTGCCGCCGCGATGGGACCTTCTGTGGCTCGGTCTTTATGGAAGGACTAAATGCAGGAGTGTGAGATGGGATAGGCTGGATTCCCCAGGGGAGCCCCAACGGCCACCACGTGTCTTGTAAGAGGGGGACGCAGAGCAGATATGGGAAGATGCTGGTTTCAAGGCTGGGTGACGTGGCCACAAGCCATGGGGATGCCCACAGCTCCCGGGGGCTGGGGCACGGAAGGGACTCTCCTCTCGGGCCTTTGGAGGGACGGTGGCCCCATTGATGTCTTGGCTGTGGCCCAGTGGCCCCGATTTCGGCCTCCTGGCTTCCAGAACTGGGGGAGAGGAGACGTCTGTTGCTCTAGGCAGCCAGGGAGGGGTCCCACATTACAGTGGCCCCTGGAGACCAACTCAGGGTGGCCGGTCCCTGTGTCCTGGCCTGCAGGGGTCAGCAGCTGTACGGGGCTCCCTCATGGATGTGTGTCTCTCTCATGCCCAAGGGCATGGCTCCGGGCCCTCCCGCGGACTTGGGGTGCGGGATGCGTGCTGAGTGCAGGCGTTCCTCCTCCGTCCGTCTTCCTGCCGGGCAGGGAGGTTCTGACGTCTCCCTCAGCTGCGGGCGGCCGCTGGGTGCAGACCCGTCGAACAGCCGGGCAGCCCGCGCGGCTGCTGTGGCCCTCCCGCCGGAACCCACATCTGGTAGGTAAACCCCGTCTGGGGGCCTGTGGGGCGTCCAGACCCCACCCCATCCTGGCAGAAATGCTCTGAAACCAGCTCTCCAAGATTTCCCCTAAGTCTCTGTAGCAAAGCCGTACGCTTCTTCGGGCGCGTCAGCTGCGTCCTCCTGGTCAGATGTCCCCGTCCCTCGTGCTTGCTGAGCTGGGAGCCGGAGGCAAGATGGCTTGTGGCCGACCTTGGGGCGTCTGGGAATTGTGCCCCGAAGCCGCTCCCCAGATGAGGTTGCCTTGGGGTCCCCCATGGGGGAAGGCGGTGGCTTCCCTTCCCGGTCAGAGGCCCAGACGTGTGGAGCCCCAGCACGTTCGTCTCTGCCTGTGGCCATAGCTGTCCCCGCGTCACTCTGACGCCCTTACATGCCCTCAGCAGCGCCCGATCTTGACGCTGTGGCGCTCAGGAAGGCCGTCCCCGGCTGAAGGAAGCGAGAGGACTTTGGTGCTGATGCACGTCCCCAGGTCCCCGGAGAAACCGGGGTGCGTAGAGTCCTCAGGGACACTTCCCGCAGTCCCCACTCCCACGCCACCGGCAGCTGTGGCCGCCACGCAGTCCCTGAGCCACGTCCTTCACGGGGAGCTTCGTGGCCCTCAAGCACGGGCGACGACTCTGTCCCTGCAAGGCCACCACGTGGCACAGGAGGCGAACAGCCCGCGTTTCCCAGCCAAGGACGTGTGCAAGAGATCCGGGGTCCCCGCTCGGATGGTTTGGATCCTCGGAGAGCCCCCAGTGCGGAGGTAGCCGCCAGCGTCCAGCCAGGAAACGCAGAACCTTCCTGGGTGCCTGCGACCGCTCCGACGGGAACCTGCTGTGCTGGGCGGGGCAGGGGTGCCGGGAGCAGCCACCACCCCGGGGCCGACGGGAGCGGCGGCTGGCCGTGAGCTGGCCTTGTCCCCACGCCTGGCACTCCTGAAGCTGGCCCCGGCTTTGGGGGCCGGGTCCTTCTGTCATTCAGCTTCAGATAAAATGCTCTGCCCCCAGAGCAGCGCCGCCCGGGTGTCCCCCCTCCCCTCATCGCCCCCCCCTTCCGCTTGCCCCAGAGCCCCGTGGAGGGCCGGCAGCAGGGCCCCCAGCCGCTGAGCCCCCACCGCGGACAGATGGCCTCTGGACATCGCCCTGGCTCTCCTCCTCCTGCTTGGCCCTGTGTCCTGAGGAGGCTGCCTTGGAGGGACACTCTTGGCTGTCCTGCCCCAGTGTCCCACGGGGACTGGCCAGGGAGAGGCCCCAGCAGGTGGTCAGAAGCAGGTCAGAGGCCTGGGTTGGGGGGGATGCCACGCTCGCTGGGTCCTCATCCCCCAACCTTGCCCTGCCTCTGCAAGGGACCCTCACCCCTGCGCCTCCCGCATGCCTGGACCTTCTCTCTCTTGCCAGGACCTTGACTCATCAGGATGGTTTGACGATTGCACCGGGGCCGTGGATGACCCTTCAAGGCCTGGGGGGGGCACTCTCTTCTCTCCACGGCCGCTCAAAGGCGAGGCAGCGGGAAGGCTGCCCCGGGCTCTGTGAGGACCCCCGCGGTGGGCGTGGGGCAGTGGCCCCCACCTGCAGCCCAGCAGCCTGCTTGGGGACACCTCTCTCTCTGCAGACGGTGGGCCCGTGTGCACGGTGCACTCCCCGCTGTCAGAGCCAACGCCCCCTGCAAGCTCACCATCTTTGGGGAGGGCAGGCCGGGGCGTGTGGGAGTGTCTGTCCCCGTGGAGGGCTCTTCTAGGGTACAGCCCCCAGGGCCGTAATCGGGGATTTTCCTGGTGTGCCGTTTTTAATAGATGTTATTATGGTTTGGAGTCTGATATTCTGGCAATTATCTTCCTAGGCATCATCCTGTGCCCTAATAATGCCATTAGGGGCTCAACGTGAGAGTCTTAAAATAGTGATTATTTATAGCGTGCGCCGTTGCACCTTGAGCAATCCTGACTTCAGTCGCACTGGGTCTGGGCGTGCGCGTGGGGCCCGCGGCGGATTTCGGGTCTGTTGGAGCTCCGACGAGTGGCTGGGAAGCAAGGGGTCGGGCCTCGGCTGGGAGAGGCCGGGTCCAAGCAGCCTGAGCCCAGCTGCCTGAGGCAGAGCTGCGTCCGGCTGGCCAGGGCGGCTATGTGCCGGCTTCCCCCCAAGGCCATGAGCGGCAGGGCATCAATGCAGGGGTCCGTGATGGCTGCGTCCGGGCCCCATGGGTCACCATCGCTGGGCTGCTTTTCTGGCCCCGGGCTGTGGGATGGCAACATCCAAACATCTCCTTCAAGACGGAGACGTGTGCCACTGAGCAAGAGGCCAGTCTCAGGGCCAGTGGGGATGCCGGGACCCCGTGGTGGGGAGGGTGGGGGCGGGGAGGGGTGCACAGCCCCCTGCGAGTCTCGTCCCCTCCCCGCTGTGCTCTGTGCCAGGGTGACAGGCTGCAGAATGCAGTCCCCAGGGGCCACGGCACTTGGCGGCTCTCGGAACCGGGAGCCGGTGTGGAATCTTTGTTAGCGGCTTGGACATACATCTTTTAAATTATAAATCGATAAATAGTTAATTCAATAATAGAACTCTCTTGAATATTTCATGCTGCCCGCGCACCACGGAGCTTGGCCTGGATGTTGATGGAACAGCTGCGGCAGAGGGACTCGAGGCAAACGTCCCCCAAACTCCCACTAGCAGCTGCGGTCGCGGTGGGGGGTGGGCGCGTGTCCCCTCCACGCACCTGGGACCCCGCCGGCATCTGCGTGGCGCCCAGGAGGTGACCCTCTGGAGGCGTGGGCGTCACCTCCGTAAACCACCGCTGCTTGGAGGGGAGACGGAGGTTTGATGAAAATGAGGTATTTGGGGGTTTGTGCCCCGAGATCTAGATGTGGAAGCCCTGACGGCCAGGACCCCCGGATGTGGTATCTGTTCGTTAGGAGGTGATTAAGGCACATGTTGCGGGGGGGCTCTGGTCCCTTCCGACTGGGCGCGGAGGTCAGGGCACAGACGCACTCCGAGGCACGGTAGCATGAGGACCCCGGGGCAGCACGGAGCCCTCAGGAGACCTGACCCTGCCCTCTCCCGCATCTTAGACTCTCGGGCTCCAGGACAGTGTGAACATGTGATGTGGGAGCCGAGGGGTCTGCAGTGCTGTGGCCGGCCCCGCACACGGACACAGGAGGCGGCGGGGCATGCCCCTGCCCTGACCGTGCACTGTCTGTGATGGCTGAGCCGGGTGTGGGCTCTGTCCCTCCCTCCTGGAGACCGGGCTGACCAGGAGACCAGGCCCTGGCCCAGCACGGGGGAGCTTGCTGCCACCACCGTGGCCCATGGTGCCGGGGAGGTTTGCCCCTGGGCATCGGTGGAGAGACCCAGGGTTTCCGTTCCTGTCCCTTCCCAGCATGGTTCCCAGGTGTCTGGGGACAACGTGTGGCCCCAGGAAGGTAGAAAACCAGAGCTCATGTCAGGCATGTCCGTTCTGAACCATGACCCCCTCCATCCCTGCTCCCACTTGTGTGGCTTGGGTCCACTGGGAACCTCAGGCTCCTCGTCACCCTCACCACGTGCAGCTCTGGGCCTGGCGCAGCAAGTGTGCTTCTGCTGGGGTGGTTGCTCTGGGCATCTTCAGCTTGGTCCGTGGTCTGGGAGTGGGTCTGGCCGGGAGGGGTAGGGCCTGGATATGCCTGTCTAGGGCCTCTCTGGGGCCTGGCGAGTGAGTCTGCCTTGATCCGGCCCCCGTGTAGGTCCAGCTGCCAACCTGGCCCCGTGGACCTGGGCTTTGCCCTGAGGAGGGTCCCGCTACGGTCTGTGGAGGCTGCTGTACCGTGGGCCTGGAGCCCAGGGACTGGGAGATTGCAGTGTAGTCAGTTGAGCTTGGTGATTTTCTAGAAGGTCCTAGGACCTGGGTCCGAGGTCAGGCCCCATACTGCGGTGCACACAGGTCCCCTGGCCATGAGCGGTTTGCTCATACGCTCACTGCTGGAGTCCCCACGAAGCTCAGAGGCCCTGGCCAGCACCCAAACGTGGTCGGCACCGCGGGCCACATGTCAGCTCAGAGGTCGGTGCCGGCGGCGCAGGCCCGTGGGTGGGGGTCGTGCCAGACATTGTGTTCTTTGTGTAGTCAGCCTTTCCGGCAGCAGGTCTTCGTGGGTTCTTTGCCCATGTGGCTGGCGTGGGGCTGAAGAGCTCCCAGCTCAGAGGCAGGGCACCCACTGACTAGTGGGCCCCTCTGAGCGGACTCTGGCTGCTTGGGGGTGGGAAAGGAGGGATGCCCGAGGGCCTCTGGTGAGCAGAGCAGACCCTGGCCCCGCAGACTCTGGCCTCGCGCGTCATTCCAGGGTAGCCCCAGGTGGTGTCCGCAGCTCCCCAGGCCTGGCCTGGCGGGTCATACCGGGCTTGGGCTGTTGATGTGGGCAAGCGAGACCCTGCCCCTTGCTGTGGGACACGGGCTGGAGAAGCACTGATCTGGGTCAGGGAGGGACAGCTGGCCCCAGACTCCCAAACCGCTTGCAGGGCCTATCAGTCCTGCCTATGCACCCCTTTGCTGCCCGACCTCACCCCCTGGAAAACTCGAGAGGGACATGTCCCCTGGGCCCGGGGATGCTTGACCTCAGGCGGCCCTCCCCGGGGTCTGGGTGGGCCTCTCCAGAGTGTTCTGGACCCGGGGCAGTCAGTGCGGAAGGGTTCAGGCGGTGGCCACGTATAGCAGCCTTTGACTTGGGTCTTGGAGGGCCCGTCCCGAGGCTCGCAGGCATGGGGGCGCTGCGTGTGAGGGTCTCTGAGGCGGTCTGAGCCCCAAGCGCCCACAAATCCACTCCTGCCAGACGGCCCTGAGGTTGGCTCTGCCCCGGTCACGGTGGCCAGTGTGGACCCGGGTCTGCGGCTATGTGTGTGGGGATGAGAGAAGGGTGTGGGGGTGGGCGTGGCAGCCGGCGGGGACGGGCTCCCCCCACGGAGACAGGCCGATGGGCTCGGGATCTGCAGAGCTCACTCTGTGCCCTCAAGCCCAGGAAGGTGGGCAACGGCGGCCTGCGGCGGCCCCATCCCTGCACAGGTGGCCTTGGAGCAGCCAAGGCGCCACAGCCGAGACGCCGCGTCCCCTCCGCGTGCCGCTGTTCCCGCGCGGCCCTGCCTCCTGGCCTGTTAGCCCAGCCGCCAGCGCCGCGGCACTGACAGTAGATCCCTGTCTCTTTAATCAGCCAGAATGAGCGCGGCGCGCTGCTGACAGTCCAATTTTCTGCTAACAGATTGTAGCCTCGCGGAGCCCAGCGCTCAGCTGATTTTTATTTCTGCTGGAGATAATTCAGCACGGGAGGACCCGCCACCGTCCGCCCGCCTCGCCCTTCAATAAATCTTGCCACCAAGGCGTTCCTTACCCCCCTGTCAGGCACCGGCTGCTGGCGACGGACAGAGGCTCCGCAGGCCGGTGGCCTTTAGGGCCCGTGGTGGAGCCGGGGGCACGCCGTGTCTGCCGTCCTTGCCGGACTCTTCTGTGGGGGTTGTGGGGCCGCGTACGTCAGAGGCCTGGGCAGGGGGGCTGCGTGCACGCGTACACCCGAGTGGGCACAATGAGTGTGCCTTACCTGGGGGTCCGCGTGCGTGTGAGGGTGCGAGTGGTGTTTGCGTGTGTGGGTGCGCACGCGTGAGGGCTGAGCCATCTCAGGTTTCGTGTGGCTCTCCAGCCATCTTCCCCAGGCTGTCACCTCCCGTTCCTGTTTTCCGTGACCATGTGGACGACAACCCTCAGCGCACCTGCTCCAAGAGGAGCTTCGGGTGGCGGCTGCTGTCCGACAGACCCTGCTGCTCGACGACAGACCCTACAGGCGTTCCTGGGGTTCGCGGTGCTCCCGGGAGGCTCTTGCAGCAGCAGCTTCCACACTGCGCCTCCAAAGGAGACCACGTGGACGGTGTGGCCCCTCGCACCGACCCTGCTCAGGGTGGCCCTGGGCACACGCAGCCTGCTGTCTGCCCTTCTTCCAGACGCCCGTCCCCAAGGCTGTGCCCCGCTGGGCTTTGCGTCTGGACCTGGTTCCTGGGGTGTCTGGGGGCAGGCGGGGCCTCTGACTCACCCGAGTCCTGACGCCTGCTGCCTCTGCTGGGTAGTGGGCAGGGCGGGGTGCTCGGGCCCAGGCCTGAGTCCAGTAGAGCCTTCGGGGGGGTACTCGGGGATCCCCCCTTCGGATCCTTGCCACCATCAGTTCTGTACAGAGACCCAAAATGACTGATCGTGAGACGCAGTCGTCGGAGGCCGGCTTCCGGTGCCCGCCAGCGAGCTCAAGTGTGAGACGCCGGTGCCGGCCTCTGGCCCAGGCTGCAGGCAGACAGGAGGCGCACCTGTGTCTCTGGGCGGCACGCCTCTGTCCTTCGCGCTGGAACAGCCCCGAGCCGGTGCTTGGACCCTCCCTGGCCTTCCTGGGGGAGAGCTCCGCCTTCTGCCTGCACGGGAAGACCAGCGTGGGCAGGGACGTCCCCGCAGCTCTGCTCCTCCTGCCCCAGCTTGTCCTGTTTCTCAGGGCCGAGAGCCAGGGGGTATCCGACCCCTTGTTCCCCGGGTCACTCCGCCTGCCCCCCAGCACTGGCTGGACCTCCACTGGCCGAGCCAACGGGGAAGGGGGACGGGGCTGCTGGGGCGCTCTGCTGCTGCCCCACACACCATGGACAGGAAGTTTCCCCCATTCGTGCGGCAGACCAGGGAGCTGATGTCTCTGACCAGGTCAGGGTCCCCGCTGCGCTCAGGGCCCCGCAGGGAGAGGACCCAGCAAAAGTGACCTCCCAGCAAACTGTCCCACGCGGAACTTCTCAGCCAGGGCAGGAGAGGCCAGGAGGCCGAGCTCAGAACGCGCCCGTGCCTTCTTGTGGCCCAGGCAGACGTCACAAACGAAATGCAGTGGCGTGTTCTCTCACAAGAGCCACTTGGGTCTCTGCTCCAGGATGAAGTTTCTCTGGGGCAGCTCCCTGCCAGGGACTGTGCTTGCTGTCCTGACGCTGGGGCGGCCCAGCCTCCTGCAGAAGCCCAGGCTTCGTGCCCAGCTCTGCCGCCTCTGCCCAGGCCCTGGGTCTCCCCTGGGCAGGCGTGCCGCACTATCAGACCCAAACCTTGCTGTGCAACCCCGGAACGCCCACACTGCTCGCTTCCTGGCTGATGGCGGTGCCACGTCTTGCTGGACCCCCACGGGCCCCACCCCTGGAGATGTGACCTCTCCCCCAATGGGGGGGCCTTGCTCGGGTCACATGTCCTGCGCTGGTGACTGTGCGCTGAGGCCCAGCGACAAGGGACCCGGTGATAGCCTTTCTGACCTCCTCCTCCTCTGAGATCCTGGAGGGTGGGCAGGCGTCACGGGTCACCCCTGCGTGGACACCGACTTCTGACTCTGACGTCCTGTGTCAGCGGCTCTCAGCAGCCCGTTTTCAGAGCGGCTCCAGGCTCATTCTCCGCCACCAGTGGGAACGGAGCTGGCTCTGCCCACGGGCGGCAGTCGGGCTCCACTTGGAGGACCCCAGGGCAGGACAGCTTCTCCAGCCTTGCCTGGGTGAGAAGCGCCAGGCTGTCCTGGCCCCTGGTTCTCTGGCTCCAGAGCCAGCTCTTGGGGACCCCTGACTCCCCAGCTCCTGGGACCCCACCACCCTCCTCAAGCCAGGCTGCAGGGACGGACGGGGGCTGCAGGACGGACGGGGGCTGCAGGGTTCCCAGGGACAGGATTTAATACGATGATGCAGGACCTGGCTGGCCCCGCCCTGAGGGTGGGGCTACAGGGTGTGCTGAGCCATCAGTTGACCTGGACGAGGGGTACCTCCAGCTGGGGGAGGTACAACTCTCCTGGGCCCTCCTGTCACCTTCAAGGGCTCCCACTGGATGGAACCCTCCAGAAGCCAAAGGATGCAGGTGCCATTGCTGCGGTCCACACCAAGACAGGGAGCAGGGGCTGCCAGAGCCCAGGTCTGAGGGGCAGAGGGCAGATGTGGTCCACGGTGGGGGTGGCCCCTGGCATCCGGCCCAGCTGCTCCTGAGGGACTGTGGGCCTCCTTCTGCCCCCAGGATGATCTCCTTCTGGACCCCTGCCCAGGAAACTGTCCTCCTGGGTCAGCAAAGCCTCCTGTCCCGCTCTTGTCCACAGACGCCCACTTTTGCTGAGCCCCTGAGTGGCCCCTGGAGTGGCCGGACTGGGCAGTGGGATGCGGCCACGCCCTTGATCTGGCCTGAGATTCAGTCCCGGGGATGACCTGGGCCCGGCTCTGAGCTGGATGGAGAGGCTGGGCCGCGGGCAGTGATTCCCGACGAGACCTGGCCCCCTCCTGCCCTGCCCACGGCCGGGCAGAGAGCAGCCCGCTGGCACGACCCTCCAGAGAGCTCTGCTGGGAGCAGAAAGACCAAGGCTCGGGCCCAGCACCCCACGCCTCCATGAAGGCCCCGGGGCTGGCCCGGCCCCTCGGGACAGCAAGGCACTGCTGCTGTCGGTGCTGGGGGAGGGGGTGCTGTGGGGCCTGCGGCGTCCTGGGTGTGGCCGTGGCAGGTCCCAGGTAAGCGGCCTTTCCAGGAGGGCCTGCAGGTCACGCCAGACCACGTGAGGGCCTGCGGCAGCCTGGAGCCAGCGGGGTAGGTGGGGACCGTGTGGCAGAAATAGAACGTGCCGTTGTCCTCGATTACTTTCTGGTCCCCAAGCTCCCGAGAGGGCAGCCGCACGCACGTGGGGTGGCAAGCGCCGGGTCTGTCCTGGGACGCCTCCGCCGCCAGGGTCGCGGTTCCGGAAGCGCTGGAAGGGGCACCCCAGCTCTTTCTTCAGGAGACGACGAGGGTCACGGATGCCGGCAGCACTCACGGTCACGCTGGCTCCTCGGACAGCTCGGTCTCTGGGCCCAGGCCCGGTGCGGAGTCCGGCAACGCGCAGGAGCACGTGAGCGACAGAGGTGATGTTCTGGCCGCTCGGGTGGGGGCGCGGGCGGGACTCGGGCTCCGAGTACCGGTTTGTTCTTCTTAAAGAAAAACCTGATTTTGCTCTGGCCTCCTAAGGAGTTCTGACCCCACGCCCCCAAGGCAATCTCGACATCGTGTGCGTCATATTCAAATGACCCGAGCCCTCTGTCCTGAGAGGTCCTGCGGGCCAGCCCGGCCCCACCACTGGCTCAGCGCTGCCGGCAACCTGGGATGCCCTCCCGCTCGGTCACAGCCCCGGGGCCTAAGGGGCAGTGGCTCGGAGGCTGGTGCCCCCAGATTCACGTGCCCGCACGTGTGCAAGCACACACTCAGACGTGAGAGTGAACACACACACGGACATGTCTATGCACACGTGCACTTAAACACACAAGATGGAGATGTGTGCTTGCACAGGCCACGGATACACACGTGACCACGTGTGCACACACGCACACTCGCGAAGTCCTCACCTGGGACCTAGGGCCCCTCCAGAGTCCGACAGAGTGTGGGCCCGGGGCTCTCTGGGCGCCAGGTGCCACAGGTCCCACAGCGGGAAGACGCCGCCAGGGGCCAGCCGTGCGTGTGCATGGGTGTGTGTGCCGGTGCACACGTGTGTGTGAATGCAGGCGCAAAGAGAACCACCCCCGCGTGTCTGTATCGCACTGCCGCTAGGGGCGTGCTCGCCTGTCCTCACGCACCTGCTGGGTCACTTACACACGGCCTCATCGGGACTTGTGCTCAGGTGCCCGGGTGTGGGGCCAAGGCCAGGGGCCGCCCACGGCTGGGGGACAGCTGCCTGGGGCCCTCCGTGAGCTCCCCCCACCCGCCCCAGTTCAGAGCCACCCAGGATGCGGGCGGCCTCCCCGGCCACCCCCTGGCTCTGCTCTGGCTGCCCCAGAATGGGGGGGTCGGGGGCCTGGTCCCCACAGCGGGTCCTGACCCGAGGGCCGCGCCGCCCCCGCGGGCGCGTCTCGACTGACAGGCTGGCATTTCCCTTCCTGTGTGCTCTTTCTTCTCCCTGACGGGTCGACAAGCGCAGCCGTGTTCCCTGACAGACGGAAATATCAGACCCCAGGTACCGGGACAAAGCTGCCTTTAAACTTTAACGAGTGGCCATAATGGAAATAAAATGTAAAACTCGCCTTCAAGTGTGGGGTTTCTGTTTTATCGGAGAAAAAGTGCCTTAAATAATAAATAAACTACGCATTCCCACTCGTTTACATGCGTGAATATTTAAAACATGCAAAACTCTGGAAGACGCATTTGCTGGGAGTGGAAGGAAACACTTCTCTAACTCCCCAAACGCGTAAGTGAAGGACAGTGGGCCGAGGCGGGAAGGCAGAGCGCAGCATCTTCGGTGCGGACGGCGGGCGCGGCTCTGGGGACGGGCCTCCTGGCACGCACTGGCCCCGGCGTCCGTGCTGTGCCCGCCAGCCGCTCCCCGAGCCCCGGTCCCCGTGTCCCCTGCGCACGGTCTGCTGGGCCGCTGCCCCGGACACGTGCCCATCCTGCCTCTCTTGGGACGTCCCTCGTTCTGTGAAGACCTCACCCCTGGTTTGGTGGCCGCTGGGCCCCGAGGCCACATAGTTCCCGGGACGCCAAAACAGGGACAAAGGGACAAAGTCCCACCAACCAGGGGCCTCCTACAGCCGAAGTGGACACCCTCTCGGTCTGCAGGCCGGAAGTCCGAAACCCCAGAGGGTGCCGGTCCCTCCGGGGGCTCAGGGAGGCCCTTCCCGCCTCTGCCGGCTCCCTGGGTGTCCAGGTGACCCCCGACCTCTGCTCTGTGGTCACACAGCTGTCTGCTTCCCGTGTCTCCTCCTCCTCCAGGACCCCGGCGGCTGGATGAAGGCCCGCCTCGTGCTCGGATGCCACCGTCCCAAAGACTCTATCCCCACATGAGGCCCCGGTCCCAGGTACCTGGGCTGAGGACCCACAGCTCTGGTGCACCGTGGAGCTTCCCAGGACTTTTTCTGGGCCGGGTCCCTCTGCCTGCGCCTGGGCTGACGCCCTCCGGGGGGTTCTGCTGGGGGTGCCCGGGCCTCCCCCTCCCCGCCCCCATCAGCCGCAGAGCCTCTGGAATCAACTGGCATTCGCCGTCCCTTGGACACTGGGCGTTCCGCAGCTCCGAATCTGAGGACACTCAGGACCCAGTTCTCAAAACGCTGTTAGGCCCTGGAGTGCGTCGGCCACGTTCAGCGGGTGGGACGTGAGGGCCCTGCCACCGGCTGCGAGCACTTCAGAGCACGGGGACCCGTGGTGGCTCCTCTCCACACCTGCTCTTCGTGGCGCCCCAGGACAGGCGTGGGTGCCGGGAGGGACCGCGGGCCGGGCTGGGAGCCCTTCTGGGAGGGCTTGGCCTGCTGGGTCCCCGCGCCAGCCACCTGCCCTTTCCTCATCCCGTGGCCATGGCCCCACGCCCCAGCATGCCAGCGGCCACATCCTTGGATAAAGGGAGAGCGGGCAGGCAGACGGAACCCACGTGTGCTTTGTCAGGTCCTCTGCAGAAGTTCCTAAAGGTTTAAGAAGGAAGTGGTGTGTTTGGGGGCCCTGAGGAGAGTGAGAATCTCGTTGCCCGATAAGCAGCTTCCCTGTGGACGCCGGCGTTTCGGGCTTCTGTGATTCCCTGGCACGTCCCCGCAGAACAGGAAGTGGCCCCATGAGACCGGGCAGGAGGGCAGAGCCAGGACGGAGAGCCGGCCGGGCCCAGGTCTGTGCCCCGGGCTCAGCAGGGCCCAGTTACCTGGCAATCCGCTCTGCTCCATTACCCCGCAATCTCGGAAACCCACTAGTGCTTTAATGATAATTCCTTCTGCTCACCCACCTGGGAGCGCTCAGAGTCACCGGTCAATTATTCATCGCCTCTCCCCCCCGGGACGGAGAGGCGGCCGGACGGCCCCCGGCTGCCAAGGGCTTTCTGGCGTCGGTACATTAAATTTTAAACTCCCCTTTCAGGTATCGGGAAGGTCAAGCTCGAGGGACTGTGTGCTCTTGAGTCTTTGAGAGAGGACGGTCCCGGAGGTCCCTGGGACAGAGCTGACCTCTGGGCTCCCGGGGGAAGAAGGTTCCAGAGCCGTAAGCACACCGGCCAGCTAGAGGGGGAGCGCCCCACAGGCCGGAGCGTATCGCGTTTGTTCCTAGTACCCCGGAGCTCGGTGCGGAGAGCCCACGAGCCGGCAGGGGCCAGGTCACCCGTGGGGAAGCTGAGGTGCTGAGGTGTGGCTTCCTTTCGCAAGTCCCCGGGGGTCAGGAGGGGCGTCCGCGGAGGCCCCATCCTCGCTGGCGGGCCACGAGTCTGCCGCTCCTCTGCGGCTCTGCGCGCAGACAGACGGAAGGCTTCTGGGACGGCGACCGCGGCCCGTTCTCATTACGGCCGGATAGAAGCCCGTGAAATTCTAACACTAACAACATCATTTCTTTCAGCAGCATCGTGGCAGAACGGCTTTACAACGGTGTTTTACGCGCTACATGTGCACCATAAATATTTCCATAAAAACATGCATTAAAATAGAAAAGTGGGCCCCTGGATATCAGAGGTTGGGAGGGGGAACCCGCAGCAAAGCCATGTGGCAGCCTGCTCAGCGGGAGCCGCTGCGGCCGGGACTTCCCAGGGGGCCTGGGAGGCAGAGCGGGGCCCCTTCCCCTCCCCCAGGCTGAGCACCTGCCACGCCCACCCCGCTGGCCTCAGCTCTGCCTCCAGGCTGTGTCCACCCTCCTAGGGGCTGCCCCTCTCTGGACCCACACCTGGGGGGTCGTCCCGCCCAGCCTCCCCTCCTAGCTGCCCCTACTTGACCCCAACCACATACTCCTCCTGGCGAGCCCTTCCCAGCCAAGCCCCCTTCAAGCTGGACCCGCCGGGCAGGGTGGGTGTCCCCAGTGGGCCTGCTCAGAGCAGGACGGTCCGTCCCTCTCACGGCACCTGTGTGCACATTAGCTAACTCACCCCGCTCCACAGCTGCCCCACTTGGGAAGTGGGCACAGAGATGTTAGGCAACCTGCCTAGGTTCACACAGCCGGGAAGTGGGGGACGCCTGGCTCCGGACCCCTAGGTCCCTCCTCTCTGGCCACCCCTGCTTCAGGACCACACCAGGCTTCACGACTACGGCTCCTGCAGGGGTCTCGGCTAGGGCAGGGGGCGCAGCTGCAAGTGTGGTGCCCTGGTCTCCTGCCAGCTGGACGCTTCGGAGCCCATGATGCCCATCTCTGTCCCCGGCTCTGCTCATTCCTCGGCCAGGGGGGACCAGCCATACGGCTGCGTGGGCAGAGCCCCTCATACCCACAGCCTCGTCCGGGGCTCCAGGCTCCCCTCCCATCGGCCCCGCGCACCCCCCTCCTGGCTGTGGATGGAGCCCTGGGCACAGCCTCGGAGACCCCACCCCCATATGACCACAGCCCTCCCCTTGTGTCTTCCCAGCCAGAGCTGCAGCCAGAGACCCCAGCACGTGAAGACTCCTGTGTCCCTGTCCCTGGTCCCCCTCCTGTAGGTCCAGAGTTCCAGGACACTTTTTTGTAGGTCCCTGGAGGCCATGCTTTCGAGCTCACTGTGGGCAAGGTGAAGTCTCTCCGAGGTGACAAGGGGGAGGGGGCCGCAAGGCAGCTGGACCCCCGCCCCTGGGCCCCAACACGGCCTGGAGAGTGGAGGACACGGGTTTTTCTGCTGAGCTGAGCCGGGAGCAGGCTAGTGTGGCATCCAGGCAGGGGTGAGGGGAGCAGGGCTGTGTCCAGAGAGACGGAGGCTCCGAGGGACAGTGCTGCAGGGACGCCCGTAGGCGGTGCCGCCGTCCCTGCGTTCCTGGGGGCAACAACAGCGGAGACCCCCTTGGAAGAGAGGTCAGGTGGAAGACAGGAACAGGGCAGGAGGCGACCTGGGGACGCCCCTGCGCAGCCCTGCTCCTGGGCCTCCGGGAGAGCGGAGCGGACCTCCCAGCTGCCGGCCCGGAGGCAAACGCGGGGGAAGAGCCCGCTCTGCGCCCAGCCCCGCACCCAGGCTGGATCCCGCGCCCAGGAAGCCTCATGCCCGGAGCCCCCTGGTGGTGAGTGGCCGCCACTGCAGCGGGTGGTGCTGGGCGGGACCCCAAGCCCGGGTCCCCCCACCTCTGACCTCTGGGGTTGGCCTCTCTGATGTCTGCGGACCCGAGCCTGTGGCCCACGAGGCTCCGGGCAGGAGGGTCGGAGTCAGGAAACGAACCTGGGAAACCGGCGACATGTGATCGCCAGACGAGGAATAGCGGGTCAGGCTGAGTCGTCCCAGGCCGCGTGGGGACAGACACAGGAACGCGGCGCGGCTGTCAGGGGCCCTGGTGACAGGCCGTCCTGGACGTCAGCTGACGGCGGCGCGGAGGGTGTGCGGAGAGAACAGACGCAGAGTCTGGGACGGCGCCGGAGACCCTGAGCCGTCCTCCGGATGGAGGCCCGGGCTGGGGCAGGGAGCCGGCTGTCTGCCGCGGAGCAGGTGTGCGCCCGCGGGGGCGCCGGTCGGGGTTCTCCGGGCAGGGGTGCGGCACGCGTGCAGCTGTGCCTCCAGAGGCACAGCCCTGAGCCGCTCTGTCGTCCTGATGGGCGCTGCCCTCGCGTCTGTGGGGAGACGGACCCCCGGGGGCTCCCCGGAACACCATCGACTTCCCCTCAGGTCCCGTCTCCAGCCTGGTCACGGGGCTGTGTGGGTGTTGGCTGTGGTCTCCCGGGGAGTCCCCTCATCCCCCCATGCCTTGCCTAACCCCCAGGATGGCCGCCTGGCCGAGGCTTCTCTGAGGTGCGTCGCCAGTCCTGGCTCTGGGGTCCGAGGGCCATGGCGTCCCGTGTCCCTGCGGTGGCTGGCGGTCAGGGCCGCCGCTGAGTCTCTGGAACGCAGTGCTGAGTGGGACCTCCGGCAGCCGTCAGCAGCACGTGGTGCAGGGCTGGGGCGCTGGGCTCACCTGCACACGGGGGACGACGGGACCCTCCGCGGGGGGAATGACAGAGCAGGTCCCATATTGTCCTCTCTGCCCCAGGCCCCCGTGAGCCGGGCTTGGAGGACTCCAGTCAGGCCCCTCGTCGGCGGTGGCCGCATGTCAGGCCCCCGGGGCTCAGCACTGTCCTCAGGTACCGGTTCCTTTCTCTCCTCTACCTGCCGGCGGCTCAGCGGCTGGACGAGGGTGGTGGGGGCCACGGGGACCCAAAGGTGTGCATGTGGGGAGCCTTCGCACCCCTACCCAGGGGCCAGCACCATGCAGGACTGACCTTCCCTGTGCCCCCTGCCCCAGCCCCTCACACCGCACGTGTCCACCATGCCTGGCTGCGGTGTGTCCCTGCTGGGCAGCGTTCCTGGACACCGTCCCCCAACACACACAGCCGACCAGAAGGAAACGTGTCCCTTCCAAGGTTCGAAGCTCAAACCCCACCCCACCTGGGTGCCCATGGAGGGGGACCCAGGGGCAGAGGCCCCGAACCTGTGGCAAGAGGAGCGTGGTCTGCGGAGAGTGACCCGTCACTCAGCGGTGTGAGCACGGAGCTTCACGGCAGAAGGGACTCCGCCGATGGGGCTGTGCTAGATGCGTCGTGGGTCCCGGGGACCCGGGTGGGCCCGTTATCATCCCTGAAGAGGGAGCTGCGTGTCAGGGGCGGTGGGGCCATGGGAGCAGGAGTCAGAGGGATGAGGGCATGAGCCAGGGAGCGCAGGCACCTCTGGACCCTGGGGACGGCGAAGCCACGCGTTCCCTCAGAGACTCTGGAAGAAGCTCAGGAGGTCCCACCGCGAGGACCAGCCCCTGGCCCAGCTGAGGGGCCTCGGCGTCAGGTGAGTCCTGGCCCACCTTCCCACAGTGACACGGCCCCAGGCCCCGCGATTCTCTCCTCTGGGCTTCGTGCCGCACCTGCAAACAAGGTGGCTGTTGTCCCCACCTGAGCGGAGGAGGGACAAGACGTCCGAGGCCCCGGGTCCTTCCGTGCAGCCAGGAGCCCGCGTGGGTCAGGTAAGAGAAGTTCCCCGGGGCGTCTGTACGTGCTGCGTCCGCGCGGGTCGTACCTTTTACAGGATCGTTCATGTGCTTCTTTGCTCGGGAAGAGCGGCTGGACATGGAGCAAACGGGAGTCTGGGCCGTCTCCGCTTTGAACCGCTCCTGTGGAACTACATCTCCCACGTGTTCCCCGTTAACGGGGCAGGCGTGAGGAGCTGCGTTTCCTTGCCCTGGACCCGCCGCCCCCGGGCAGACGCACACCCCCATCAGTGAGGGAGGGACTTCGTGCCACCGTCCGGCTGCCGCTCCCGGGGGACCCCATGCGGCTGCAGGAAGGGGGGCTGGACGCATCTCCCTTGGGTGCGGGAAATGGGGACTGAGCCCCCTCTTGGCGGCCAGGGTGGGGGAGGGGCTGGGGTCTGAGGCAGGAGAGTCTGTCCTAAGATTTTCCACAGCCACTTCCCTGGAGCCTCTTGGATGTCTGAGACGCGCTCACCAGGGTGGGTCTCAGACAGTGGGCAGGCGTGTCTTTTGGGCATTTTCTCTGCGGGGAAGAATTAGGCAGAAGTGCGGCTCAGAGCAGCCCCTTCCTCCCGGGGGCAGGGGCACGTCCTGGGGACAGGTGGTGCTTGCCGTGGGGAGGAAAGTCGCGGGTCTCTCTTACTGTATTAGGGTGACAGCTCGTCTAGGCAAGAGCGGGAAATGAGCGTCACCGTTGGTGGCAAACGGGAGACAGAGACGAGCCCGCGGGCGCAGAGCACATTCCCACACGCCACACGGTACCGCGTGGTCCTCGGGACACGGGTGTCCACGGTTCCGTAACCGCCGCCCCGTCTGTGCCAAACCAGCACGGATCAGCCACCGGATTTAGGAACGTGGACTCCCAGGGAGACGCCACACGCCGTCCGGGGGCCCGGAGCACCCACAGCCCAGCGGGCCCTCCCGGCGAGGGCTGGGACCCGCGGCGGCGCGGCACGGAGGGCCCTTGCGCCCAGTGTCAGCCGCGATTCGCCACGCCGCATAAACGCTCTAAACGCCGCGACGTTTCCCAGATTGTTTTACAGCGAAGGTCGGTGTCAGTGTTCTGCTTTGAAACATTTAAGAAACAACAGTTTATGGTCTCCGGTCTTCACGGTCTGGGAGACCAAAGACCCTGCTCGCGTCGGCCCAGCCGCTGTTTGAAATTCCAGAGGAACGCTGTCGTGTTAGGGCCAGAGAATGTCCCGCGGAGGAATCCCCCAGATCACTCCAACATGTTTCTGGTTTCATGTCCCCGCCCGAAGGAAACGCGTTTGTGTTCTCAGGCAGGGAGTCGAAATCCTCGGAAAGCGGGTATTTTTAGACGAGCACACTGGGAATATGGTCACCCACGGCGGCCCCCGTGGAAGACGCAGCCACGCCACTCCCCGGGGCTCTGAGCCTGGAAGACGCAGCCACGCCACTCCCCGGGGCTCTGAGCCTGGAAGACGCAGCCACGCCACTCCCCGGGGCTCTGAGCCCGGACGTGCGGGAAGGTGCGCCCGTAGCTGGTCCACTCCCGTGTGGACGCAGTGACCTCCCCGGCCGCAGGGTTTGGGAGACGGGCTTCCCGGTGTGTGCGGCTGCCATGCACGTGCGGCCCGTGTGCCGGGCCGGGAGCCGGGCTGCGTGTCTGCACACAGAGTCTGGGGGTGCACAGGGGGTCCGTCTGCATCCCTGCGGTGCGTGGCCAGGCCTCCTGACTCGGGGCCGCCCGCTTGCTCGGGCTGGGCTGGGGTGGGGGCCCAGGCGAGCAGACCCCCGAGGGAGACAGGCGGCGTTTCTACTCCTCAGAACGAACGTGAGACGCAGATCAGCGCGAGGGCAGAAATGCAGATCCCGGAGGTGTGTTCCCAGAACCGCAGCTGTCTGCACTGCCGGGGGGCTCCCTGGAGCCCCATAGTGGAGGTCGGGGGCCTGCACTACTCCGAGCGGGGGTGCTGGGGAGGAGGTGCTGTTCCGAGTTCTCTGTGGGCTCCCCAGCACCCCTCACGCGGCTGTCTGTCCTCACGCTGTGCGTGAGAACAGCAGCTGCAGCGTCTTTGTGGGCCGGGCTGTGGCTCAGAGCAGGTGTCTCTTGTCCAGACTCGAGATGCTCCCAGCCCGGGAGCCCACGGCCAGCCAGCATCTGTTTCCCCGGCTCAGGGAAGCCTAGAATATCACCGAGAGCCCAAGGCAAAGCTGCTGGGCTCGGCCTCATATCCTGATAAGGTGGCTGGGGTGGGCCATGGCTGGCGGAGGGACAGACCGCGTGGGAGCCGCTGTCCCCAGAGCCAAGCAGTGGCCCAGGAAGGGCCCGAGGCTTGAGCTGGCCCCGGGGGCGGGTCTCTCGCCAGAGCTGCAGCGTGACTCTTGATGCTACTCTCCAGTGAGGGAGGGGGACGGGCAGGCTGTGCGTGCTGGTGAAGTGTGAGCCATGAACCGTGTCACATAACCACGCGGGTTAGTTTGCTGGGGGCCTCACAGACCCCACAGACGCGCGGCTTAACCACCAGTCCTTCTCTCCATCCTGGACTCTGGGGTCCGAGGTCCGGCACGCACAGGGCTGGTTCCCGCGGAGGCCTCTTTCCCTGGCCGTGGACAGGGGTCCTTGCGCCGTGTCCTCACGTGGGCGTCCCTCTGTGCATGGCCCCATCCCCCTTTCTCATAGGACTCGGGTCAGACGGGCTCAGAGCCCGTTCCAACAACCTCACTTTCACTCGGGGACCCCGTAGGGACCCTACTTCCCAGTTAGTCACACTCTGGGGTCCTGGTGGCTCGATCTCCTGCTAGCTTTTTGGGGGAATAGTTCAATCTGTTACAATGCGTCCTGTGCGACATTTTGGGCATCTCAAGCTAAAAAGTTGTTTGTTGCTTGTCTAAACTGTAAGCACAATTGTGCACTCTGTTCTGCTCTGCGAAGTCTGGCCACGGCCCTCACTGCCGTCAGCAACCACCCCCAGACGCAGATCAGGTCCCGAGGGGACGGAGAGCTCAGACCCGGAAACCCCTGCGGCCCGCCGGGCCGACACTGGCGTTGCTCAGGGGTGGGTGCGCCCCGCGTCCGGGAGGAGCCGTGGGTTCTGTAGTCCCGTCCCTGAGCGCCCAAGAGCACGTGCGCACCCTGCCCTTCTCGCTGCGTGGACACAGCCCCGGGGGTGCACAGGAGGTTCCCCGGGCGCTGATGAGCTGCTCTGCGGCCCTAAGGAGATTGGATTTCGGATGGTTGATGAAGGGGAGCGAGGGCCCGGACGGCCTCGGGTTACAGTTTAGGAAAAACACAGGGCGAGTCTCCAGGTCAAAAGGCAGGACAACGAAGGTGGTTCACAGTTTGGCTCCGTGTCTGGAAGCTCCTCCCAGGGCCGCCAGCCCGGCATAGTCTTGGGGGCAATTAAGACGCGGGCCCCTCAGCATGGCCCCGTGGCTGGGTGGGGGCCGGGTGGCCCCCGGGGTTCCCGAAGGCCAGGCTGCACCCCCAGCCGCAGCCTGGGGAGCCGCTCCCCGGTCTCAGCCTGGAGGTTGGGAAGGGCCAACGCCGGAACAGTTTCAGCCGAGAAACCTCCGATCTATTAACTTGGTTCAGAAGCTCATGCGTCTGTTATTCATGCAACTTTGATCTAAAAACCTGTTTGTTTACATTTTATGACATTATAAATCTCTGGAGGGCAGGCGTGATATTTTTATGATACCCAATAAGGATTCTCTTGTGAACGTGTCCAGGGGTGGGGAGGGTCTTTACTGCCGCCCGCTGGGCCTTCCCTCCCCTGGGCCTGCTCCTGCTCGTCGGCGGCCCACATGCGGCTCGCAGATGCGGCTTCCGAAGGACGGCTGTGGGGGGGGCTCTGGCTGCAGGCGTGGGGCGGCCGCGGAGCGCAGGAGCCCACGACGGCCGTGAGCTGGGCGGCCAGGACACGGACCCCGCAGCTGGTGGTCCCCGTGCAGGAGGGACGCCCCACGCTCGTGTGGCCTGACGGCTTCCTTGCAGGGTCCACGGCAGGCTTTTGTGGGGGCGGGGGTCGGTCCCTCCCTCTGCCTGCTGCCAGCGTGCGGCTGGGAAGTCGGTCACTCACACAACCTTGGCTCTGGCCGGAGGGAGACCTTCACTAGAAGTAGGGCCAGGCCCGCGGGGCAGCCACACCTGCTCCTGCCTCTCCTCCGGGGTGTGCTGAGCGCAGGCTGCCCGGCCCTCCGGGACTCCAGACCAGCGTGGGGAGTGGCCCGCAGGCTGGGATCGAAGAGCAGGTAGACATTGTCCCGAGATGCCCAGCGTGGGGGTGTGGGAGGGACCGGAAGCTCAGGGCCCCGCTGAGGCCCGACTGTCCGGGCGAGGAGGCAAGGCGGCGAGCAGGCAGGTCCCTTCTGGGTTGTTTGGAGAGGGGACGCTGAAGCCACTTTATTCTGGGACGTCTGCGACCGAGGAGTCAGCAGGCTGCGGTGTGGGCTGGCAAGCAGCGGGTCTGGGCTCTTGGGGCTGGTCCCCGTGTCATTTCTCAGGGGACGGCCGTCTTTATTGCCACACTCACCTTCCCAGAGAACCGGGATGCGTTTTTGTTTTGTATTGAAAGATTTTATTAATTTATTTGACAGAGAGATCACAAGAAGGCAGAGAGGCAGGCAGAGCGAGAGGAAGAAGCAGGCTCCCCGCGGAGCAGAGAGCCCAATGCAGGGCTCGATCCCAGGATCCTGGGATCATGACCTGAGCCGAAGGCAGAGGCTTTAACCCACTGAGCCCCCCAGGCGCCCCAAGGGATACAGTTTTTATCCAGCATCCCTAGTGCTTAGTGATCATACCTGCTGATGGGGGCAAATATATTCAAAAAGAAATATTGATTATGTACAGGAAGAGAGGAACAAATTGGTCATTAACCCTTCTGTGTCAGAGAAAACCCTCCCCGGGCCAGCGGGTCGACGTGAATGCATGCAGGGGCTCGCACAGGCCGTGGGGTGCTGGGATCGTCTGCGATCAACAGTGTGCTGGGCTAGCGGCGTTCAAGCCCCTGGTTTCTAAAACGGCCAACCCCGTGGGGCTAGAGACCTCTACCCCAGCGAGGGCAGCTTCCTCTCTCCACGGCCCTGCGTGGCTGCAGGGCCCGGGGCGCACGGCAGGCTCTGCGGGCTCCTCCCGCCGGCACACCAGGCCTGGCCTCTGCCGGCTCCTCCTTGCCTCTTCCCAGTGCCTCCTTTCCAGAGCTGGGCGCACTAGGTTTTCTGAACCAAAGTTCAAGACCGTCCACTGGGAAGCGGGGCCGAAAGTTCTGGAGGCCAGGAGCCCAGTGCCAGGGTGTTAGCAGGCTTGGTGCCCCCGAGGTCTCCCTCTGGCACGCACGAGATGTCTCCTGGTCTTCACAGGCCTGTCCTCTGTGTGTCCCTGCTGGTCTGTAGCGAAGGCCCAGACCTCACTATGTTTGATGTGGCCAGAGGCTGTGGGTGTCATCCTAGGACAGAGACTGGGGGACACGGGACCGGAACCCAGGACCCAGACAGGGGTTGAGGCCATGGGACAAGGGTTGGGGACACAGGGCAGGGACTGGGGGACGAGAGAAGTCCGGCAGGGGCTGTGTTTCAGGCAGGGCTGAGTTGAGGCTGGGGCGCAAGGTAACAGGAGGGGTGACCTGTGCCATGAGAAGGAGGCCCAGGCAGGTGTGAGGCGGCACCTGCCAGGGTGGTTGGGGACAGCGTCTCAGGCTGGGGACAAAGGGGACCCCAGACATGTCGTGTGCTCTAGAGACAGTGCGGGATAGAGGGGCTGGTGCCCTTGAGAGGCGGCATGCGGGGCCTGGCGTGGGCTCCGCAAGGGCAGGGCGGTGTCCCAGGACAGCTCTGCGGGCGTGGGAGACTCAGGCATGTGGACCCCGGCCCTGAGCCTGTGGACAGGGGCTGAGCAGGCAGGTCTCCATGTTGTGGGAAATGCCCTGCACAGTGGGCTGCGGTCCCCACCCCGGGTGGACAACCCATGCCTCTCGGTCACCTGAGCCAGTTATGTGCCGGCCACTCCGGCGTTGCAGGCAGTGGGTCTGGACCAACGTCCATGTACTGGCACCACGGCATCGGGCAGCACCATCTCAGCCCCTAAACGCAGGGGCTCCAGCAGCGCAGAGTCGCATCCCCAGGCTTGGAATGGTGGCCCTGTGACCTGACGGGAGCACTGGGGACCCGCCATGCCGGCTCTGCTGTGGCACACGCCTGCCCGCGCCCACCGGGCACCCGGGGTGAGGGGCAGCAGGCAACACGAGGCTGGGGACGCTGCAGGAGCTGCCGATGGCGCCGGGCCGGGGCCGTGGGACGTGATGAATGAGGCGGAGTCGGAGCGCGCACAGCACCTCCGTGCCGGGCCGCGCCGGGGCTGGGCCCCGCGGATGGGCCCCGTGTGCAGCGGGGTCTGCTGCGCCTTTGACCCTCCGCCGCGAGGTTAAGCCGCGGCGGGAACCCACTCTTCATCTTTCATGGGGGAGGATTTTCGGGCAGAAAAGGCGGATGAACCCAATACGGCGGATAATGAAAGCCGCGAGCGCGCACACATCTGCGTCTGTGATCTCCGGGGCCGGAGCCGCACACGCGATCACACACGGGCCGGCCGGCCGGGGCTTCGCGTGCCCCTGACGGCTGGGAAACCGGAACCCTAGAGCACGTATCGGATGAGCTGTTAATGCTGGAAAACAAGCAGGAACCATGCTCAGCGGCTCTGTTTTATGGCTGCTCTTGAAGTCCGAGTTTGCGACTGTAACCCAACGCCCCCTGGTCGGGAAATGGAAAGTCCAGATGACTGGGCCGCTATCGCACGGAGCCGCTGGGCCCACGTTGGCCTTGACGGGAAGAGCCGTGGCGTGGACCCTAGGCGGGCCCAGTGGCCAGGGCCCTGTGCGCGCAGAAGCTCTTCTGTTACCCTCATGGCAGAAGCCTCGTGATGGCGTGGGGGTGGGAGGCTGCCTCCGCGCTGAGACCCTTCGACGGGGAGGTTGGCTGGCAGCTTGTCTGGCTCGCTGCTACCTAGAAGGCCGCACCCCCAACGGCCCTCTGAGCCCGAGGAGCCCCAGCATCTGTTGGGGTGAATCGTGTCCCCGGAAGTTCCCACCTTGCAGTCCTAGCCTCTCGTGTCTTAGAACGAGGCCTTACTTGGGAAGAGGGGCTTTAGGGATGTAGTTGGTTAGGACGAGGTCATCGGGGTGGCCCTCACCCCCACACGGTGTCCTAAGGGGAGAGCAGGACACCGGGCACATGCAGGGAAGCACGGGAAGGTGACACAGAGCTGGGGCCATGGGAGAAGCCTGTCCTGAGGGGCGCCGAGGACCACCAGCCCGGGCCAGCGGCTGCGGCCTCCGGAGGAAGCAGGCCCGCCGGCGCCTGGCTCTCGGACTCCAGCCTCCGGATCCCGATTCAGGAAGAGACGGGTTCCTGGGGTTGACGCTCCGGCCCGGCGCGGGGTCCCGGTGGCCCCAGGATATCACACGGCAGCCGGTGTAGCTCAGAGCTCAGCGCACCGTCAAGGCTGGTGCCCACGGCCCCACCCGGCCGCTCGAGCCCGGCAGACATTTGGGCTTGTTGGGGCCCCATCCGGGGGAACTGTGCCTACAGTTGGGGTAGCCCAGGGAGCAGGGATGTTCTCAGCCTGAGAACTGGCCGGTAGGACGTGAGCAGCCCACAGCCGAGGAGATGGACCAGGGTGAGCCCGGGGAACCAAGGACGCTCGAGGTGGGGGGTCTCGGCCTCTGTGTTGGGGGCCGATGGTGTGGGGGCTGCCGTCCCCAACTCTGCTGCCCTGGACACGGCTGGTGAGGTGCTTGTGGGGTCGAGGGGTTGTGGGTGCGGGGAGTCTGACGGAGCTGGACCCTCCCTGGTCAGTCTGCCCCATGTCATCCGGCCCGCTGTGGGGCAGGCGGGACAGAGGGCAGAGGGAGGTGGGGTGGAGCACGCCCGGGCCATCCCCCGAATGCCAGAAGCCTGAAGCGATGGGGTGGGGGTGGCTCGGCCGCCGCTCAGCGTGGGGAGCTGGCCGACGGGCTGGGGGGTCGCCCGCGAGTGGACCTCAAAGCAGGAACCCAGGCGTCTGCAGGCACCCACCTGAGGCCAGAGCTGTCCCCTGCCCCCTCTCCTCTGTGGTTCTGGGACATCCTGGGATCCAGACATCACCTGGGCATGGCAGGGAGGGGGGGCCCTGACAGACCTACGCCGACCCCGACACTATCGTTCAGAAGGGACGGAGGAAAACACACATGGTGTGACCAGAGAGGCTCAGGCAGGGCTCGGCCCACGCTCTGCCCACGCCGTCTGGCTCACAGTCTCTGTCCCCGCCCTGCCCGCGCTCAGCCCCGTCCAGCCTGCTGGCCACCCATGCGGCGTTTGGTGGCCTCAGGGTCTCGCACCCCACGGCCTAGCTGTGTTTTCTGGTGGGGGAGAGCAGGGGCACAGCTGTGATCTCTGAGTCTGAGCAGAGCCGTGTCCTGGGCCATGGACCCAGGAAGACGATAAAGAGGCCCAGAGTGTGTCCGGGAGGGGCACGGAGCCCTCCGCTCTCCCCGCCCCGGCGCGGTGCCAGCATCTCCTGTGTGCCTGACGCCATTCTCGCCGAAATGTGCCACTCAGGAGCGGCCTGCCCCCATCACACGCTTTAATTAGCAACTTCAGTGCGCACCTGGGCCGGGGTTCCAGAGAGGCCAGGAGACCAGGACAGAGGTGGGGGTCCCGTGGGGCGACCATGCACCTCCTGGTTGGATAAGGAAGTGGGGCGATAGGGCAAAGGCAAGTCCATATGCGACCCCAGCTTTGTCCCCCAGTCTGTCCCCCAGCCCCAGCCCCCAGCCCCCAGGACCCAGCCCCAACCCCAGCCTCTCTCAGCGGCCCACCCCCAGCTGTGGGGCGCCTCCCGAGCGGGCCGGTGGGAGGCTCGGCACGTGGTGTGAATTGGACCTTTATGAGCGTTGTGGCACTTGCCGGGGAGATTTCTGGGCCCGGCGCCCTGGCCTCTGGGTTATGAATGGGGCCCTCAGCCGTTTCCTCTCATTTAATTTATCATTTGTGCCATCTTTCAACGCCAGGCCGCGGCGAGCAGCGCTGGAATGTGGGCCTGCCCAGGGCGTTCCTGCAGCGAGCCGGGAGTGGGGGGAGCGAGGCAGACGCGGGGCTGCCCTTCCCCCAGGGCTGGGCTGCAGTGTGGGTCCCCTCCGAGCCCACCCGTCGTGGGGGAGCCTGGCTTGCGGAGGACAAGGTGGCGCCAGGGAGGAGGGGCCTCCGGAGAGCCCCCGCCAGATTCCCAGGTCTCAGGGCCAAGACCCACAGGTGTGAGTTTCCAGGTGAGTGACGTCGCTGTCCTCCTGGCCGGTGCCGGTCACACCACGGCGGCCTGGCGATGGGGTGTCTCCTCCGCTTGAGTGTGTCCATTGTTTTGGTTTAAGAAGTCAGAATTCCCAGCTGTCATCAGAAGTGCATGAAGAAGCGGCCCACCCTGCAGGATGCCCACTTCTGGAGGCGGCGGAGGACCCTGGCCTCTGGGGAGAGGCAGGACGTCCGGGGGGAACCCCCTACGAGGGAGGCTCGTGGACGCAGGAGGGTTCCCGGCTCACCGTCGGCTCTCATGGACTTGAGCGCGCTATGATGGAGCCTGATCAGAAGGTGACGAGCGAACCAGTCCTGTCTGCCCCTCACTGCGCGCTGCTTCCTGACACCTCGCTGAGCACGCGGGCCTGCAGGCACACGCACAAGCACACACCGGGAGGCACGCGCAGCCACGCACACACACCTGTGCACACGCACACAAACACACGTCAGCAAGAGCCCTGGCCTTTCCTGGAGAGAACCGCATTGCTAAGGAGGGTGCGAAACCAGTGCCAATCCCAGGAGTGGGAGCTGGTGGTCTGGCCGCCATGAGCTACTAGAGGGTCTTTGTGGACACCAGGACCAAAGGCTCAGCTCTGAGCCCACCTGCGGTCCGCACAGACCTGTCCTCACCCCAAGCCCCGCCCCAAGTGAGGATGGCGCGGGGCTGCGATTGGGTGGGGCTCTGACATTTGTGTCTTGGCCCTGGTCCCCGCTCAGGAAGCCCAGGCCCCATTGCAGGCCGTGGCCGTGTGGCCCCTTCACACACAGGACTGGAGGGAGCACTGGGCTACTGGAGGGGAAGGGTCTGTGCTGGACCCTACAGACTGGGCAGGGACCCACGGTCCCGTTGGTTCCCACAGAACCCAGGACGGCCACTGGATGTGGAGAAGCGCACACCTGCACGCACAGAGCAGCTGTCGCCTGTCGCCGGCGGAGCTCAGAGGCTTCCAGGAACGGGTTAAACGGGGGCTGGCCCTGACTGGCCGGCTGGCCTGGCCTCTGGCGTCCCAGGAAGAGCATCACCACCCCTCCTTTTCCCAGAGCTGGAATCCACAGCAGGACAAGCGCAGCGACGGACCACGGCTCCTTGGTCCAGGGGGAGAGGGTGCAGCAGGACAAGCAGGGTGCGGGGCAGGTGGCGGAGGCCTGCGGTCCGAGATGGGCCCGTGTGCCCCGCTCAGTGCAGCAGACGACAGACCCGGGAGAGGCAGCCTCACCTCCGCCGTGTTCCTGCGGGGCCGGCTGCTGGGGTGCTGTTCAGATGCTCCGTCCGACCTCCCAGCGACCTGGCTTGGTTTTCCACCTCTTCAGCTTCCTGCCCGGGGGCCTCTGTGGGCCGCAGAGCGTGGGGACGTCTCTGCGCTTCCGAGGGTGGGATCCCAGGCGGGTGGGGACTGTTCGTGCTGCTTCAGACTTACATGGGAAATGTTCTGTCAAAGAGACGCAGGCATAGAGTAGGAGGCTAATACGGACGACAGGCAACACCCCCCACTTCCCATCGACTCCCCAGAAACAGCTCCTCTGCCTCTTTCAGTTTTCTCCGTGTCCGTCGTCTTCGTAGCTCACAGCAGCTTTATAGCATTCATTGCGAAGAGAGCTCTCCGGTTTTAAAGCTTTCCTCTCCACTCGGCGCTGCTGGAGGGGGAGTCTGAACCCTCTAGATGCTCACCTGTCAGCTCAGTCACTTGTTAGCGTGTCTGTTCTCAGGTTTGCTTTCTTGCGGACGTGTGGGTAATGTTGGCAGCCGGGCCATGGAAGAACCAGGATTCCATTTCTTTCCTGAAACAACTCCTGATTTCACCAGCACTGACAACTGCCTCCTATTTTCATTTGCCTCAGTTTCCATGCAGCTGTCGCTAATTGAGCCTTAAGTATCCTGAAGAGCTAACATTTCTCTAAAAAGGGCCAAATGCATCTGCCTTCTGTTCATTTCCTTAGTTTCCTTGGGGCTGTCCTGTTGGATCCCTCCTTGTTCCGCTCCACACTGTTTTGGCTGCTCATTAGGTGTTTTCCTACTAAGGACACATTTGGGAGAGAAGGCGAGTGTTAGTCCGAATTCCAGTGGGAGTGACGCAAAGCAGGGCGGTCCGGATTCCCCGTGAGTAACCTCTCCTGACTTTCGGCCCCCCGTGCAGCGGCTGTCTTGGGAACCGCTCTGCTTCTCTTCTGTTTTGCATTCCTTGTTTCCTGGATGGCTCACCTTATTTATTTATTTATGAAAGATTTTATTTCTTTATTTAACAGAGAGAGAGAGAGATTGAGAGAGCGCACACAAGCAGGGGGAGCAGCAGAGGGAAAGGAAGAAGCAGGCTCCCCGCTGAGCAGAGAGCCCGATGCGGGGCTCCATCCTGGGACACTGGCATCATGACCTGAGCTGAAGGCAGACGCTTAACCGACTGAGCCACCCACGTGCCCTCCCCCATTTACTTTAATTAAAAAAATTTTTGTTTGTTTGTTTATGCCCTTGGTTTCCTGGAGCACATCCTTAAGCAGCTTTCTGGAAAGGGCTGGTGGAAGTAAACTCTTCTGATTTTTGAAATTATCTGTATTCTCCCAACACCCTTGATTGTGGGTTTGCCTGCACACCAGCTCCAAGTGCCAACCACCTCCCTGCAGAATTCAGAAAGGCTGCTCCCCTGTCTGCCCTCTCATCTCCAGGTGCCATGAGGTTTGATGCCATTTTATTCCTCGTCCTTTGTGTGTGAACTGCTTGCCTCCCAGGGGTGGGGCTGCTGATCCTACAGCTGGTGGTAAATTCTCACTCCCGGGTTCTTGCTTCTGTTTGTTCCCCTTCCTGGTCCCTCTTCTGATTGTAGCCCCATGTCCCTTCTCTCAGAGAAGGCTGAGCAGCAGCCCCGGGGGGAGGTGGGCTCCCAGGTGTGATGTGCGTCCTGCCGCTGACTGAGCTGTGTGGTGTTTGACGAGTTTCTCTGCCTCAGTTTCCTCATCTGTAAAAAATGGGCTCAGCCAGTGGTCTCCCTTCACAGAGTACTTGGGGCTTACATGGGGCTGGTTCATGGCGGTGATGACGATGGAAGGTCGGCTCCTTTAAAGCAGACACTTCGGGGGCTTCAGAATTTAAGACTGCAAGGGAGAGAGATGCTCTCAAAGACGGGTGGGCTCGGAGCTTCTGTGTCACTGTCCCCGCAGGCCACTGGGCCTCACAGAGCGTGTGGTGCCGGACTGGCGGGGGTTGTTCAGTCTCGTCCCCATCCCCAGGGGTACACCCCAGCCACGTGGCCGTGACCTGCGACCTTGTGGTCATGCTGGGTGGCGGCGTCTGTCTGGGTCCTATGCCTGGGTGGGCCTCTGTCCGGGCTCCCTGGTGGGGACATGTGAGTCCCCGTCCTGGGGCTGCCCCGTCACATTCGTGTCACCTTCTGATTGGCCTCGGTTTCCCCCGTGCGTAACCAGAAAGGCCCAGACCTGCTGACCCCTTCGGCTCCTCTCATTCGGCCCTCTGGATCGGGTCCCCTCTGAGCTGCGTTCGCAGCCAAGAGACCCTCCAACCCAGCAGCCCCTAACGTAGACACACCCGTCACCAACGGCACATTCCTACACCACAGACTTCCCGCTCCGAGCTGACCACAAATTCTCGTTGGAGACAAATCTAATCTATTTCTCCCCTCGTCCCACCTCCACCGGTTCCCAGGCCACCTTGGACATGGGGCCGCCGCGGCTCCTGTGGTCCTCAGCCTCTCTCTCCGCCTTGGCAGGGCGCCAGTCTGGAAGGTTCCTGATTGATCGTCTTTGAAACGACCCACAGATGTGGCAACGTCTGCTGGCTGTTGACAGTTAAAGTGCTGGAGGGCACTGGCCTGCTTGCCGGACTCGTCTCCCTCCCTATGGTCTGGGACCGGTTCTGCCACGGGCACTGGGTGGCCCTTGCAGGGACCCCTGGGGGACGTTGAGCCCCAGGGCCCCTCGGGGGCCGCAGGGGGGCTGTGGTCATGGGCTGCAGGGGCTGTGGTCATGGGCTGACCTGGACCCTATAAGGGAGCCCCAGTGGTCTGCAGCTGACCTGTGCCGCCAACAGGGGCTCATGGGCCCGGACGGAGTCCCGGAGGGCCCTCCTCTCTCTGGACACCCACTTCCATGGCCCTCCAGGCACCACTGGCGGGAGGCACTGAGTTTGATTTGGTGGCACAGTTCCAAGTCTGGAGAGAAAATGCGATCACGGATGTGGGGGGCAGGGCACATAGCGTCTCTGCGCAGCCACGCTGACTCCAAGCCGTCGCTGGGCCTGTGGCCACGGTCCCCACACACCGGAGCCCTCAGCACCCCGCGGCGGGTGCCACGCAGCCCCTCCCGGCCAGCGCCGGCGGCCACAGACACACCGCAGACCTCCCACGCCGTCTGATGCACCCACAAACGTGCCTTTAAAACTAAGTGACCCGTGAAATACACAGAAGCTTGCTATGAGAAAATCTATGCAAAAAAAAAAAAAAAAAAAAGAAAAGAAAATCTATGCGACGTTTCATGTTAATAAACCTGCCTATGGGGAACCGCCCATCAGGGGTGTGTCCCCTCCGGCTGATGGTGGGCCCCTTCGGAGAGGCCCACAGTGTGGGACCGGCGTCCAGGGCAGAGGCCCCAGGGCTTGTCCGTTGCCACATCACTCCACTCCTTCGGGAGAGGGGTCCCTCCTGCAGAGCGCAAAGGACCCAAGGTCCCGCCCGCTCACCTCTCTCTGGCCCTTCTCTTGCTGTCCAGTGTCATGGAAACGGCAGGTTTCCATGCACTCCTTTGTCCCTCGGGGACTCCTGCTCCGGTGGTTCATCCTCTATTAGCCCCTGGAGGGGAGCAGACCCCATGCTGGTCCCTCTGCCCCTCGCCTGAGCAGCAGCCCCGAGGGTTGTGCCGGAGTGTGAGTGTGCCGTCGGCAGGGCTGCCCACCCACCAGGCGGCTGAGGGCTGGGAGCGCGGGGGTGCTGAGTCAGAGCTCCGTGTGGCCCTTGGTCTACAGGACGGGATGACGCATGTCTCCACGTGAAGACAACAAGTGTGTGTGTGTTAGTGTGCATGAGCACGGATGTGGGTGTCAGTTTTGTACATCTGAGCATGTGTGAGCGTATGTGAGTGTGTGCACCCACGTCAGCCCATGTGTGAGCACGTGTGAGCCCGTGTCGGTGTGCACAGATGTCAGCGTGCAGGTACACGAGTGAACACGTGCGTGTGCATGTGTGTGAGGGGGAGCCCTTGGCTTCCCCGGGCCCCCTCCTGGTGCAGTCCGGCCCGATGGGCGTCACCGAGGGCGCTCTGCAGGGACAGAGGAGCCGAGGTTCACCTCTGAGGCCATCTGGGGTAAGAGTCCTTGCTGACAGGTGTCTCCCATCTGATGACTCGGCTCAAATCTCAATAGCCACAAAACACTTCTTAATTTTCTCTTAAGACTGAGCTAGTATTTTGTTATAAAAATGTGCTCACTCATTTCCACAAACGCACTGGGAGGCGGGAGCCTGCGGTGCCCGGGGGCCGCGGGCAAGGCCGGCGAGGGGGACGGTGAGGGGCCTCCGGGACTGGCCGGCCGGGCGTGGTGGCCTCCTCTGGGCATCTCGGAGCTCCGGCTGGTGCTCCTCCAGCGTCCAAGTGGGAGACGCCCCAGAGCCCAGCTCCCCTGTGGCCCCAAGAGCCCCCAGCCCAGACCTCTTTGCGGTGCGGCAGCGTCGGACTTCACGGTGACTTTCAGCCCCTCGGCCCCACTCAGCCCAGCTCCAGGTTGGGGTTCGGGGCTCTCGTGGAGGAGGCGGGTCATCCCAGAGGAATCACCCCCAGAAGCACAGGGAGAATTGTAGCCCATGCCCGGAACTTCGGAGCCCATTCTCTGCGGAAAGGGAGAAGCACGGGCGGGTCCGCTGCCCCTCAGGGTGGCAGGCAGGAGTCATGGCGCTGGCCTCGGCCGCCCCGGGGGCCCTGCGGTCGGGCTGGCAGTGGGCACCGTTGTCAGCAGGGCCGACACCGCAGGACGGGAGCGACAATGCCCCCAGCAGCCTCTTCGTCTTGTCTGCCACTGCAAGGCAGCCCCGCCGGCTGTGTTGCCAGAAAGCCTTGAATTCATTAAGAATCCGTCTACACACACAAGCAGCAGGACCCCGACAACCAAAGTGAAATAAAATTAAACAACAGAAAACGGTGACCCGGGGGGAGCCCGCCTGGGTGAGTTTGCGCGGCCACCCCGGCAGGGTCGTGGGTGTTGGCTGCGACGCTTTGGGAACTCGGCCGGTTCCCTCCTTCCTTACCGGCTCCCCTGGCTGCGTACAGCACCGGCCCGCCAGCCCCGGGCCCACCCCGCGGACGGGGTCTGCCTCCTTCAGGTGCCTGGGGCCCCCTCTTTCCTCGGCGCGGCACGGAAGAATCCGCCGGAGCTGGGAGCCAGTGGTCCCGGCCGAGGGCGCAGCCTCAGGGCCCAGCTCCTGGGCCCCCCGCGCGGGGATGGGTGCGGCCGAGGGAGCAGGAGGAGCACGGGGGCCGCCCGCCCTGGACAGGCTGGAACCGACCTGGGTCACGGCTCTGGGTGTTTGAATGACACCGGGAGGTGGAGGTGTGGGCAGCCGCGGCTTCTGTTTCTGATAGAGCCCTGGGCACCACGATTTAATGGATTAGTTAAAATGATGTGAAAAAATGGATCTCTGATTTATGACCTGCAATTTTTTGCTGACTGCGGCGTGTTTTTTCCAAGCCCTGCGTTTTAAGGTTTGGGCACATAAGGCCTTTGTTGTTTGCCTGGCTTTGCCCTCAGGGCTCATCCGCGGACCCTTTGCCCAAGGCCCCTCCAGACCTTTAAAACAGGAAGTTTAATTTTATAGAATTAAAAAAGAGAAAACGGTACTTAATTATCTGGCCGTGAAACAGCACTGCCCTTTCTTAATTTTAGGAGCTAATAACATGCCGTTCCTGGAGTTAACTGCTTCTGGTCCAAATGCCCCACAGTTCTGGCTGTTTGGGGAGAGTATTTTATGGACTGTTAGATATTGCACCATGGTTTTTAAGCTCTTCTATGACATATTTGTCTCAAGATTTATTAGGAATTTTTATTTAAAACAATATATTAAATAGAGGGGAAAAAGTAATCTTAGGTAAAATTCAAATATTAGAGAAACCTAACAGGGATGAGAGGCTCTTTTATTTGGAGCCGGCCTGCGGCCCGCGGCCCCGGTGACCCCAGCCGGGGAGCCGCGGCCCACAGCTGCGTCGCTGATTCAATGTGGCTCCCAACACGACTCCGATCAGGGATCAATTTCAAGGCCAGTTGCCGCTTAAGTGACTTTATGGAAACCAAAGGGTGACCCGTGCCCGCCGCAGCCCTGTGCCTTCCTGGCTCCTACTGGCCCCCGGAGGCTTCTGCATTGGCCCGCAGTCCCGCGACCCCCCAAGGTCCCTACGTGGGACTGACTCCTCAGCCCACCTCCCCCAGGGGCCAGGAACGCGGGGCCCATCCCGTCTGCTCCGCTGTGGGCCACTGTGTGTCCCCTGTTCCTCTGGGACACGTGTTCTCTCCTTGGAGCGGCTGCCCCGCAGGTATGCAGGCCCCACGGCGCGCCTGCTCAGGAGACTGGAGCTTGGGGAAATCCAGCCTGGGACACAGGGAGGGGGCGATGCCGAGCCCCCTTGGGGATCACGGCGGGGCTCCAGGGATCCGCTACCGCTTCGGGCGCTGTTCCCCAGGAGCGCAAAGACCGCATCGCGGGAGCTTCGAGCCGCGACTGTGGGGCCCTGTCGGGTTGTGGCCCTTCTGGGCCTGGGTCCCTCCCGGCCCGTCTGTCGCACCGCGCCATTGGCCTGTGTGGGTCCCGGTGTGTCTGGGAGGGGCTGCAGGAAGGTTGAGAGCCGAACCCAGGGCCCCGGCGGCTGCCCGGGGAGGGGAAAACCGCAGGCTGCCCACCTGTGCCTCGGCTCTCCTGGAAGCCGTCCTGCACCAGCCTAGTCCTGCACCAGCTTGATCGGCCGGGGACCCTCCCTTGTGGGGTGGCCAAGCACAGCCTGTGGTTAATCGGGAGGAAGGAAACCAACAGGGCAGCGGTGGGGGGCTGTGGGGGGCCCTGGCCCAGAGGGGCCGGGTGCCTCCGGTGAAGGAGCATTTCTGCTGGGACCCCATGGCTGGCCCGGGCAGGAGGCGTCCAGGCTGCGGGCAGGTGCGTGTGAAGAGCTGGCCAGGAGGCAGGCGCGTGACGAGTGGCGGCAGCTGGGGGAGCTGGTCGGGATCTCCCTTTGGGCTGAGGGCCCTGTCCCCTCCTGGGGACAGCAGGAGAGTCTCCAGGGCAGGTGGCACAGGGCCCACCGGGACCTCATGCCAGGTGGACGACCACGTTAGCAGATAGGCTGCCCCGGAGAGCATCTGCTCACTCTTCAGGGTCCCTGGGCGATGGGGCCAGCCCGGGGCCTCCGCTCCCCCCGGCCGAGAGCCGGCCGTTACGGAGGCAATCGTCCTCATAGTCTCCAGCCGTCAAGGCTTCCAAGGAGCCCCCCTTCCCAGCCGTGTGGCCACCAGCCCGCCGCGCAGTGCCTGAACCGGTGGGTGGGGCTCTCGGGAGCCAGAGCAGACAGTGACCTCTGGGCCTCGAGTCTCTCTGCAGGGTTTCGCTGGGCTCTGTCCAGACCCTCTCAGCTCAGCTGGGGTGACATCTGCGCATTTAATCTGCAGCAACGAGGCCATCTTTGTGCGGCCGTGGCCGTGCGCTGGGCTCTGCAGCGGCGGCAGGGCTAGGCGGACTCCCTGCAGGGGCTGGCACTGGCGGGCACAGGAGAGGGCCCCCCGGCGCCGAGCGGGGCTCTCCCAGAGCTCCGTCCAGGCAGAGGCCGTCTTCCGGTGCCATATTCCTGTCCTGGCCAGCTAGGAGCCTGGAGGCCCCGAGGAAAGAGGGGTGCCCCCGTTCCGTGTCCCCTCCAGGCACCCTGGGCCAGTGACCCAGTCACCTGCGAGCCGGGAAGCCCCCTCCCGATTGGGCCCGCAGTTAGGCAGTCCCTGCTCTGGGCAGGAGCCCAGTGGTATCAAGGACCCCCCACCTCCGAGTGGCACAGGAGCAGCGAGGTAGTGCCGCCCGTGGAGGGGGCCGAGCCTGGGTCAGAGCAGAGAGCGCCTGTCTCGGGGTGAACAGGGTCTCCCTCCCAGAATTCATGTCCACCCGCGACGTTAGAATGCGACCTTATTTTACTTGGAAAGCAAGTGTGTGCATGTGTAATTAGTTAAGATGACATGGTGTTGGCTTGGGGAGTCCATGTCCTCCTAATGAGAAGAGAGGTCACAGAGAGACCCAGGGGAGAGACGACGCTGTGGCAACGAGACAGGGTCTGGAGTCTCATGGCTGCAAGCCAGGGACTGCACCGACTCGCCGCAGCCATGGGGGCGGTGTGGGGCGGGCATGTGGGGGAGCCCCCCGAGCCTCCGAGGGAGCCCGGCCCCGCAGGTTCCTTGATTTGGGGCTTCTTGCTAGCAGACCGTGGGAGGACAAATTTCTGCTGTTTCCCGTCACTCAGTTTGTGGCCCGTTTTTCTAGCAGCAACAGGACACAACCACGGCCCCCAACAGGCTCTGCCGGTAGCTTCCGTTCCTGGGTCGCGCGCTCATAAATCTGTTTTATGGTGGAAGAGAAGTGGGCGGTGTCCTGGGCCTCCAGGGGGAGGCGCCGCCGTCTCTGTTCTGTGACTCCTCCGTGCTCTCGCCTCTTGCCGCGTGGCCCGTGCTGCCTGGGCTGTGGGACATTCGTGACCAGTCGGTTCTCCTCTGCTGGCCTGGCTGGGCTCAAACCCTAGCTATAGCTTCCGCCTCAGACACAGCCTGCTGTCCCCCTAGATCTCAGCTGAGGGACCACTCCCCAGGCTGCTGGGAACACTGGATACGAGGACACTTGAGGTGGGGCCCGGCACATTGTGGGGGCCCAGAGAGCCTTGGCCCCAAACCCCGCGTGGCTGGCCCCTGTCCTCTCACTGGACGTGTGGGGGGCTGCGGTGGAGAAATGCAAGATGCCCACAAGCGACCGAGTTGGGAAGGGTGTCCGTGGGGTGCCCGTGGGGTAGAAGAGCTTCCACTGCCTCATGTAACGCACAGGGCTTGGGGTTTGGGGGACAGGCTGCATCCGGGCCGGACTAGTCAGCGGGAGGGCGGTGTGAGCTTGTCCTGGGGCAGAGCTCAGTTGTGCAGGGATGGGGAGGGAAAGCGGGACCGAGGGCCGGGGACAGCTACCCGGGGGACGGAACAAGCCTCTTGGCGACATGTGGAACGCTCCCTTCAAAGGCGGCCTTGGGGCAGAAACAGGACCCCTGGCCCAGGACGAGGCGGGCGCAGGTGCTGGGTTGGTGTGATCACGGACCTCCGCCGGGGGGAGGAAGACTGGTTGAGCAGCTCTGTGGGCTGGAATTCCTGCCTGTAGGAAGCCCACGGTTCCAAAGTGTCACCCAGGGTTAGCGACTTGCCCAGGAAGTCACCGGCAGCCGGGAACAAGTGTGCTTGGCTGGTTTTTGCTCCTCGAGGCTGCCTGCTGCCTGCTTCTGCCAAGATCGAACCCGAGGGGATGGGAGGGGCTGGAGCCGGGCCGGAGCCGGGCCTTCACCAGACACCGGGCCGTGGAAATGCAGGGAGCTGGTGTCTGGCCGGGGCTGCTTGTCGCCCTGAGCTGCACACACGGACCAGGAGGAAGAGCTTCTGGGCCCCTCCCAGAGCTCCCAGGATCCTCCCACTCCCCACCCAGTCCCAAGCATCTGGAATGTTCTCCATGGTCAGAGTGTCAAAAGCAGCTGAGAAGTGGGGGCAGTTTGCAGTAAGGACGGCAACTAGTCAAACGCCTCTTGGAGATCGTTGCTGGCTCCAAGGAGGCTTGTTTGGGACTCGAGTGTCCAAGGTGACAGGCTGTGCCGCCGAGGGTGTGGGAGGCAGCGGGGAAGGGAGCCGGGAAGGGCGCTGCGGGGAAGGAGAGGCCTGGCAGGAGCCCCCGCGGCACCTGGGCGGAGACCCGGGCTGACGGAGGAGCTCCCAGGCTGTGAGGCCGGCGACATGAGCAGGAAGACAGGAGACACGAGTGGACGTGGGGAAGTGGGCAGGGGGCCGTGAGCCCAGCCCCAGCGCAGCGGGCACATGTGGCCTTTCTCCATCCCTCGGCCCTTCCCCTCTCCGGCCCTCCTGCCTCTGGCCACACGTCTCCTACTCTGCCCAGCCTGCCGCCCGCCTCACCCGCCTGCCTCCTCCCGGCCCTTCGCGCCGGTGTCTTCGTGTGTTTCCTGTGTCTTCCCTGACTCTCTCCCTCTCCCTCCGCCGGCCCCT
Source organism: Mustela erminea (assembly GCF_009829155.1). Taxonomy (NCBI): domain Eukaryota; kingdom Metazoa; phylum Chordata; class Mammalia; order Carnivora; family Mustelidae; genus Mustela; species Mustela erminea. Next base: position 108,299,683 of record NC_045623.1, on the reverse strand, counting down.
TCCCGATGTCTCTCCCATTTGCCATGAGGTTTGGTCTGAGGGTGTCCCGGGTAGGTAGGGTAGGTGGCCAGGGACCATGAGCAGGGGGCCGTGCCCAGCCAGCTGAGCTGGGGTGGTAGCAGGCTAGGAAGGGTGGATGGAGTGTCAGCTGTGGAGGGACAGACGTGAGTGTTTCCTTCCTCTACTGTTCCTTGCCATGGGATTATTTGTGTCTAAACATATATATATATATGAGATACCTAATAATGAGATATATTATAGGGCATAAAATGGAATTAAAGTCCTTGCATTGTCCTAGAAGGCCACAACAGTACCATGGGCCTTTACACGCTGATAAGTCAATGATGGATGCCGTCATCTCTAGAGTAATCACTGGATACACAGAAATATATGTGTAACTGAGGACGGGGATGGTGTAATAAGAAAAAACCGAACCGATTCAAACGTAGCAAGAAAGGAGAAGCAGAGGAGTGTAGAGTACACAGGCCAGATAGAAAGTAAATGGGAAGATATATGTAAGTTCAAGTGTATCGTTAATTTTATTAAGTGCGAATGAATTAAATGCTCTAGTGAAAAGACAGAGATTGACTAGCTCAGTAAAAGCAAAATCCGAATACATTTTGTTTATAAAATGGACACAAAATCCAAGCACATGTGGTTTATAAGAACTGCAGTCTGAATATAAGGACGCAGGAAAAAGATGTGGAAAGAAAGATTAAAATTAGAAAGCGGATATCAGATAAATATTGAGATCTTCTTATAAATAAACTTATGGCAAATAAAGTTCAAGGCAGAAAGCATCACCAGGAGAGAAAGACGGACACTTCATGCTGATGAAGTATTCAGTTCCCGTGAAGATAAAGTGCATTTCCACCAAATACGCAGTCTTGAAAAAATAAAGCAGGGATTGGCAGAATATAAAGGAAAAGTTGACAGATCCTATAACAGAGTGGGAGATTTTAACACAGATTTTTCAGTAACTGATGAGACAGACAAAATATCATTAAGGGTATAGAAGATTTAAACAACATGACTGACAAGTTAACCTGATGGACAGAGATAAACATGTACCTCCTCGCCCCCCATGGCAAAACATTGTTTTACTATTTTATTAATATTTTATAAATTACATGTAGAACATTAAAAATTAAATTCATACAGTGCCATAAATCAAGTTTCAAAAAATTTCAGGGGATCAAAATCATTTAGAATTAAATAAGAAATAAAAACAAATACCAACAATGAAAATCTTGCCAGTATGGAAATTAAGAGAGGTATTTTAAGATAACATATAAGTAAAAGCAGATAATCACTTTGGAAATAAAAATATTTAAAATTTAACAATGACAAAAATACATCAAAATGTGTGGTGCAAAGTGAAAATCTTCTTTGAAGCTGCATTTATATTGTTAAATATATTAAAGAAGGACAGAAGAAAAATGGAAAATCCGCCGCATAAGCCATTTTAAGACATCATTTAAGAACATCATTTAAGAAACTCTAAAGATGATAAAAAGAAGAAAATGAGAGAAGGCGCACAGAGAATGCACATGGCCGATGTCAGGGAGGAGCTCCTAGATCCTGAAGGCACTGAAAGATGACTATACTAATTACTTAGGAAATGAGGACAAAATGGACATATTTCTTGACAAATATAAGTTAACACCATGGCAAGGGCAAACAGAAAAAAAAATCTAAACGATTGCACAACTGTTAAGGAAATCGGCTCTGGAATTAAAATTCTTCCCGTAAAGAAAACTCTAGCTCCAGGGTAACGTCCCTGTTTGATTCTATCAACAGTTAAGAAGTTATGTCAATCTTACACAAACCCTTCCAGAAATTAGAAAAAAGGCCACTCTCCTCAGCTTGTTTGCAAAACCAACATAGTCCGGATGCCAAAACCTGATGTAGGCATCCCAGGAAACTCCATGCAGACCAATCGGTCCACCATTTCTGAGCTTACAGGCAAAGACCCTAAACAGATTTTAATAAACTCAAAGTCACTGATATATAAACCTACATTAGGTTCATTCTAGGAATGGAAGTTTGGGTTAATAGTCTTAAAATTAATCAATGTAATTAAGTATGTAAATGGAATAGAATAGAAAATTATATGATAATCTCAATAGATTCAGCACAAACATTCGATAAAATCTAATATTCATTCATAATTTTTACAAAATTTAGCAAATTAAGAATAGAAAGCAGATTTCTTAATATGAAAAAGTAAATATAAAAAAACCTACAGCAGATATCTTTCGTGACAGTGAATTGTCAAAATCTCTCCAAGATTATGAACACGATAAGAATGCCTGTTACCATAAGTTCTATTAAACCTTGGACTAGAGATCCTAGCCAGTGCAATAATGCATGAAAAAGTAGTAAAAATTGTAACTTTTAAAGTAAAAGTAATAAAAGTCATAACTATTAGAAAACAAGATGCACTGTCGTCATAATTTGCAGGTGATAGGATCATGTCAATAGAAAATCCAATTTTAGCAGATGTTCTCTGTATATAGGCAACGAACAGAAAATTAGAAAATTGAAATTGTTCTAATAGCATCAATACTATCAAATGCAGAGTAACGAATCTAGTGAAAGGTATGCAAACCTCATCACAGAAAACTGTGAGCCTTCAGGAAAATGAGAGAAAACATGAATAAATTAGGGGGCACACCATGTCTGTTGATTGGAAAACCCAGTTAGGTTAAGATGTCGGTTTCTGCAGAGCGATCTGTAGATTTAACTCAAGCCTAATCAAAATCCTAGAAAATTACAGGCTAATTTTTAAACGTGTGTATGTAAAACCAATGCGTTTGCAAGAGCCAAATCATTCTCGAAGAAAAGAGGTGTTCTTCCTCCACAGGTAAGTCTTACAAAGCTGCACTAACAGTGTGCTATGGGCATGGGGCGGAGACATGTCAGGGAAGACACACGGCCACCAACATACGGACATTCGTGCAGCGTGCAGCCCTTGTGCCTGGGGCCCTGCTCAGGAGAGAGACTCTGGTCTATCACACTGGATGGGACAGAGCCCATGTCCCCCAAGGCAGCATCTAGAGACGGTGGGAGGAGACGGGGCTGGACACACACAGGTGCTTCATGCTGAGCTCATGACCGCTGCTGACCAGAGCCCTGCCATGAGCACCAGGTCTGATGACCAGGATGTGTGTGGTGCCCACAAGAGTTGTCCCCCAGTTAGGAGGGCAGGGGAAGGATCGTCCCGCTTCCCTGGGAGGGCAGGACATTCAGAAGAAATAGCTAAGCAGGGCCACTGGCCACCTTCTGCCCTATGGTGGTTTTTGTGAGGGACGCTGGGTTGAGAGGGGTCTTGGAGACACACAGTGAGGGGCAGGAAGCAGTGACTGGAGAGTCCTGGATGGCCCGTGTGTCACGGCCCCACCCTGGATGAAGAGGAAAGGCCACGAGGATGCCGACTGGCACGGACGCAGCTGTGCGGCGGCGCGGCGACACCAGCCTTCAACACGGCTGGCACGGATGAGCTCTGACCACCCACACGGGGAGGCGTGGACCTCATACGTGGACATTTTCATTCCTTTGGATTTTTTTGGTCTAAGCTACAGACACCAGATGGGACATTTTATTACATAACATTGAGCCCAAATATATTCAGTTAACCAAAGTATTCAGCTAGAAACATCAAGGAACGCGACTGAATTTTAAACCTACAAATGTAAAGCCCCGAATCTTCCTTCCTGGACTGAGGGTGAACCAAGGCCCCATCAGCTCAGGGCGGAAGGCCCCAGCGGAGCCTTTGTGCCAGGAGCTTTCCTGTCACAGGGCGTCCGGAGGGTCCGATCTGGGACCCGTGTGCTCTTCCTGATCCGTTTCTGGGCAACACGCCCCGTGGAGGGCGGGGCCGCGGGTGCCCTCCTGGACCCGGCGGGTCTTTAAGGACATTTCCGCCTGCCTCTGAACTCGGAAGGATGACCGGGCTTGCGGACGCTGGTGTGTGTTTGTTTCTTCCAAGCAACGTGCTGGCCCGGAAATGCAAATAATCAATACCAGGGGCACGGGGTGGGGGGCCTTTTGAAGATTGCGCGACATGACAGCGACGGGCAGAACGCAGCCCGTTCGGTCCCCGGCTCGTCCCCGCGTCTCACCGGATGGCGAGAACACTTTCTTCCCTGGGCTGAGAGGGCCTGGCAGACCCTCGTGTGGCCGTGGGATCCTGCAGACCTCCCCTAGCTCCATCTTGAGGACGGAGCTCAGCTCTTGAGCAAGCCGCCCTGCCGTTGGCTGGGCAAATTCATCCGTTGGAGTCCTAAGCCCCAGGACCTCTGAACATGACTCTATTTGGATGCGGGATCCTTAGAGAGGTGATTGAGGTGACGTGAGACCACAGGGTGGCCCTCATCTGATGGGACCGGTGCCCCCCGAAGCAGAGGTGGGGACACACACAGAGGGACGAGCGGGCCAGGACACGAGGAGAGGAGGCTGTCCGCACACCAGGCTGAGAGGCCTCCGGGGGAGCCCACCCCGGCCACGGCTTCACCCCGGACGTGCAGTCTCAGGGACTGGGAGAGTGAATGACTCCGTTGAGTCCCCCGGGCCCAGTGCTCTGGCACAGGTGGCCACGGGTGGCCGGATGGGACGGTGGTCAGTCCTCCAGCACAGCTGCTGGGGGGACCCCGGGGAGAAACGGGGCGCTGCAATAATATAATGTAAACGGGATCACAGACATCTGGGTGTCACTCTCTTGTCAAACAAATATTTGCTCAGTGCTTTCTGGAGGCCAACAGCAGAGCCCACAAGCTATTAATGGAATTAATAGTCACTTAGAGAGACTAACAAGAACATATGTGATAGTTTGGACACAGCAAACACTCACCCCCGTTCGGGGCGGGTGGGGTGGCGGCCTGCTGTGAACTTTGGGGGGGTCCCGGCGACTTCGGTGGCGGAGCGGGGGTTGATACGGTGTCACACGCCCAGACGAGGGCTCGCCCAGAGGCCACGCTGCCTTGCACCAGGCCCGGGAGCAAGCTCAGCAGAGGCGCCCCAGGCAGCCGGCCCACACTGGCCCCCTGACTGCGGCCGGGAGGGCGAGGGCCTGCTGCTGGGAGAGCCCGGCTCTGGGGGGCCCAGTGACATGGGGTGTCTGCTGGCTGAACCCCACACATAGACCGTTGCCACTGCAGGCAGGAACAGCGGCGCGGGTACACACTTATTCAGCAGACGGCAGAACGCTGGGGGAAAGCCAGAGACCTCCCTTCGGGACAGGGGTCGGCCGGTTCTACCCTCGGCACGGCTCTGGCTGGCCATCTGCTTCAGAGGGGATGTGATCTGAGAATGGTTTTCACAGTTTTAAACGACTGGAAATGAAAAATCAAAGAGTAATATTTCATGATGTGAGCACTTTACCTGAAATCCATGCTTCAGTGTCCATAAATAAAGTTTTATTGGAATAGAGCCACACTCACTCATTATGTGCTATCCACAGCTGTTCTCAAGTTCCAGCCGCAGGGTGAGCGGTTCGGGCCCGCGGAGCCCACACTGTTCCCTCTTACAGGAAAACTGCACTGACTCCTGGAGAAGAGGAAGTCTTAGAGCAAAACCCAAAAAGTGTCAGCTTACATACTGGGGAGCACAGCCGCACTGTGACCCTGGAGCAGAGTGAAAACAGGCCTAAGGGCATCTTCCACAAACTTGCTCACGCAGCCAGCGCTCGAGACCTGTGATGTACCCAGGGCTGTGACAGCAGGCCCGCACCAGAGTGAGGAAGCAGGTGTGGGGGCATGGTACCGCGTGCTGACTTCTGTAACTTTGACTTGAGGGTGCAAACCTTTCCTACTTTCTTGTGTTTCTTCCTTCTTTCTATCCTTAACCCCCGAGCACCTTCCTTGTGCAGTGACCTGTGCTGGACCGGGAGATACAACATTGAATAGGTATTTGTTCACTCATATACCTATGTCTCCGTCCATGCACTCATCCGTCTGTCCATCCACCATCCGTCCGTCCATCCGTCCATCCCACCATCCAGCCGTCCATCCATTCATCTACCCATTCAACCATCCACTCATGCATCCCACCATCCATCTACTCAACTATCTGTCCATCCACCATCCGTCCATCCATCCGTCCATCCATCCGTCCGTCCATCTGTCCATCCGTCCGTCCATCCATCCGTCCATCCATCCGTCCATCCATCCGTCCGTCCATCCGTCCGTCCATCTGTCCATCCGTCCGTCCATCCGTCCGTCCATCCGTCCGTCCAACCATCCATCCATCCATCCGTCCGTCCATCCGTCCGTCCATCCGTCCGTCCATCCGTCCGTCCATCCGTCCGTCCATCTGTCCATCTGTCCATCCGTCTGTCCATCCGTTCGTCCATCCGTCCATCCATCCGTCCATCCGTCCGTCCATCTGTCCATCTGTCCATCCGTCCGTCCATCCATCCGTCCATCCATCCATCCATCCATCCGTCCGTCCATCCAACCATCCATCCATCCATCCATCCGTCCATCCGTCCGTCCATCTGTCCATCCGTCCATCCGTCCATCCATCCGTCCGTCCATCCATCCGTCCGTCCATCCATCCATCCATCCATCCGTCCATCCATCCATCCATCCATCCATCCAACCATCTGTCCACCACACATTCACACATTCATCTGGTGATTATTTCCCAACTGACTATTTACTGACTGCCATGTTGACTCAGGGATATGGTGGTGAACAGAGAGATAAGCCCACACCTTTGTGGAGCTCATGTGTTGCAGGAAGAGGAAAAACCTAATTTATCGCAACAAATTGTGATGAGAGAAATAGAGGCAATGAGCAGGCGGTTCTGGAGGGGGCCCTGGGAGGAGGCCTCTTCTGAGAGGTGACATTAAGCTAAGGCTTGTGGTTGAGGAGTAAGAGGGTATTTCAAGGATAGGAGGCCTGAGGCTAGGCTAAGATGCCCCTAGGGGCGTGGGGAGGGCCAAAGTGAGTGGATGAGCCCTGGGGGGGGGGGGTCAGGGACCTGCCCGTCTGGGGAATGAAAGGTGGAAAGAGTCATTCCCAAAGGAGACTGTGTCAATCCCCTGTAACGGGTTGACTGGTGTCCCCCCAAAGTCATGTCCACTGGAAGCCAAGAATGCTTCCTTACTTGGAAATAGGGTCTTTGCATGTGTAACCTACTTGCGATGAGGCCACACTAGCTTAGGACAGGTGGCTTAATCCAGTGACTGGTGTTTGTATAGAGGGAGATTCATACCCACAGAGGAGACATGTATAGGACCACACGTAAAGGCAGAGGGATTTTCCCCTGGCATCTTTGGAGGGAATGGGTCCTCGCTGACACTTGATTTTGGACTTCCGGCCTCCAGAATAACAAGAGAAGAGATTCCTAGTTTGTGGGGTTTGCTGTGGTGGGCCGGGACCCCCCATCCAAACTAGGCACTCCCGCTTCGAGCTTCAGGTCTTTCTCACAACTGTGTTTTGCGTTCCTTGCTCAGGACCCGGCAGCCGCCCCGGCCATTGCTGACAGGCCTGTCCCCATCTACCCGCCCTCCCACCCGCGCTGTGGCGAGCCACATGGCCACACCTTGTTACCTCATTTCCTGTCAAGATGCCTACGCTCCCAAGTTCTGATTCTCTAAGAAAACCTGCTCCAAGGGGCCACAGCCCCCTGAACCTGTCCCCATCCAAAACCTTGAGCTCTGCCTTCGCGGCTTCACCGGACCAAGTGGTGGAGTCTGACGAAGGCGTCTGTAAAGAGGAGACATTCTTCAACAAAGAAACTCCCCCACTTGGGAGCTGAGATGGGGGTCGAATCAGGTTTTCTGCTTCAGGAGAAAGGCTTTGTAAGAGGCTTGGAGGCCAAACTCGTCCCCAGGAAAGCAGGTGATGAAGAAAATCATTCATCAGAACATTCCAGGTGGCTATCTGTGAGGGCCTTCTGCCACGCGGCCTGGCCCTTCCCAGGCCGGGAAGGGCACTGGCCCTGCTCCTGCAACCTGACCCTCCTGCCTGACCCCACTTTGGTGAAGGACGGTCTGGTCACTGTCACGGAGCCGTGACTTCCTCTCCAGTGGGAGCGTTGTTCCCAAGCCGACATCTGATGTTCCGGCTGGACATCTGGCTCCATGGTCCCGTCTCTCAGGGTCCGTGGACTGGGGGTGCCTGGGAGGTGGGGAGCCCAGCGTGACCCGGTGAAAAACAGGCTTATGGGTGAAGCAAGCCCCCTTCCTCAAGGCCTGGCAGGGAAGCCTGGAGTTTGGGGCAAGTCCTGGCGACATCAGGAGCAGGGCAGTGGGGTGACCTCCGCGCAGTCCTCGGCCAGGCCCTCAGGCACTGCGTGGCCAGGGGAGCGGGCCCCTCCCGTGCAGGCTGTGTCCTGACCCCGGCCCCAGGCTCGCCTGTACTCGCTGACCGGCCGTGCAGCCGAGGCCGCTGGAGGGCACAGGGTCCGCCAACGCGAGGCAGTGCTGTGACCACAGCAGGGAGCAGCGGCCCTCCTCTGGGGCTTTCCTCCGCTGCCTCCGCCGCCTGACCGCAGCCCAGTCACAGCTGCCCTCTGTACAAGACTCAGTGCAACCTGTAGAGCCTCAGGGGTCCAGACCGCTCTTGGGTGGGATTGAGGTCAGTGCGGTGTTAGGCCTGGGCTGCCCCAACGGGCCTTCATCCCTGGAACCAGGGGGTTTCCTGACACACGGGGTAACACGGGGCTCGCTGGGGCATCCCTGCAGCCCCAGAGCAGGCGCAGTCTCCCCGCGGGGCCCAGCCCAGCCCAGCCCAGCCCAGCCCCCGGCTGCAGGGATGCCCCGAGTATGCGCTGCTCCTGTTGGAGGGTGATGTGCTTGACCTCACGGCCGTAATGCTTCACGATGTCACCCGCGTCACACTCGACGTTCCAGAACGGAGGCTGGCTTGGAAACCACTCCCCCAGACCCTCATCTGCCGGGTGAAAGTTTCAATTTGGAAAAGAGGTTTTTTTTTCTCTCTGCATGAGTCACTTTCCCAGCGCACGGAGAGATGGCCCGGCGGCCCTTATCTGCGAGCTCCGTGTACTTAACGCTTATTAAAATCAATACCGTCCATTAGCCGGCCACGTTTCCATTTTTAATCATCTATTGATATACGGCCTGTGCTTTTATAGGACTAAACAAATTTCCGCTCTCCGTGCCCCTCTGTAGCCCGGGGGCAGGCGGGTGCGCGCGGCCGCGGGAGGCCCGTGTTTATTTACTGCCTGCTTCCTGATTGAGAACATGCCTGGTCCACGGGCTTCAGATGGCTTTTACACGGGAGACTTACGGCCACTTCCTGTTTTCCAGACACGGCACCCCGCTTTCCAGGAGCATGATGAATGCGAGGTATTGTGGACGGAATCGCCGGCCGTGCCCAGCCCTATCGGGGAGGCCGCCGGGTCGGCCGGCTCATTATTTATTCATTCCGTCGCGCATTTCTGGGGGCGGGGGGGGGAACTTGTGGCAGCAGGGGCTGTGTCCCCCCTCTGTCCCCGCCTCTGCGGGCTCCTGTCTCTGAGGCATTTGTCTGGGCGAGGGAGGGAGGACCCTGCTGACCTCGGGGAAGGTTTGCATACCCAGGGATCCTTCTAGAATAAGGGTCCAAGCCGTGTGCTCTTTACCCCGCACACCCCCGGTCTCGGGAGGTCAGGGGGCCTCTGCACCCAGGGGCCTCACCGGCCCTGTCCCACACCAGCTTTAGCCCTTGCCCGGACCCCGCCACGGACTTCTGGGTGCTTCTGTAGAAACAACTGTTTACGAACAGAACCAGCCCTGCGCTAGGCACCAGGGAGTCAGAGACCCGCGGACCCTGCTCCAGCCCCTCAGTTGTGGTGTGGCCTGTGGAGGCTGTGGAGGCCTCTGGGTCCTGGAGGCCGCTGCCATCCTGGGCTTGGGTGGCCAGTCTGCACAACTGACAAGCCGCCGTCTGTGTCCAAGGGGGGTCTGGGCATGGAAGCAGAGGGTGGGGGTCTCCCTGTCCACCAGTGGCCCCTTCACCTGACGCCCTTGGACTGCAAATCGTGCTTGTCCAGAAGCTTCTTGGCAGGAATTCGTCCCGGCTACACGTGTGCTTCGCCTCCGGCTGGAGGCCCCCGGGAGGCCGGTCCTTGCCGGTTTGTGAACTCGAGCTCCCCAGGCAGCTTCCCAGGCTGCTGCGATGGCGGAGGGCAGCTTGGAGCAGAGCTGGGCAGACATTTCAGGGCGGGGACGGATGTGCGTCTCGGAAATGGGGGCTGGGCTCTGGAATTAGCTACTTTTCCCGGGCACCCCCAACCCCACCGCACGACCTACCTGGGGAGTGGGCCCCAGCAAGCCGAGCTGGCTGGTCCTGCTCTCTGGCTCTCAGGGTGGGGCTGCCGTCCCGCAGGCATGGTCACCGCACTGCTGGGGGCTCGGGGCTCGGGTCCTGGGCCCAGGGGCATCACAGGCCACGGCTGCCCCATGATGTCCAGTTCACGGACAGCAGGCCCTCGGGGGCCGTCCGGGGGCCTCCTGGGGCTCAGGCACGAAGCAGACAGTTCTGCTTCTTCAGAACCAGCTTTGTTTCTGCCTTTTTCATTTGTTTCTTTACACTATGTGGAGGTTCGCGGGCCGGCAGAATGCCACCGCTAACGTGGCTGAGAGTCATTCCTCTGCTCAGATGCCTGAGCCACATGTGGGGACACGGAGGCTCATCTGGGATCCGGGAACCCCAGCTCCAGCGAGGGGTCTGCCCCTGAGCCACAGCCGCGCCGAGAGGGCCAGGGCGTGTGGGGCTGCCTGCAGGGGGGCGGCGGGCAGATCCGCAGGCACAGCCCGGCCACCCAGCACAGGACACCGGGACCCTCCAGCCCGGGCTGGGCACGCATCTGTGGTCCGCGGCTTCATAAAGCGCCTGCTAATGAAAGTCACACACGGCAGAAGCAGAGGACAGCCCTCACATGGGGCTGTGTCGCGGAGAAATGCGCTTGTTAAAACGTGTAATGAGAGACATAACAAATCCCCAATATTGGGCAAAGCTGTCGTTAAATCCCTTAATGATAGCGGTATTTTCTCTGGTGCACAGCACAGGTCTTTATAAACCCCTTTGGTGAGGCGGGGGTTGGGGGGGGCGGCGGGGTTGGGGGGCAGGGCCTCTTCTGGAGGCCGAGGCCTGAGACCCTGACCCGTCCCCACCACCTCCTGCCCCTTCTCCGGGGTCCCTGCCAGGCTGCCTCTGTCGGCGGCGGTGTTCCTCGCCGGCTCATTTGGTGGGCCGGCTCCGGTCGTGGGCCCTTCTCTCGCGGCCTCCTCAGCAGACGTCCTTGGGCTGGGCACGCAGAGAGCCCGCCGTCGCCCTCCACTGTCTGGCCGTCCCGGCTCTAGGGCTGTTTGGGTGTGCAGGCGGCCGGGGCGTGGGAGGGCTCTGGGCTAGGCTCCTGGCCTGGGCGCTGGAAGGCTTGGGGGCTCAGGGTGCGCGCTTGGCCTCCCCTGGCGTCCTTCCCCATCCGGTGACAGGCCCCAGGAGCTCTGGAGGCAGAAGGGGGGGGAGGAGGAGAATAGGGAGGATGACGAGGAGTCCCCGCCGCAGCCGCCCTGCCCTCCCGGGCACCGCCGTGACCTGAGCCGCCCCCAGTCTTCCCAGGTCTGCAAGGACGCCCACCGGCCTCCGGCCTCCCTTCAGGCCTGACACCTGGGCGGAGGCAGGGCACGGGAAGGCCGCCGTCCCACTGCCCCCAGCTGCCCTCGCCCGAGCCCAGGAACGGTGCCGGCCCCCTCAGCCTGCTCTGGAAGGCCAGCTGGGGCCGGAGTCTCTGTCGCGTGCGGTCAACCCCAAGGGCCTTCATTAAGGCTCTCTGAGCCTCCGTTCCCCCATCTTCCCAAGTAGAGACAGCACCAGAAGGCTGGCCTGGCCAGGTCAAGCCTTTCAAGGGGCGAGACTCCTGCCCTGCTGACCTCGAGCTCCCTGAGGACAGGGCCGGGGTTGCACCAACAGCCTCACCCAGAGCAGCCCTCGGAGTCCCTGTGTCCCCTGGTGGTGACTGCGTGGGGCCTGGCCTTGGCCTTAGCAGGAGGCCATGTGGCCACAGTGTAGGACACGCTGGCTCACTCCGGTCCTGCCCACAGCTGTGTGACTGTGAGCGGGTCACTCCATGGCTCTGTGTTCCGGGGTTCTTGGGAACAGGAAGGGGCCCCACTGGGTGCTCAGTGCCCAACGTTCCCCCAGGGTCCTGGTGCCGGGCTGGCACGGTGGGGGGGCTGGGGGTGCGCCTCAGCCCCTCTGTCCATCAGGGCACGCTCCACCCCTAGGGCTCCCGGGCCTCCCCGCCGTCGCCCACGGGATCCGGTCATCTCTCTGTATGAAGCCACGTTCGCCGAGGTGGGGCCACGCCCCGCATGGGACACACACTCGCCTGCGCGTCCACACATTCTCACCCCTCAGACGCCTGGACATGAAGGACCCCACAAGTCCCCAAAGACCCGTGACAGACACTTGCTGGCGACCCTGTGAGCAGGAGGGCTCGCAGGTGCTGGGCGGGGGCGCTGCTGTGTCGTGACTCATCACAGAGGAGCTCACGGGAAGCCGTTCCCAGACGCTCCCCGCGTCCGCGACCACCATCCTTCCAGAAGGACCAGCCTGTGCCATGCCTCACCACCGGACCCCCGAGTCCCCCACAGAGGGAGGGGTCGCCACGCCCACCCCTCGTAGGACGAGGCCGCGTGGCTGGCCGGGAGGAAGGCGGCATGAGGGTGAGCGGGGGGCAGCTCAGGTGGGGACCCCCACCTTCCCCAGGCCCGGCTGACGGGGCTCATACCGCCTTTGCCGGCCCCCCCACGGGGCAGCAGTACAGGCGGACGGAGGACCCAGGTGCGGGAAGTTTAATGGTCTGCGACCTGCCGTCCACCCTTGCCTCGGTGTTAACGGCCAAATGTTTTGCAAGTAAATTACCAGAAAGAGCTATTCCTGAGGGGGGCCGGGGCTTGTAGGAAGGGGTCAGGACACTAGACAAAGGGCCACCCCTTCCAGGCAGAGGGCCAGACGGGCCTGCTTCGGAGGCTTGGTGGGAGGCGGGGGTGTGAGGACCGTGAACCCCTCCAGACCGACGCCCCCGGGGCCATTCCTGCGGAGGGAGGGACTGCAGCGAGCATCGGGGGGCCTCTGTCCTCTGGGCGCTGCGCCGGTGGTCCAGGCACAGTCAGGGCGCAGGGGTGGGGGTGGGGGGACTGGCCTTCCCACCTGCCCACGATTTGTGCTCTGACTACATCTTAGCGTCTCCTTGTATAAAGGAGAACAGGGGTGTCCCCCACCTCCTGCCGCGGGGCAAAGGGCTGCGTCTCCCAGGCCGTCCTATCCTTGGAGGTGCTGGACAAAGCTTTGCCCCCAGGTAGAGGGGACGACTCAGCGGGGGTGGGGCCTTTCAGCCGTGATCTAAGCAGGACCCCATGCGGAGACTCTTGGTGGGGCACGGAGCCCAGTGCAAGGCCGGCACAGCAAACCCCGTCCACTGACCTCCCCACACCGTGGCCCTGGGCGTGGCTGGTGGCCAGCCGGGTGAGCTGCCCCGGAATGCAGTCTGGAAATGGTCACCAGCCCCAGGCCAGCACACACGGTCACAGGGAGCCCCTACCTGTCATCCACCTGCCCCTACCATTTGAGACCCCAGCTGTTCAGAGAGGGGCGTCCCCAGCGTTAGGTTTCCTGCCTGGGCTCCGTGGTGAGTTCTGACTTCCATGCCCTGAGATGGGACATAGCGGTGACCGACTCGGGGCAGGAGGTCACCCGTGGGCACGGGACGGGGCGGCCACAGAGGGAACACAGGCTGGGCTCCTCAGACCCGGCTTCAGGCCCTCAGCTGGCACTAAGCCTTGTCCTGTCCGGGAAGTGGGAAGACGCCCACCTTGAGGTTTTGTGAGCAGAAATGAGACGGAATGAACTGCCTCCCCTGGCGTCCTAACAGGGCATGGGCTGAGCCCGGTGCGAATCCCCGAGGGCAACTCCAGCCTTTGGGTCCCAGAGCCACAGCTGAGTCCCCCGAGGGCCGGCCCTCCGGGGAAGCCCCTCGGGGCCTGGACGGTGGGCACTGCCTCGGTGCCTGGAGGCGTGGGTGCTGCCGCCGACAGGACATCCAGATCCAGCAGGTGAGGCCTGGGCTCCCGGGCGGGGGCACAGCCCTCTGTATGCCCCGCAGAGGGGCCGGCAGTCGTGTGGGACAGGCCGCAGGTGAGCCTGGCTGGGAGCAGACCCACCCTTTGCCCTCCTGGAAGGGCCCAGCCTGCGTCTTTAAGACGCTAATGGGCCCTCTTAAAAAAAAATGACAGTTTGCTTGCACACTAGCAGGTTCTCGTCTGACATCAGCAGGGAATCAAAGATATTTTATTATTTGGAGACCCCATATAGGGAAGGCAGCCTTGGAAGTCTGTCACTGCTCCAAAACCCACACCTCCCCTGGGAGTTAATTATTTTCTTAAAATGCAACTTGTACTGTTAGTTTAAAACATTCCAACTGTGTTCACACTCTTTAAATCTTCAGTAAACCTTAGAGTTTAAATCACTTGCAGATAAGAGTAATTCTATTACGGAGGGAGGGGCCGGCACTTGGAGGAGGTGAAATCAGACGGAATGAAAAGGCTATTGAGTGTGGGGTCCTCGGGCACCTCCGGCCCTCTCCCCTCGGGACAGGCTAGCCATGGCCGGCCAGCCATGGACTGCAGCCCACTGGGCCCTGGCTGCCAGGTGCCCTGGCCAGAGCGGTCCATGGTCCCTCTCCGAGGGCCAGACTCGACCTGGAGGCTGGACCAAGGTCAGCTGTGCGGTGGCCAAGGTGGAACAGCTCCTGGGGGTGACCTGGGACACTTGTCTCCGTGAGGAGGAGCCTCTGGGTCTCCGGGCAGCAAGGCCCCTGGGGCTTGGCTGTCCACCTGCAGCTGTGTGGGGTCTAGGGTGGGCAGCCGAGAGGGTCCGCTACGGCTTCCCTGTCCTCCCTGCCAACACCGCGCAGTCCCATGGAGCCTCTGCTGTCCCCAGAGCACAGCCCTTCTGGATTATCACTGGGGCGCTGGCCTTCCTCCCAAAGGGCCTCCCTTGAGCCAGATGATTACATGGTAAGACACCCGGAGGCTGGCCTGCCAAGGGCCACTGGACAGGCTAGCCCTCTGCTCTGAGGCCCTGGGGTTCCGAGGGGCTTCAGGGCCCCCTGGGCTCTCACCGCCCCTCTTAGACCCCACCTCCAGCTCAAAGGCCGCCACTGCTTTGAGGTGGCGGCTGTCATGCAGGCCCTTCTGCTTGGCCCCAGGCAAGGCCTCCTCACCTGGGACACTCCTGTCCCCTCCGGCTCTGTTCGTGTCGGTCTCCTGGCTGGATGGCACACAGTTCCGGGGCGGCCAGGCCACTCACCCCTCCTGGCTCCTTTTTCCTCTGCCAGACCCTATCCTGGTGCAGGTGGGGATGCCTCTTCCTCCCAGGCCGTCTGGGTCTGTCCCTATCCCAGCGTGGGCCACCGGTCACCCCCCTGCAGGACTGAGACCCCATCTCCAGGAGGGACCAAGTCAAGATGCCCTTGGGCCCTGGACCCTACTCGGGAGAGCCCCTGAGTTGGGGTTCAGCCCATGCTGGTGGAGAAGAGCTCCGGGCGCCCGAGGGGTCAGTGGGCTGGGTGGTAAAGACATGCTTCCTCCCGCGTGCACTTGAGTCCCCTTGTGCTGCACAAGGACGGCCGGGACGATGGTCTGGGAATGGGCAGGGGGTGGCGAAGGGGCTGAGAGCTTTGGGAGATGGACCCACCGCCCCTCCCCCGCATTGCGTACCTGTCCGAGCTGGCCGTGGGGAGGGAGGCCGGCGCCAGGACATCCCGGCCGCACGCGGTGGGGGAGCGTGTTGACTGTTGGAGTGTGAGTCTGTGAGCGGCTGTGTACAGCCCGGCGGTGTCCACTTCTGCTTGGGCCTGGTCCCCACGGGGTGTGGGTGTCCGGCCAGGCCAGCGGGAGGAGAGATGGTGCTGCTCCTGCCTCCCCACGGCCGCTTGGCTGGGGTCCGGCTCTGAGCCCCCGAAGCCACACAGCGTCCCGGGAGCCACCCAGTCCCACCCTGGCTGCCCGGCCGGTGGGCCAGTGCGTCATGCCCCATTGCTAGCAGCTTTGCAGCCTCTTCGGGTGGAGGCGTGTTGCTGCCTGCTGGCTTGGGCTGCTGCTTCTCGGCCGTTCCCAGGGTCCCCTGCTGTCTCCTCCCCATCCCAGCAAGAGCAGCTGGACCTCTCTCTGCAGAGGCAAGGTCAGGCTGGGCAGGATTCTCACGTGGAGAGCACGTCCACGGACGGATGCTGTGTCCTGGGCGCACGGCTGGGGAGGCGGGTTGCCCTAGTAATGATGGCTCTGTACACAGCACAGATGTCTGCCTGCTGGCCTCGGGCTACTGGATCCAGAGGCCAGGGCCACATTGGACCCCTGGGGACACCACCTCCCCTCCTTCCTGGGGATGTCTCCTGTCTAAGGGATGGCTGTGGGGGCTGTTGGACACACTGCACGGCCCCCGCCACATCCACCCTGTGTCCCTGGGCCGTCTGGCTCCGAGCTGGGGGCCGCGCTGGCCCCGGACTGCACCTGGGGTGCGGGACTCGCCAGGAGGGGAACTCGTGCTAGCTGGGGAAGGTCGATGCCAGCCCCTTGGGAATGCGCCCAGGACGCGGGGAGGAGGAGCTGAGTGGAGCGAAGGTCCTCGCAGGGCGGCTGGCTGTGTTTGGTGAGCCCCAAGCAGCCCCTCCGAGCGTGGGCTCCGCAAGGGCACCGTCGGCCCGGTCTTGCTCTTACCAATAGCATTTTGATGAGTTAAGTGTGAGAGAATTAAAAACAACCCGATTAAATTTCCTTTATAAATACACGTGGGTCTGAAAATCAAGGGAGACGCAGCTCTGGGCTAATGAAATGCCCTGTGCGTTTTCCCCGCAAGTGTTGGGGGACGTTGGCTGACAGGTCCTCGGAGCCCAGTGCCCCCAGGCTGCGTGTGTGAGGTCAGCGAGCTCTGGCCCCAACTTCTAGCCCCCCGGGCAGCAGACCCACGGCCACGGCCACGGGTGCTGTGACCATTCCTGCCGCTCAGGACAGGAAACCAAGGCGGGAGCTGACCAGGCTGGCGGAGCCGGGAGCCGCGGGGCCGTCCTCACCGCTGGGCTGCGGGCCCGTTCCTGTTATTGGAGGCATCACTGGGGTGGGTGTGCAGGGGGGCCCCCTCCACCTGGAGAGGGAGGGAGGGGGGCAGCTGGGCATATGGTGGCAGGGTCCGTGGCAGTGGAACGTTTGAGGTCATTGGAAAGGCAAACAGAATCATTAACAGCTTCCCAAAATAACCCGGCAAGAGTGAGCTTCCCAGGGGGCTCCTGCGGGCGGTGGAGCTTGGATGGGGGGCGCACCTGTAATGGAGTGTGGCGGGCGGGGGTGGGGCGGGCCTCGGGGGTGGGCTGAGCTCCAGCCGGTGCCCCGGGCCCTGCAGAGCGTGAGTGCCTCAGCCTGCCCGGGCTTCATCTGCACAATGGGCAGCAGGACATCCGCCGGAGGATGGGAGGCTCATTTGTCTGTTTGGACAACGGTGGTGTTTCCTGGCCGCGTGCGACTGGACGGCAGGCACCATCCCGCGTCCTTTCAAAGCAGCTTTCTTGGGGGCTAGTTGGACACCAGAAACTGCTCTGCGTACGTCGTGCAGTTTGGACCGTGTCGGCCCACAGGGATACGCCTGTGAAGCCGTCACCGTATTGGAAATGGTGAGCATGTCCACCGTCCCCCAAAGACGCCCCGTGCCCCTTCCAGCCCTGGCGCCGGGCACCGTGGACCTGCTTCCTGTCCCGACGGGGGGACGGTGGGCAGGTCCCAGGGCGTTGCACGCACACAGTCCCACAGGACAGGCCCTCCCGAGAGTCACCTGCTGCCGCGTCCGTCCATCAATAGCCGTGTCCCCGTTATGCTGCTGGCGGGGGCCGGATCCTTTCAGCTTTTCCGCATCTGGAAAAGTCCAAGTTTCACTTTGTCCTCGAGAAGACGTTTTCACTGGGTGTGGAATTCTGAGTCCACAGGGCTTTAAAAATGTTCACGTCTTCTTTCTTGCGGGACCTGACCCTTCCTGCCTGCCTTGCTCCCAGGGAGAGCTCTGCTATCGCCGATTTCTGTGGGGTTCCCGTGTGCCACGTGGCTGCTTCTACCATGTCTCCGTGCTGCTGGTCTGAGAGGCTGACTGTGCACATAGCCTCTCTACGTGTGCAAAATTACTGAACTTTGCAACCATCCTTCCAGGTGCAAAATACATCCACATGGGGAGGAAGTGAGGTGGCCCTTCCCGGGTCGTCCGGCCGGCGCCTGGGCAGCACGGAGTCTGGGTCACATCCTCCTGATTCCAGCGCCCAAGCCCCAGCCGCTGGCATGGCGTGCGAGCTTTCGGAGCCTCAAGGTTCATCCCGTCTCTGGGCAGCAAGGCCCCCAGACCCACGCTCCCTCCTGGGCCCCTTCCCAGCCTCCTGTGGGCTGAAGAGTGAGCTGACCACCGTGCTCCCGGGAGAGGAGGGTGAGGGGGTTCCAGGGAGCCCACAGGTGCAGCGTGCCCAGCTCTACCCTCCGGCCTGCACCCCCGGCTGAGCGCTCACCTCTCAGGCACCCCCGTGCTCATGTGGACGGGTGACAGCGAGCGGCCCCTCGGTGCTGCTGGGATGACGGGGAGCTGTGAAGGCCCCCACCAGGAGCTTTGGGCCAGTCAGCCCCAGTCTGGGGGACACACGGGGTCTGAGCCCAGAGGGGTGTTCCGAGGAGCCTGGCAGCTGAGCTCCGAAGGAGACCCGGCAGCTCAGAGGTCAGGACAAGGTACAAGCCCGGGGCTGGGGGAGCCCTGGCGTCCTCTGGCCCTCTGTTGCCCACGGATCGCTGACCTCGGCAGGCAGGCTCCGGGGTCCAGAGAGAGTCTGGCCCTTGCCACCCTCCACTGGCAGCCTCCGTGCGAGCACCCCACAAATCTTTTTTTGGGCCGGATTGCCTGGGTTTCCCCCTCTCTGCTGGGCCCTTTCCAGAGCTGCACGCACAGGAGTGAAGAGGCATCTTTGTTTCATTAATTTTGCCCGTTGGAAAACTCCGGTATTAATATTTATGAGAAATGACCTAATATCCACCCGCCCGTGTGTGTTTGCTTAACATATTTAATGCCATTTGGGGGCTGTTTACTTTTTAACTGCCTCAGCGAGGGGGCCTGACCCGGGTCCCCCCACCGCGGAGAAGATGCAGTGTGCTCTCTGCAGCCTCCAGAGCTCCCCTTTCTAACGGCTTCGGGAAGGAGCCCGGGACCCCCAATCCCTGCTCGCCCCGGCCCCGGGAGGGAGCCCGGATGGAACCAACGGCGCGGGGCGCGGGTCCGCCGAGCTCTGCAGACACGCACCGTCCCGGTCCGAGCCTGCCACGCTTGGGGCAGAAGGAAGGTGGATTTCTCCAGGAAAAGAAGAAAAAAACACTTGAATGGTTTCTGAAAATAGCTCCTTACGCTGTTCTAAGACAGCAATTTAAATAAGTGCTTTCTCCCTGCTTCTCTCGAACATAAAGGTAATTGTTTTTGCCCCAAAATAGATGGCCGTTTGTACTATAAATTGATTCTTTTCTTTAACGTCCCTTTGTGCTCTGTGTCAGCTAATGTGGTGAGACAGGCCGGCCCCTGGGGGTGCAGGGGCCGCGGGCGCCCTGGTCCCAGGCTCCCGGCCTGACGTCGGAAACGCTGTGTTCTGGGAAGAAGCTGGGCCTGTGCGCGGAGCCAGGCCTGCTCTCTGCCACCTCCCTGAGCCCCAGGCCCCAACGGGCAAAGCAGGGACAGAAACAAGGACCATCGCTGGCCTGAGGTGTTGCTGTAAGGGTTAGAAACCGAGTCTAGTGCCCGCGGGCCCTTCTGCTGGGCGGTCAGACAGACTTGGGGTTGGTTGCGGGGCTTGGCTCTGAGTCTCCAGAAGGTGTGCCCAGGGCTCCGTGGCAGACCCTCCATTCTCCCCGTCAAAGCAGGGGCTGCCTCCCAGACTCAGCCAGCCTGTCACCTGGGAGACCCTGAGGAGGATAAAGTCGGGGTCTGGCCCAGGGGTCAGCCTCAGGGTGATTACACACCACATGTTTGCCAAGTGCCATCTCAAGCGCTCCTGGGTGTGGGGTCTCTGCCGTGTGTCCAGCGACCCATGTCCCGAGTGTTCACCTAATAAGAAATAAAAGGGGACCTCAGGAGCGACCCTTCCCACATCACAAGATGCCCCTTTCCTGGGCGTGAGCCAGACACCACCCCTCCCCCATGGGGGGCCAGAGAGGACATGGGAGGTAGGAGGGCAGGTTGTCCCAGTGCAGACGTCCTGCTGGGGGCCGGTGGCCAGGGTGGCCCGTCCTCATGATCCTCAAAACCCACCAGAGGCGCCCACATAGAACCACTGGCCAGTGACTCGGTGGGTCCAGCTATCGAGCCGAAGGCCTGTGGCGTCTCTGCTACGATTTGGGGTGGACTCCATCTCCCCATTTTATGCCTCAGCCTGGAGGCTTCAAGGAGATTCAAAGCCAGAGCCCACGGTTCCCTGGGCCTCTCCTGTGCACCTGCGTGTGGTACAGCCTCTGACGTAAGGCAGGAGACAGAACTGCTACCCCTGTTCTAAGGTACTGGTCAGCTGCCTGGACCCTGTCCACACCCTCCTGACCCAGCCGCCCAGCCGCAGCTCCCTCAGATGCCCAGGCAGCCTTCCCCAGCCCTCTCTGTCTCTGTCTTCCCTTGCCCGGGGAAGGGGCACCGCCCGCAGCCCACCCAGGGAGCCGACGCAGCAGGGCGGGCAGTGGGAGCTTGAAAGGAGAGAGGTGTGGGCATCTGGCAGGGGAGACTGCGTGTATGCCCTGTGGAATGAAGATGCAGCTCCCAGCCCCGATCGCTGGTGAGAGACACAACAAGCTGCCCGCCAAGCCTGGCCCCAGGGCCCCCGGGAGAGGACACCAGCGCGTGATCAATCAGCCCCAACGCTTCCCAACATGCTTCTCGAGTTACACGCCGCAGGGATGATGTCATAGCGGCTGCCAGCCGGAGCCAGAGAAGAAAGAGGCCCCTCTTCTTCAAACTAAGGGCCAGGACAGGCTAGCTTTCCAATGCCTCATGATCCTTCCCCGCATGGCTTCAAGAAGGGGAGGGCTAGCTCTGTAATCTTCTTTTCAGATCATGGAAGCAACGGCTGGTCACTGCAGAGGACTTGGACGATCTAAGAAGCAAGAGGAAGAAATAGATAGTATTTAGAATGTCACTCCATTACATTGCCTTCTACCGTTTTCCACCGTATGGCCTTACTTCTCACTGACCTACTACTAATCACCCATCTAAGCATTCACTCACGCACACATCTACCCACCCATCCATCCATCCACCCACCAACCCATCTACCCAACCACCCACCCAACCATCCACCCATCCATCCATCCATCCACCCACCAACCCATCTACCCATCCACCCACCCAACCATCCACCCACCCAACCACCCACCCAACCACCCACCCATCCATCCATCCATCCACCCACCAACCCATCTACCCATCCACCCACCCAACCATCCACCCACCCAACCACCCACCCAACCACCCACCCATCCATCCATCCATCCACCCACCAACCCATCTACCCATCCACCCACCCAACCATCCACCCACCCACCCATCCATCCATCCATCCACACATTCACTCAACCATCTACCACCCACACACCCACTAATTCATCCATCCACCATCCACCCACCCACACATCCAACCATCCATCCATCCATCCATCCATCCATCCATCCTTCATCTTTTCAAACTGCCTTTCTTTTTGACACACACCCTCAATTTACCCAGACTTATTTCCTAGATTCAGCATTTATGGAGAAAAAAACAAGTCCTAAAACAATGTGTTGGTCATAGGAGGTGTGGGGGTAGGAGTGGTGATGGTGTGATACCTTGTTTTGTTCGTATGAGTAGGAGGGTGTGTATGTGTGACTGTACGTGTGAGTGCATGAGTGTGTGTGTGAGGATGTGAACACAAGTGTGTGTGTTGCAGTGTATGCAGGTGTGTGTGTATGCCCCCCCAGGGAGGAAGGTTCTCGGAGGATGTGGCTGGTGGGTATGGTGTGGATTCTGCTTGGCTCTCCCACGACAGCTCCATCAGCCCTACCGTCAGCCCAGACGTCCACTCCTCAGGCCTCAGGGAGCTGCCCGCTCCCTGCTCCAGCTCTCGGGCCTGGGGCACAATCCGAAGTCAAGATGGAACACGTTCTTGCTTGTCATGGAGTCTGGTGTGCGTGCTGGGGCCCACTCTCCCACACATGGTCCATGTTAGCTGCCTCCCCTGACTTGTGTCCATGTAGCGCCTGGCCCTGGTGGTCAGTCCCCGCCCCCACCGCCAGCCCACCTCCACTTCTAATTGGGCCGCAAAGCCGTTTAATGGTGTCTGCGAGGCTGCAGGGCTGCTCAGGGCAGAACAATGCGCTATTCATGTCCAAACAGAACACTAGTGATCGGGCTAATATCTTTAAGCTAAAAAGCAAGGCTTAATTGGAACAGATGCTGCAAATTCCAGTGCCAAAGGCCAGCTCCTATGTGATCTAAACCAGGTATGTGCCAGGGGTTCATTTTAATAGTGGCTTTTATTTTTTTTATTGGCATATGCAAAAACTCACTAATACTTTGCACAACAGACTAGCAACAGTCTCTTAGAAAATCTCCCCAGGTAAGGTCCCCTCAGACCTTGGTTGCCATTGTGTGGGTTACAGTAAAGACCCCGTAACCATTTGGCCAGCTATGACGTGTGGACCCTGGCTTCTTGTCTTCCCTGGGCCAAGATTTGGGGTCTTTCTAGACCACGGCAGCCCCTAGGACATTTGTCCTCAGGACTAACCTCCCTCTCCTGGTGCATCCATCAGACCTTCCCAAAGACCTCAGAGGTCCTCGCAGATGTGGCTTCCCCTTTGCTAGGGAGCCTCCTGCCCTCCTGACATCCACCAAGCTCTTTCCTATTGATACACCCTTGACCTGCCAACATCCAGATTTACCCTAAAGCTGTAGCTCTTGGACAGAGTGCTCCTGTTTTTAGTATGTTAGCCCAGTCTCTAAGGACATCTCTAAGGACAGTCCCTGAAGCCAGGGGCTGCTTACAGTTTATACACAGCTTCCCAGACCTTGCTGAGCAGAATGGGCTTCAGTTTTCATGACTCCCACTTTTTTCAGAAGAAGATGCAAATCCTAAATCTCCAGATTCTCCTTGGGACTTAGGAAGAGCCTTCTTGTGTTCTGAAAGGGGCCTCTCCTTGCCTGCCCCATTCTGTCCATGGTGGACTCAGAATCTTCCTGCAAGTGAGCCTGAGCTTGGGGTCTTAGAAGCCCAATCCAAAGCATGCTTCCACTCAGACAACTGAAGCCACCACCTCCTGAGCCTCTTAGCAAGGTCTAGAAACTGCATTAGATTCCTTACAACATGGTTTCTGTGGTCGAAGCTGAAATGAGTGTGGATTCCTGGCTAGTGAGGGTTGTTACTCTTGAGACCCCCAAGGGAGCTGTTGGAGGGATTTTTCTGAACAAATGCCCCAGGAGGGAACCTCGGCTTCAGGTAGAGCCCAAAGCTGCAGAGGCTACCATCACTTGATTCATATATTCACCCTTTACTCATTCATTCAGCCATCTATCCTTCTATCCCTCCATCCACCCACCCACCCTGTGTCCACCTGCCCGCCTATCCACTCCACCCACTCACTCATCCATTCATGCGCTCATCCGCCCACCATCCATCCACACATTCACTCAACCGTCTACCGCCCACACACCCACTAATTCGTCCATCCACCATCCACCCACCCAACCATCCAACCATCCATCCAACCATCCATCCAACCATCCATCCAACCATCCAACCATCCATCCAACCATCCATCCAACCATCCATCCAACCAACCATCCAACCATCCAACCATCCATCCAACCATCCATCCAACCAACCATCCAACCATCCAACCATCCATCCAACCATCCATCCAACCATCCATCCACCCATCCAACCATCCACTCACCCAACCATCCAACCATCCATCCAGCCATCCATCCAACCATCCATTCACCCATCCAACCATCCATCCATCCAAGAGGTACTTACTTGAGCTCTACTAAGTGTCCAGCTGATGCATGTATGCCCTCCTTCCTAGTGTGCACGCAATGGCCCACTCTTTCTATGCTATGGGGTAGGCTGGGGGTGCACCGGTGGCTGGTGGTTCAGTGGAGGCCATTAGAACTAGGAAGTCAGTGAATAAACTTCACTTGTGTGCAGAGGCAAGATGAAGAATGAGTCCTCTGTCTTGGTCTGGGGCCTGGCACCTGGAGGCCCTTCCTACAGGAAAGGCTCTCCCTGTCCAACCCAAATCCCCCAAGAAATCCCTTTTTGGACCCAGGCTCTGGAAAACCTCCAGATAATTAGTAGGCAGAGAGGAGCAGGGCTTAACACCGGGGAAGTGAGAGTCAGGGGCCATTAACCAGGGGTGACCCAGTTTCCACAGCCTTCCTCTCCTGCCCTCTACAGTGCCCAGGCCAGAGAAATGCAGGCAAAGTGGGGTAATGGCCCTCCTGTGACCCCCGCCAGTGGTCTTGTGTGGAAACCTGGGCCCAGTGTCCCACAAGCTTCCGATCCTGCTGCCAGAGCCTCCTTTGAATGGCAGCAGAGCACTTGCCTCTGGTCACAATGGGGATGGTCAGCATCAGCCATGACCATGGCCCAGGCGGCCTGACCCTCGGTCTGGTTGAGTGAGATCTTAGCCCTTCAGACTGTCACCCCCCTGGTGGGGTGGCCAGCTGAGGGAATCAGCAGCCTGGGGATAGCTTCCCTGCGCCAGCATGCGTTCTGTACGCTTCCTTCATGGTGTCCTCCGGGTGGGGACAGTGAGAGGGAGTGGGGACATCACTGGGGCCAGGGAGCTGAGGCCAACACCCAGGCCTGTTCTTCTCAGGACCCTTAGGAAGACACACTGCCCCATGCCCCCCGGGGGAAACGAGAGCCAACCTCTGACAGACTGAGAAGGGCGGGCGGGCAGGGGGCTGCTCTCAGGAGAAGGGAGTCAGGCTTAGTTCCCATTTCTGTTGGCTTCTTTGCAGGATTTTTCAGTCACGGAATCTTTCGAGCGTAAAGAAAAGTACAGAGAATAATGGGCGAGCGCCCCACTCACACTCACACCCACCTTTGTCAGATTTGTCTCATTGGACAGCCCTTGATTCTGTTCTGTTCCCACCCGGAAGCTCTCAGACTTGGTGTTTATCATTGCCAGGCCCAGTTTGTACCCCTCCGTTGGCAGTACATGCTTTGCATGTGGTCTGAACGGGATGGCAGCAGTTTTCTGCATGATGCCCTGCCCGACGGGGCCTCTGTTGGAGGCATGAGCGCCCGCCCCGCAGTGCTCACCCGCTTTCCTGGTGATGACATCTGGGGCCCATGCTGAAACGGGCATTCTCGCACACTCTTCCTGTGTGCACACCAGTGAGCTTTGTTTAGGGAAAGTGCCTAGCTGTGGAATTGCTGGCAGACTGTGTGCCTTTTACCGACAAAACTTGCCAAATGACACGGGAGGTGGTTGCACCAACTTGGGGGTCTCTGGCTCCAGCAGTGTAGGTGAGGTCACCCACGTCCGGTGCCTCCGACCCCAAGTTGGCGCCCCTCTGGCTTCTGGGGTGACCCCTTGTTACTGCGTTGGTTGGCATCTCCCTCCTGACGGCGGACTCGGAGCATTGCTGCCCCGTTGTTCAGACATTTGTTTTTGCTTCTGTAAAACTGCCCTCAGAGCCTTCACCCATTTTTCTATTGAATGTTTTATCTCTTCTGTCTATTCTTGATTTTTTAAATGAACATTTTATTAAAAGACAGCATCATACAGAAAAATGCAGAAGTCGTAAGTGTGTGATGGAATGGATTTACCAAGTGGGCACGCGCACGCACTCGGCACCCAGATTGAGAAACAGAACATTCCAGAAACCCAGAAGCCCTCCGAATTTTTCCTGTCACGACCCACCTTCACACCAAAGGTAGTGACTGCCCCAACTTGTGCTGCTGGGGACCCGGGTTGCTAATTCTGAATTCTGTGTGAGTGGAATCACGCAGCCCTGCTCCGTCGTGCCCGGCTTCTTCTCGCCATGTTGTGTGTGGGGGGTACACGGGTTTGTGGCTGAGAGTAATCACTGGTGCCTTCCTGTTCCTTCCTAGCGCCCCCTTGTTTAATTGCGTGATTGGTTGATCTGTTCTGATGTTGATGGAGTTGTTTCCAGTCTTATGACACTTTGATTGACGTCTCATCAATCTTGTAAATGCCTTTGGACACACCTGCGCACCATTTCTGCTGGGCATGAGCCCCTGGGTGGGGACGATGTTCTGGCTTTAGCGGTACTTCCAGACTTTTGCAGTGTTCGCTCTACCACGGCCCTCTGGCCCTGGGCGAGAGTGCCTGTCATTCCCCTGTCCCGCCGTCACTTGCCTGCTCACCGTGGCCTTCACTTGCATTTTGCTGATGACCAAGAAGGCCGGGAGCTATTTCATGTTGACCGACCTGTGGTGTCCCTCCCTCATGAAGGGCCTGTTCAAGACTTTTGCCCATTTTTGTGAAAGGTTGTTCACTGGATGTGTGCGTGCGTGTGTGTGTGTGTGTGTGTCTACTCTGTGCATTCCAGTCATACTGACAAAGGTGCGCTGGCTTGCTGTTTGCTCTCAGAGCAGTGTGTTGTGATGAACGCAGTTCCTCAGTTCGACATACTCCATGTATGACTCTTTTCCTTGTGGCTCATACTCTGAGTGCTACTTCCAGTTCCGGCCTGCCCACGGTCATGAACACATTCCATGACATTGTCTGGAAGCTTCGTAATTTTTCTTTTTGCATTTAGAGCCACACCCCACCTAGAATATATAGTTTTTGCATGGTGTGAGGTAGGGACCACTTCTTTTTTTTTTTTTTTTTTTTTCCCGTGTGACTATCTGATTGACTCATTACAACTGATTAAAAATGTCTCCCTCTCCCTGCTCATTTGTGCTGCTACCTTCATCAGAAGCGAGCGTCCGCAGATCGCCTCTGCTTCCAGACTCTCCCGCCCTGTGAGTGTAAGGGTGCGGACAAAATCTGAGCAGAGTCAGGCAGTTGTAGAGACAGCACGTGTATGAATAGTCTGTGCTGCACAATACCACACACTTAGTGGCTTACAGCACCCCTGTTCATCATCTCAGAGTTAGGGAAAGTGCCTAACTCTGGAATCTGTGGGTCAGGAGTCAGGGTATAGCCTGGCTGATCTCCTGCTCAGCAACTCACAGGACTGCACCAAGGTGTCAGTCGGACTGTGTTCCCTTCTATTAGGGATTCTCTTTCAAGCTCGTGTGGTTGTGGGCAGAAATCAGTTCAGAGTCCTTGTTTTCTCGCTGCTGGTCTGTTCTCACCTCCTAGTTGCCACTCTCGAGTTCTCACCATGCGGCTCCCTTTATCCTCAAAGCCAGCAGCAAAGACTATCCCTCTCATGCTTCAAAACTCTTCTGCTGGAATAGCTCTGCTCCCTTTAAGGGATCATCTGATTAGGTGAAGCCCACCAAGGAACATCCCCCTATCAGCTGATTTTGCACTTAATCACATCTGCAGATTAAATTTCTGCTCCCACCACTGTGTTGTAGGTGGATGTGTTGGGGGCACATGGTGTGTCTTTTAGTGCTCTGTGGGGAGCCACAGCCAGATGTGGGGGAGAAGAACACACTTGGCCAAGAGAGCTGGAGACCGGAGGTGAGGTATAAAGACATGGGAACGCATTTGCTCTCACAGCAGTGGGATTGCTGGTTGTGTGCTCATCACAACTCAGCACAATGGCCGAGGATAAGCCCTACAACCCAACCTTTCTTGTCGGAAGTCATGGCCACGCTAACAATGTCACTAGTAAGAACGGAAGGACACGTTTCAGGGTTGTACGCTTAAGAACACTTGATCTTTCTTGCAACCTTTGCTCTATGTAGACAGGTGGTTCTGATCTGAATCTTCTTGGCCCAGACAGCTGAGCATCACACCCTAGAGGCAATGAAGATCAAGTAGAAAGATAACCTCCTGGAAGGAAGTTGCTGTGCAGCCTGCGGATGGCCTCTCTCCAGCTTTCCAAGTGAGGGAGAATGAAATCTTATGTGTGTACTGAACTTTTGTCCTCTCAAATGCTTTCAGACCTGAACCTAGTGAATACTCATTGCAACTGACCTGAATCAGACTTTCTCATGTTAAACCAGCCTTGCATTCCTCTCTCAAATCTACTGTGGTCATAATACTTGGTTTTCCGTTCATTTGTTCGCATGTTTTGCATGCTGGATTTAATGTTTAGATTTTTATTTATGGGTTTCAAAAAAAAAAAAAACCTATGTTCATGATTGAATTTAGCATATAACCGCCCCCTTCTTATAGTGTCCTTTCTTGATCCTGGATATCAAAGTGATTTTAGTTTCCCTAAATAATTTGGGAAGGGTATTTCTTGTTTCTATTTTTCTGAAACAGTTAATTTACAATTGCAATTTTATCATTATCAAACATTTTGGAGACTACCCTCAAAAGTGCTTGGATTCTGATGGTATATTTTAGGTAGATATTTTGAATCATTTTTAATGGGCAAAGATCTTCTTCTAGACATTTACGTTTCTTTTTTGTCTTCTTCTTCTTCTTCTTCTTCTTCTTTTTTAAACTAAACTATGGACTTCACTTGGTTTTCACCAGTTTTCCCACTAAGGTCCTTTTTGTGAGCCAGGGCCCAGTCTCAGATCCCACATTGCGTTTAGCTTTCCCATATTCTGGTCTCTTCCAGCCTGGACTGCTGTGTTTCCTACTGCTTGTGGACCTTGACACCCGTGAAGACCTCAGGTCAGATAATTTGAAAAATATCCATAAACAGGTTTGTTTTGTTTTCTCACAATTACATGGAGGTTGTGGATTTGGGGGAAAGGATGATATGCCCCTAGTGCCTTATGTCAGGAAGCATGAGATGTCACTATATCTTATAATGATGAGGTTCACCTCGACCTTTTGGGTAATGTTCTCTTTGTCAGGGTTTACACTGAAGAATTACTACTCTCCATTCATATTTGAGGGGTAATATTTTAATGTTGTACATTAAAATATCCCCTTTCTTCTTAAATTTTAGTCACTAATTTTAGCTTCCATGGGTAGATCTTGGCTGCAGCCATTATTAATATGGTTTTGTAAAGGTGATTTTAAAATTTCCATCTACCCGACCATTTTGCATGTATTAATTGAATTGTTATGATGAGGAAGAGTTGCCTGTTTCCCCACATTTATGTATTTATGTATTCATTGTTTGTTTATGGACTTGTAGATATTTTTCCCTCTGGGTTTTAGTCTAACACTATTATTATTTATTATATTACTCAGATTGTTTCAGCGTTGGCCATTGAGAGTTGTTTCTGATGGGTTCTTGTGTCTTTGAGATATGCCTTCCTCAAATTTGTTCTCCCCCGCCCCAAGATCGTTTAGACTATTCTGGGCCCTTTCCATTTCCATATAACTTTCAGCATCAATGATCAGTTCCTTTTTTTAAAAAAGGGAACTGAGGATTTGGTGGGGATTTCATTGAATCTGCAGATCAATTAAGGAATAGTGCTATGTTTGCAGGACTAAGTCTTCTGACCCATGAGCATGGGTGTCTTTCCATTTATTTATGTCCTTAATTTTTTCCATTTCATCCTGGTGTTTTATAATTCTCAGTGTGTAAGTAATAAACATCTTTTGTTGCATTTATTCCTGAGGATTTCATTCTTTTTGAAGCCATTATAAACAAATGGTTTTCTTAATTTCATTTTCAGATAGTTCACTTATGGTATACAGAAATATAATCATTTTTTGTATGTTGACAGTGTTCCTAGATTATAGGTTTCTCTTTCTTAGGATAGTTTATATACAAGGTTATGTTACCTGTGAACAAATGTAGTTTTGTTTCTCCTCCAACCTGAGCCTTTTATTTCTTTTTTCTTGTTTATTTTCCCTGCCTAGACCATCCAGTACAATGTTGAATAGAAATGATGAGAGTGAACATCCTTGTCTTATTCTTAATGCTAAAGGGAACATGTTCAGTGCTTTCCATTACATATGACACTACCTCTGGATTATTCACAGATGTCAAATCCGGTGGGGAATTTCCCTTGTATTCCTAATATGCTGAGTGTTTTCACCATGAAAGAGTATTGGATTTTGTCAAATACTTTTCTAAGTTAACATATAATGTATTATTAGCCCCAGGGGTATGGGTCTGTGAATCATCAATTCCTACACAATTCACAGAACTCACCTTAGCACATACCCTTCCCAATGTCCATAACCTAGTCACCCTATACCTACCCCTACCATTCAGCAACCCTCAATTTTTTTAATGAGATTAAGAGTCTCTTATGGTTTGTCTCCCTCCTGATCCCATCTTGTTTCATTTTTTCCCTCCCTTCCCCCCACAACCCCTCACCATGCCTCTCAAATTCCTCATATCAGGGAGATCATGTGATAATTGTCTTTCTCTGATTGACTTATTTCATTCAGCATAATACCCTCTAGTTCTATCCACGTCATTGCAAATGGTAAGATTTTGGTTTTTTTGATGGCCGCATAGTATTCCATTGTAGATATGTGTAACACATCTTCTTTATCCAGTCATCTGTCAATGGACATCTAGGTTCTTTCCACAGTGTGGCTATTGTGGACATTGCTGCTATAAACATTCGGGTGCACGTGCCCCTTCGGATCATTACATTTGTGTCTTTAGGGTTTTTTGGTAAATACCCAGTAGTGCGATTGCTGGGTTATAGGGTAGCTCTATTTTCAACTTTTTGAGGAACCTCCATGCTGTTTTCCAGAGTGGCTGCACCAGCTTGCATTCCCACCAACAGTGTAGGAGGGCTCCCCTTTCTCCGCACCCTCGCCAGCACCTGCCATTTCCTGACTTGTTAATTTTAGCCATTCTGACTGGTGTGAGGTGATATCTCACTGTGGTTTTGATGTGTATTTCCCTGATGCAGAGTGATGTTGAGCACTTTTCCATGTGTCTGTTGGCCATCTGGATGTCTTCTTTGCAGAAATGTCTGTTCATGTCCTCTGCCCATTTCTTGATTGGATTATTTGTTCTCTGGGTGTTGAGTTTGACCAGTTCTTTATAGATTTTGGATACTGGCCCTTTATCTGACATGTCGTTTGCAAACATCTTCTCCCATTCTCTTGGTTGTCTTTTGGTTTTGTTGACTGTTTTCTTTGCTGTGCAAAAGCTTTTGATGTTGATGAAGTCCCAATAATTCGTTTTGACCTTGTTTCCTTTGCCTTTGGTGATTGTCAAATGCTTTTTTATGCATTTATTAAAATGATCATGTTGCCTTATGTCCTTATTCAATTATAATTTGGTAAATTAGATTAACTGATTTTCATATGTTAAACCAGCTTTGCTTTCTTGGCATAAATTCCACTTGATCATGGTATATAAGCTTTCTGAATGTCCTTAGATTCAAATTCCTAGGGTTTTTAAAAAATGATTTTTACATCAATATTCATGAGGGATTCTGATCATCTTTCTACATGGTAGTTTTTCTTTTCTTCAGATGTCTTTGTCTGGCTTTGTTATCAGGACATCATTGACTTCACAGAATGAATTAGAAAATATTCCTTTTTTTGGGACACCTGGGTGGCTCAGTGGGTTAAAGCCTCTCCCTTCGGCTCAGGTCCTGATCTCGGGGTCCTGGGATCGAGCCCCGTGTCGGGCTCTCTGCTCAGTGGGAAGCCTGCTTCCTCCTCTCACTCTGCCTGCCTGTCTGCTTACTTGTGATCTCTGTCTGTCGAGTAAATAAATAAAAAATCTTTAAAAACAAACAAAAAAGGAAAATACTCCTTTTTTTCAATTTTTTTTGGTAAGCTCTTGTGGAAGATTGGGTTTATTTATTTATTTATTTATTTTGAGAGAAAGAGAGAGAGAGAGGCAGAGGGAGAGGAAGAGAATCTCAAGCAAACTCCACGCCCAGCACAGAACCCAATGTGGTGCTCAATCTCGTGACCCTGAGATCACCACCCGACCCAATATCAAGGGTTGGACACTAACTGACTGAGCCATCCAAGCACCTGAATTTTATTTTTGAAATGTTCAGTAGAAACTGGAGAACCAGGAGAACCAGAAGAATAGTTTCAGTCCAAAACTGACAGACTCAAGACCCAGGAAGAGCTGATTGTTTCAATTCAAGCCTAAAGGTAGGAGAATACCCATGCCCCAGCTTAAGGGCAGTCAGGCAGGAGGAGTTCTTACTTACTCAAGGGAGGGTTAACCTTTTTGTTCTAGCCAGGCAGGCCTTCAACTGATGGAATGAGGCCCACCTACATTAGGGAGGGCAGTCCTTCACTGAGTCTACTGATTACAGTGTTGATGCCGTCCAGAAACACTCTCATTGACACACCCAGAATAATGTTTCACAGAATCTCTTAGCACCCTACAGCCCAGTCAGGTAAATGTAAAGGTAACCATCACACCTTCCTTCTGTTTATATTAAGGTTAGTTTGCTCCTCTTCTTCCCAGTGTTTTAAGATGGAAGATTATGGTATTGATTTGAGACCTTTGTTCTTTAATCATGTGGTTATTTGCTGCTATAGCGTTCTTGCTGAGCACTGTATTAGCTGCCTCCTGTTCAGTCTTAGCATGTTGTGCTTCCATTTTCACTCGTCTCAAAGTGCCTTCTAATTTCCCTTGAGATTTCTTCATCAGTCCATCAGTTATTGATGATGGGCTATTTAATTTCCACACATTTATGGATTTCCCAAATTTTCTTTCTTTACTTTTATACCATTGTGGTCAGAGAACACAGTTTGTATAACTTCTGTCCTTTTGTTTTTCGAGGTTTTTGTTACGGTCTAACATCTGATCTGTGTGGGAGAATGTTCTGTGTGTCTGCTGACACAGCATGGACCCTGCTGTTGTTGGGGGGGGCGTTCTCCAGCTGTCTGTCAGGTGTAGTTGGCTCACTCTACTTTCAAAATCTTCCATTCCCTTTATGATCTTCTTCCCAGTTGCTCTATTCATTATGAGAACTGGGGTATTGGAGACTCCAACTATTATAAATTGCCTATTTCTTTTTTAAACTCAATCAGTTTTTGCTTCATGTAGTTTGGGGCTCTACTGTTAGATACTTACCTATTTATAATTGTTATGTCTTCTTGATGGATTGACACTTTTATCATTAGAAAATGTTCTTTGGGGGCGCCTGGGTGGCTCAGTGGGTTAAAGCCTCTGCCTTCAGCTCAGGTCATGATCCTGGGGTCCCGGGATTGAGCCCCACATGGGGTTCTCTGCTCATCAGGGAGCCTGCTTCCTCCTCTCTCTCTCTGCCTGCCTCTCTGCCTACTTGTGATCTCTGTCAAATAAATAAATAAAATCTTAAAAAAAAAAAGAAAATGTTCTTGTTTCTCATGCAATTTTTGTCTTAAAATTTATTTTATCTGATATTAATATAGCCAATTCAACTTCTGGTCTCTGTTTTATGGTACATTTTTCCATCCTTTTACTTTCAAACTATTTGTGTTTGAATCTAAACTGTGTCTGCAGGGTGCCTGGGTGGCTCAGTTGGTTAAACTTGCCTTCAGCTCAGGTCATGATCCTGGGGTCCTGGGATTGAGTCCCATGTTGGGCTCCCTGCTTGCAGGGAGCCTGCCTCTCCCTTTCCCTCTGCTTGTGCTCTCCGTGTTTGTACTCTCTGTCTCTCTCTGTCAAATAAATAAATAAAATACTTTAAAAATAGAATAAAATGTGTCTTCTGTGCAGAGCATGATTTTAAAAATTTACTCTGCCAATCTCTGCTTTTTGATAGGAGGGGTTAATTCATTTACATTTAATGTAATCATTGATAAGGAAAGATTTATGACTGCAATTTTGATGTTTTTTTTTCCCTACATATCTTGTGTCTTTTTTTTGTTCTTATGTTCCTCCTTTACCACTATTTTGTGTAAAATAGGTATTTCCTAGGGTGCCAATTAAATTCTATTGTTTCTTTCCCTCTATTTTCTTTGTGGTTGCTCTGGGGACTACAGTTGACATGTTACATGATTACAAACCCGTTAGGATTAATACCCACTTAATTTCAACAATATACACAAAATTTGCTCTCCGTATAGCTCCGTTCTCCCCACCTTTGTGCTATGTTGTCATACAAATTATATCTTTACACATTCCAAGCCTAGCGACAGTTTTATAAATATTGTTGTGTACAATTGTATTTCATATCAAATAAGACAGGAAAGAGTTACAAACAAATAAACACACTTATGCCATCTTGTATATTTACCTTTGTAGTTCTTTCTATAGGTGCTTTTCATTTCTTTGCTGACTTTGGACTGATGAGATTTATGATGAAAACTCAGGTGTAATCTCATTTACAGGGTGAGTTGTTTTTCTGTTGCCACTTTAATACTATCCCTTTGTGTTTATCTTTTGACGGTTTGTCTAGCTACGGATCTCTTAGGGTTTATTCTACTTGGAGTCCATTGATCTTCTTGGATGAGGAGATTGATGGTTTTCATCAAATTTGGAAGGTTTTGGTCATCACTTATTTCTGCCTTTTTATCCCTATCATTCTCAGATTCCCATTGTATGTGTGCTGTCCTACAGATTTCTGAGGCCTTATTCATTCTTTTCATTCTCATTTCTTTCTGTTTCTCAGAATAGATGATCTCAATTTGCCTAGCTTCAAGTTCACTGATTCTTTCTTCATCCAGCTTAAATCTGCTATTAAAGCCATCTGGTGAGTTATTTTCATTTCAGTTATTGTAATTTTCAACCCCAGAATTTCTATTTGATTATTTTTTAAGCTTATTTTAGAAAAAGAAAGTGAGGGAGAGAGCCTGAGTGAGGGGGCAGAGGGAGAGAGAGACTATCGAGCAGGCTCCACACCCAGTGTGGGAGTCCAACGTGGGACTCAGTCTCATGGCCCTGGGATCATGAGCTGAGCCAAAACCAAGAATCAGATGCTTAGCCCATTGTACCACCCAGGAGTCCCTCTATTTGATTTTTTTTTTTTTATAATTTTTGTCTCTCTATTGACATTCTCTATTTGGTGAAACAACATTCTCATGCTATCCTTTAGTTCTTTAGATATGACTTTCTTTAGTTCTTTGAATATATTTAGAATAGCTGATTTATTTATTAATTTTTTAAAATTTGAGCATTGTTGACACAATATAACAGCTGATCTAAATCTTTGTCTAGTAGTGTAACACTTGGGCTGCCTTGGGGGCAGTTCCTATTGACCTGCTTTGTTTCATGGTATGAGCCATATTGTCCTGTTTTTTGTGTGTGTGTGATAATTTTTGTTGAGAAATGGGCATTTTAGGGACTATAACACAGCAACTCTGGAAATCAGATCCCCCCTCTCTGAGCTCTGTTACTGCTATTTATGTAGTTACTTTCCTCAACCAAGTCTGTAAGTCAGACTTCATTGTCTTTGTCATGGTGGCCACAGAGATTTCTGCTTGGTTTGCTTAGCAGTCATCTTATGTGTGGAAATGGATTTCCTCCAACACCTTGAGCCAATGAGGGCTGCAGACTTGGCTTGAGGATGTCAAGGCCCCAGCAGGCAGGATACAGCTCGGCCTTCAACTCCGATTCCTCCCGGTGCAGTGTCTCAAGATCAGCCGGGGGTGAGAGATTCGGGCCCTCTTGAGTCCTTCCAGGCATGGGCATGTCCCTGCACATCCACGTGACTTTCTAGCTTCTCAGGAACGGGCTGAGACACCCCCGCCCTCCAGTCTGTAGGCTACTCTTGCTCATGGCCATGGTGGCCAGCATGATGCTGGTCTTCAGACCGCGACACTCTTGAGGAGAGGGCGAGTGAAAATGCCTCAAAACTCCCTGTTCTCACCTGGATTCAACCATTTTATGGACAGAAGCTCTCCTAATTGTTGGAGGTCTAGAAACTCTCCTAATTGTTGGAGGTCTTGGAGGAATTTCTTGAGCTTTAAAAAGTTGATTTTGATCATTTTTGTGTGTTCCCTTTGCTTTTATGCAGGAGCATTGTTCTGGCTTTGCTTTTAAACTTCCTCTCTCAGTCCAGGTAAAGACTGACCACCTTCCTTGAGGTATGCATGTGCCGGTGGGTGGGTTTTGCTAACAGCGTTCCTCCCACTGAGGCTGGAGCAGGGACTGTGGCTTTGTGCAGAAGCTGCTTCCTTTGCTGGCCCCTTGATGGCGAACGGCCTTGTGCCCCGTCTGAGGAGCACATCTCAAGCCCCTTCCTATCACAATCAGCATCTGGGAGCCAGGCCCCAGGCAGCCACAGCATTAGCTCACCTCAATCCCTATTTTGGGTCATGTTATTCATTTTTGGGCCCCTGGAAAATTCCATTACTCTTTTGCAAGCTCAGCTCTCCTTTGAAGGGACGTGTATCCTGTTTTACCTGGCAAGTCTAAGCTATTTTGTAAGCATGAGTGTTCTTGGGTTATCTTGATGGGAATATTCCTGGAAAGGAGAGCTCTGTCTTTCTCTTTGAACACTCACACCAACGTACATATACACAACTACCAAAACGCCACAAGCAGAAGCCAGAAACACCAAGCCATGATGGGAACACTGTGATTCTCCCGCATGCAGACAGGTAAGAGAGTCTGACCAGGGTCCAGGGGTCTTCAGGACTCCCTGGTTCACCTGTGGCTTTTGCCAGGGGTGTTTAATGTGAGGGGAAGGGGGTTTCTAGGGTGTGTAGACAGCCAGGGTTCCTGGAGTCCCAGGGCTTCCACCCACCTCCCCTGAAGCAGCAGCCTGGGGGTCCTGGGACTAGAGTTGGGGCCTCCCTGCCAGCATTCAGAGTTAGTGAAAGATCCACTGACCCCAAGTTCAATGGAGAGTGTGTCAGCCCACCCCGGCAGGTGCCAGGAGGTATTAGAAGGGAAAGGTTATGGACTGAATGTTGTGTACCCCTTCTCCCCAATTCATATGTGGAAATCCTAACCCCCAAGGTGATGGTGTTAGGGGACGGGGCCTTTGGAGGGGATTGGGTGTGAAGGGTGGGGCCCCACGATGGGGTTAGTGACCTCGTGGGAGACCGCAGAGAGCTCCCTTGGCCCTTCCTCTGTGGGAGGACACGGAGAGAAGACGTTCTCCATGAACCAGGAGCAGGGTCTTCACCGGAACTTGACTCTTCTCGTGCCTTCACCCTGGACTTCCAGCCTCTGGACCTTGAGGGACAAACGTCTGTTGCCTATAAGCCCCCATCTGTGGTGCTTGGCTGGGCAGCCCCCACCGACACAGGGCACATCCTGGGAGGAGCCGGATGCAGCGGGAGCTCCTCAAGTCGCCCCATTTGTAGAAGGAAACTTTCCAAGCGGGGGACGGGGATGACGGGAGGGGTGGCCGAGGACTCCCAGCGACGTGAGAAGAATGCGTCTGTTTTATGGGGTTCAGATCCAGCCCGGAGAGCCGCACAGACCAAGGACAGAGCAGGTGGTGGAGTCGCTCAGACGGCTGACGTTTTCTCAGAAGTGTTTGGGGAGATCCCAGTCACTGGGATATAAATACCACATCTCCCTCACCCCAGCCCTTGGATGTACGTACAAATATGGTCACACAATTCCACTTCTCTTTTCCCTGCTTTCCAACCATTTAGTGATTTTATAAGCTCTAAATTTAGAAAGCAACAGCGTGTCTGGGATCGAGCTACAGGCTCCGAGGTGACCAGGGCCTTGTTTCTGCTTCGGCGATTGTCAGAAGACGCGTGAGGGTTGAGGCCCGAGCCGGGGGGCTCACACCGTCCTCCTCAGCACTGCTGCCCGCAGGGGCCACTGCTCCCCGAGCACGCACGGCCCCATGTCACGTAGCCCTCCCAGCCCTCTGCAGGGGTGAAGGGCAGGGAGGGCAGGGGAGCTGCCTGCTCAGGAACCCAGAGCCCCTGGGTTGAAGACCTGGCATTAGCACCAGGGTTTTCTCGCTCTGGAGGGCGTGTGGTCATTATCATAGTGTCTCCTGGAGCACTTCTCCTTTGAAGGGGGCGCGCCGGTCACTCCGCGAGACTCCGCCACTGGCCCTTCCTCAAGCCCGGTGTCCCAGCTGTGGGGCTCAGCTGCAGGGGCTCCTCGGGGAAGCTGGTTAGGGCAGGCCTGCGGGGAGGGGCAGAGAAAGGGCTGGCCCCCTGGCCTCAGAGACCGTCCCTCCCAGCCAGCATGAGCCGCATCACAGAGATGGGGTCTGTCACCATCGGTCATGGCCATGTGCCTTCCCAGGGTAAGGCAAGCCACGCCCATCGACAGCAAGTCCCACGCTCAAGCAAGGGGGAGACGGAGCCGCAGATCCAGGTGGGGGGGCCCAGTGACCTCAACATTGCAGGCTCGGCCACGGGCTTGTCTCACCTTCCTGGCCGTGGGTCCTGGAGCGTCTGCGATCTCGGTTCTGGGGACTCCTACAGAAAGGGGGCTAGTGGGACAGATGCCAGCCCCGTAGCCACGGCAGGTCTTGGGGCCATGACAAGCACTCAGCATGGCCCTTCCTCCAGGCCCCCACACCACACCGTGGGCCGGGACACCTCCTGGTCTAGCTGACCTGACAGTCTGAGTTCTGGCTGCTGGGCCTTTTTAGGCTGCAAATCCCAGAGCTCGCCCATTTCCAGTCAAAACCGGGCCCTGGAGGGCCAGCCGGGGCCGCCGGGGTGGCTAGCGTGAGGGCAGGCTCACCTCCCCAGCCCCCTCCTCGGGATCCCTCGTCCCGCCAGAGCCATGGCTCCTTTGGTGCCTGCTGGTCTGTGGGTACGGTCCACGGCTGGAACGGTCGGCGGTTCACCGGGACTCTTCCCACCGTGAGCCTGGGGGAAACGCGTCCTCCGGGAACAAGACCCTCTAAGCTCACACGGCCGATGCTGTAAGAACAGGAAGCCCCCATTCCTGAAGTGAGTCTCTCCAGACAGTGCAGAATGGGACCACCTGCTTCCCCGCTCTGTGCCCCGGTCCCTGGATTCTACGAGTTGTGGCGAGCACGCCCTGTCCCCGTTGCTGGCTCAGGAGCATGGCTCCGCCGGAGGAGTGGCCCCGGAGAAATGGCCTTTCCACGCTGCGTCTGCAGGAGCCTGGCCTGGCCTCCTCCCGGGTCAGCTGCTGCTGCTCCACGGCCGGGCGCCCTTTCTTAGTGACTTGGACTCTAAGTTCCACGGGTGGTGCTGCGGGAGGATCCCCGTGCAGGAAAAACCAGCCCAGCAGGACGAACCCTTGCTCGTTCCAGCCCAGAAACGGTCTCAGGCGACCACTGGCCACCAAGTAAGAGCTCATCCCAGAAATGGAACGTGCTGGAGGCTTGACCGTGGGCTTCCAGCCTCCGGAGCAGTGAGAAGTGAACGCACTTCCAGACCCCCGTCTGGGGTGTTCCGTTTCAGCAGCCTGAGCGGCCCCCCAAATCCCACCTCTAGGATTTGACCCAAAGGAGCCAAAGACGCCCCAGTCCAGGAGCACGCACGAGGGTGTCCGCCACCGCTCTGCTCGTCACTGTGGCAGGACACCCGCTCTGACAAGCCAGGACGACGCGGAACCCCGCATAGCTGCCCGTCCTTCTGCAGCGAAGCTGAGGGCTCCCGGGGGTTCTGCAGTGGATCAGGCGAGAGTCCACGTGGGGCGGCCCCCTGCTCCCCACCAGCAGCGACGGACCCCGGCCTGGGAGAGGAGCTCCGGCAGGTCCGCAAGCCCTGCTCCCTGCGCAGGCCAGGGAGGTGGACCATTTGATTGCAGGTGGTCAACTAGCACAGGTGGGGATTATGGCTTTCCCTGGGAGTGTCTGTCCCCAGAAGCTACGTGACTATGTCCCGGGGGAGGCCACGTGACTATGTCCTGGGGGAGGACTGGACTGTGGCTGCATTTACAGGGAGCACAGAAAGGGGTTGACAACCAGGGCACCTGAGCCCTGGCTATGTCAAACCCAGCCCAGTCCTGCCCACAGAGCCTGGACACCAAGCCTGGCTGGGTAGGAGCTGGTCCCTAGCAGGGACCTCTTTAATATGCCAGGTCAGGGGTGGTCGGGAAGAACCCTAAACTTGTGATGAGTGAAGAACAAGGGAGGGTGACGTGATTGCTGCCCCAGGGCCTTTGCCCACCCCATGCTGTTCCCTGGCCATGCTGTAATGGTCTCTTCCCAGGTCTCCCATGCACTCTTGGCCCTGGCTTTGGGGTCTCAGCTCGGTGTGGACACTCCTGACCACCTGGTTTAACTTGTCCCTCAGCCCAGCCTGTCCCTGACCCTGTTTCGTGTTGTTTTCTTCCCAGCGTACATGCCCCTCTGACACCATCTGGAGCGTGTTTGTTAACTCACTCTGCCCCACCCCTCCGCCTCCAGACTGCAGCTCCGGGAGGCAGGGCCGTCCGAGCACGCCCAGCCCCTCGGAGGGTCCGAAGCAGGTGCATGGGGGAGCCGGGGGATGGCAGCTCCCACAGGGGGCGGGCGGCGGGGGGCAGGGTGCAGGGGTGCTTGGCACAAGGCAGAGCCTCAGCCTCATCCACACCGAACTACTTCCATGATATCCCCAGAGGGTCACTGGAGGGGGGAATAGACAGGGAAGGCCCTTCTGCACTTTGCTCCTTTTGTGCCGAACAAACGCCCCAAGGCCTTTGTCCACCCCATGCTGTGGGCATGGGGAGCTCTCCCTGCCAGCGCGGCAGACCCCCGGCTTCAGTTGCCGGCGTCCATCAAGCTCCCATTCCTCTTGGGCTTGGCCTCTTTTGGCTAACGGATCTCGCGTATATCTTGGGAAGCTGGTGGTAAGACCCGAGCGGGTCACGGTTACCTCCTGCATCTCGTGAGACTCGTCCAGGAGCAGTATGGGTGTTCCAGGTTTCTGCTGGCCGAGTCCCGGCGCCCCTCTCTTGGGAGTCTGGGCAGACCGGCGGGGGCGCGGGGAGAAGGGGGCAGCTTCTATTCTTAGGCTGAATTCCTTTTGGAAAGCTCCAGGCATGTCTTTGGCACAGATGCCCGAGGGCAGAGCGCTCTGGCTCACGTTCCCTTCCTGGCGGATCTCCTTCCTCTGGGGCCCTAGGAACAGGGCTGCGCTCTGGTGCCTCAGGGCAAATCTTTCTCCGCGTTTAAGGTTCCCACGTGGAAACCCCCACCACACATTCCCCCCCCCCCCCCGCCCCGCCGCGGGGCTTCAGACACGAAGCCCGTGACTGTGAGCCCGGCCCGCAGCGGTGGGGAGGCTTTGCAGCCACAAGCACAGGACAGCCAGCCATGTCCGACTTTCAGATAAACCGGATGAAAGTTTAGGAAGGGCCCGTGTTCCGGGAGTTGGCAACCCCGCACATGCGGAGCCGTGGAGAACCTCGGAGAACGCACGCACCCCGCCTGACTGCCTGGCCATGCCGGGGGCCCTTGCGGGGGGGCGGGGCCATGAAACATGTGGGACGTGAGCGGAGGTGACAGGCGTCCTGCCGGGCAGAGGCTCTGAGCCGCCCACGCGTGGCCCCGGCCTTTCTCTCATCACGTGGACGGATGACACATGGACAGTGTGGAGGCTCCCGGCCGCCCTGGGTCCCAGGGGTCTGCGTGGAGCTGAGCCTGCAGCCTCGGGTGCTGAGGAGTGTCCCCGGGCTGCCGCTGCCCAGAGCTGGGCCCAGCCTCCCCATGCCACGTCCAGTGGGTGATGGGAGCCCGGGCCGGCCGCTCGACCCTTGTCCTTGGCCAAAGGCCCCCCACCCCGAGAAGAAACGAACAAAGAAAGGAAGTCACTGCTCTCACGGGAGGCCCGGGGGGCTGAGCCGGTGGGACCCAGGGAAGGACTGGTTCAGCTGGGGCTCCTTCCTCGGGGCAGCACCCCTCCCACCACGGGCACCCCTCCCCCTGCGGGCACTCTTGCCATGAGATCCCTGCTCCCACGCCTGGGGACCCACCTCCCCCTCAGGGGCTGGAAGCTGGGCTCTGGGAAGGGTCAGGGTCGGGTCAGGGTCAGGGGCTTCCTGCTCACTCACTCACTCACTCATTCTTCCCAACGTTGCTGTCTGGTCAGGTGCTAGGC
Source organism: Mustela erminea (assembly GCF_009829155.1). Classification (NCBI taxonomy): domain Eukaryota; kingdom Metazoa; phylum Chordata; class Mammalia; order Carnivora; family Mustelidae; genus Mustela; species Mustela erminea. The sequence continues at coordinate 108,257,729 of NC_045623.1, read as the reverse complement.
TGGGTGGCTCAGGGACATGGTGCTCCCCCCAGAACAGAGCCCCCGGCCCCTGGGGAGCATGATGGGACAGACAGGCCCGGTCACGGGTGGGGATCACAGCTGGACGCGAGCCCGATTTGCCAGGATGGGGTGGGAGGAGGCGACAGTGATTCCGTGGGGGGCCCGGTATGTCCCTGAGCACTGGGCCCCAGCAGGGCTGGGGGTGACCTGCCCCTGCATGGCCGGTGTGGGAGCTGCCAGCCACACGTGGCTGCTGTCCGGTGCCCCCGGGGCCCGAGCTCCTTCTCACACACGCCGACGTCCACGGTCACCATGCTGGGCACCAGTTGTGGGGAAGGCGCTGACATCTGGAGATTTGGGAGAAAATCTCTCTGGGCAGAGGGACAAGCCTCTAAATCCTGAGGAACTGGGGAGAAGCCAGTGTCGGGGAGCAGAGTGGCCAGGGCAGACAGGAGGGCGTTGGGACTGGACAGCTCGCCTCGGGCCCCTGGGCAGGCTGGACGCAGCTCATTCAGCCCGCAGGATGGGAGCGGTGGCACCTGGCTGGCGACGCCAGGAGACTCGCAGGCCTTCTAGACCATTCGGGCTCCTCCTCCCTGGGGCAGCAGGTGGACACCGGGCACCTGTGCCAAGCCAGATGACGGCTGTCAACCCCAGGGAGCTGCGCCAAGCCGCTCAGGGGACAGGACGAGGGACCGAGGCCCCCGCTGTGGTTTTTTCCTCGCCGGGTCAGGAAACCCCCGTGGGGGCTCCAGGAGCTGGGGTCTGGGCCCAGGTCCACTGACCCGTCCACACGCACCACCCAGACCCCAGACCCACCATCCCCGCCCCACCCAGAACGCCACTAGCGTGTCACGTCGCCGCTCTTGAGGTTAAGGGTGGACACCACTTGTTTCTAGCGAGGCCTTGCCCACCCCTCACAGCCCGGATCTGTGTCCAGCTGCCCAGAACCGGATGGCGCGTCTGACTCAGGCGAGGCATGCACAGGGGCGGCCTGAGATGCCCGGGGGTCACGGACAGGCGACACAGATCCTGGAGCCCAGACCCGGCGTGGGGGCGGGGGCAGCCTCCCTCTGCCAAGCCCTTCTCTGGCCACCGCTCCTCGCCGAGGACACTCCAAGGCCTCCGCCGTCCAAGCCAGGAACAAACTCCACAGCCAGATGTAGCCTTATGGCTGCCGTCCCGCAAAGGTCCCGTGGGGTCTCTTAAACAGAAAAGGTGACCGTCTAGGAAAAGGGAAAGTGGGTCATTTTTGACAGGTGAGTTGGGATGGTCAGAGGCTGCCGGGAAAGCTGCCGCAGGGGTGTGTCTGGGGACTCAGAGCGCCGGGGCCCCCGCAAAGCTGCGCCGAGGGAAGACGTCGCTCTCTGTCGTGGTACAGGTGAATGCATGTCCCGGCCCGCCCGACCCGCATGGCGGACCGTGGCTCTGTGAGCCCTCCTGGGCCGTCCCGCTGGACATCACGAGTGTGGGGCTTCCAGACCCAGCAAGGTGGTCTCCTATGGTGTGGGGGCTGCGTGGGGGCTGGCTCCCTTGGGGGCTCCGAGGGAGACCCCAGTCACGCGTCACACGCTCCCATCATGGCCAGCGGTCCTCGCGACAGAGGCCCCACGGCGACCTGGGCCTGTGCCATCTGGCGGCCTTACCCTCTCATCCGCTTGTCCTTCTGAGTCCTCCGGTCACTGGATTGGGCCCATCCGAAGGCAAATGACCGGCTCATATCACGTGCATTTCCAAGTAAGGCCCGGATCTGAGGTTCCAGGGGGCTGTGCGTCTTTGGGGGACACCCCATCATCCCCGGGCACACAGCTCTGCAAATCCCCTTAAAACCAAACACAGACCCTCAGGCCCGCACCGCCCACAACCCCAGTCTGCGGGGACCGGCTCCGGGTGCCCCCAGCCACTTTCCTCCTCTGTGGCTGCCTAGGGGGCTCCCTCCCTGGAAGGGCCGTGGCTGTGCGGGGAGCACCGTGGGACCTGCCCTCCTGCCCCGCCCACCCCGTGGGGGCGCCCGGCACGCCACGCCACACGGAGACCCTCATCCCGAGGCTAGTGGGTGTCCCCTGGGCTGGAGGGAGCCTGGGCCTCCGTGGGGAGGGGCGGCCCCCTCTGCCCCCCTGGCGGCCCCACCGTGGACAAAACTCCTTTCACCCGGAGGGAAGTCCACAGACAAGCGTGATCTTCCTCCCCCCAAGTCCGGCTTCCCGAAAGGCCGCCCGCCCCTCCCGGCGGCCGCGCAGCACATGGTAAAGAGGTTAGTCCCCGCCCGCGGGCTCCCGCCGTCACCCTGCCCCCGCCGGAGCACAAAGCCTTTTCTCTCTCCCGCTGGAAACACGGACGGCGCATGAATGCAAAGAGCTCTTTCAACGTTAGATTTTAAATTATTTGAATTAAATCTGGGACCCTTCCGGGCCTCGTGCTTTCCCCGGTTATTTATCACCGACTAAATGTACACGTCGGCCGAGCGTCTCCAGGGACTGCCCTCACCGAGACGCTGCCCCAAAATGTGATAAACTATTTAAAGCCGAGAGCCGCGCCGTGTCCGGCTGGAGGGCGGGCGTGCGCCCTGCCCCTCGGAAGCTCTCTGGGCAAACCGATGACTGTCCACTGCACACGCCTGTTCATTTGCTTCGGCTTGTCCTCTGGGTAATCACTTTAATACACTTGAAAATAAGCCTTTTCCCCACTGAGGCAGGGTGATTTTTTTTCCCTATTTAGCAAACATTGATTTTTTTTTTTTCCTCCCCTAGTGTCCTGCCTCGTCCGAAGCTAACAAGCCTCCTTTTGTTCCAGGGACACCCCCCAGACACCCGGGTCTTCTGACACTTCTGCTGGGCGCCAGCAGGGGGCAGGAGACCCTCTTGTTTTGAGGGCCACACGGCGGGAGCTACCGCTGGCCAGGCCGCGGGTCTGGGCAGGTGGGGTGAGTGTCCACACAGATGCTCGGTGGCAAGGGGCCCAAGATGGCTCATCGGGGTGTGTGGGAGACGACGTCTCAGGTCCGGATGTGACATTTCGAAGCACGGAGAACAAGCAGCCATGGCCGTCGGAAGCCCCGGCCAATGCCTCGGGGACCCAAGAGAGGTGGTGCCCAGCCAGCCAGCTGACCCCAGCCATGCTGTCCCCTTCTCTGTGGACACCCGCAGCCCCAGAACACAGCGTCCCTGCGGACGGCTCAGGAAACTGAGGCCGGACAGGCCGTGCTTGGTGATGTCCCAGCGCTCTGGTCCATGGCCCCCATGTGGGAAGCCTCCAACGTAGCCCCCGATACTCCTGCCCCCTGGCCCACGCCCCTGCATGCCGCCCAATCCCGGGCTCCTGAACCACAGAGAACAGCAGTGGGAATAGGATTCGGTATAAAAGGGCTGCGGCGGCCGACCGGGACGCGCGCTCGCTCACACGCGCTCTCTCTCTAAGGGAAGCGAGCGGCTCTGTCGAGAGGCCCCGCGTGGTGAGGGACGGAGGCCTGCCCGCAGCCTCGCGTGGGAGCTTGGAAGCTGAGCCCCACCCGGTCCTCCCCGCCAAGCCTCGAGAGGACCCCAGCCTCTGGCACCGTGCTGAGTGGAGCCCAGGTTCCAGACCCGCAGGCCTCAGGGTAGGAGCCGCTGGCTGTTTTCAGCTGCTGTGTTTCATGTTAACTTGCTGCGCAGCAACAGGTGACTACTCTGGTCCCTGTCTGTATCGGGGCGCAGCCTCCCCGCCCTGGCCCAATGCCCACTGGGCCCCGCCTCCTCACCGGCTCGTGCAGTCCTCAGCGGGCAGGTGCAAGTTCTGAGCCTGAAGCCCTAACCCCAGAGCTCTGAATGTGGCCTCTCTGGGAAGGAAGGTCTTTGCAGATGACAGAATTAACACAAGGCCGTTGGGGGGGCCCTAATCCACTATTAGAGCTTTTTGTAAGACGGTGATGTTTGGCCATAGACACATGCAGGCAGGGTAAGTGCCAGAAGGGGTTGGATCTCTGCTGCCGTCAGGAGCCTGGATGGAGGCCTGGGGTGTCCCTCCCTGGAGCCCTCAGAGGGAGCGCGGCCTCCAGGGCTGGGCTGATGCACGTCTGTGGGTCAAGCTGCCTGGCCTGTGGGCTCCGGTCACGCGTACAGTGGGCAGCTCGATGTCAACCAGCCCTGCTCTGCCTTCCCATGCGGAGGCTTTACGAAACCCAGAACGGACGGGACCCTCATCCTTCAAAAGTGGGGACTCCGACCCTGGCAGCTTCAGTCCTCACCGCGAACGTGCCTGCCTTCGGCCGTGGGGGGTCCCTGAGTCAGAATCTAGCCCCGGAGGGACACACCAAGCACGCAGATGTGGACAAGCCCGGATACCAACTCGGGCCTTGTGTGTGAGCGTCTAAAACACCCAAAGCCCAGGGAACAGTGTTCAGTGCAAGACCTGGAGAGAGATTAAAGGTCAGTGAGTCTGGTAAAGCACAAGCCGGTCTCCGGGCGGGCGCTTGCTCTGACCCAGAGGACCCCAGGTGCCACGTCCAGAGCTGTCTCTTGTCTCCGTTCACCTCCACTCAGTCCCGCGGGGGCTGAAGCCTCTCCGGCCTCCGTCGGGTACAGGAAGGACCCGACCCCACACCCCCCAACACACACAGGCACTGTCCTGTGAAGGGAGAAGCGTGGGACCCGGAGATTTATCATTCTAGGGTTGGAGGATGCTGCTGTTCACAAGCCTGTCCCTTGTTCCCTGGGGGTGGGTGGAGCCTGGGCCAGCCCCGATTGTCCTGTCCTCTGCCTATACCCCCATCTGCTCTCCTGCCTCCTGGCAGCTCAAGTCCGGGCTCTCTCCCTTTCCTCCGTGGCCTGGGTTGGACGCATCCTCCACCTGCCCAGCCGCTGCGGGGGCGGGGGAGGCTCTGAGACCAGCCCGCGGACAGTATTGCCGAGCCACTGCTCGCCTGGCCCTCGGCGACCTTGCCTGTGGGTTCCTGCTGCCAGGGGATGGACAGGACAGCCATGGTGTGGGCTGACTGTCTGTGTCCCCCGCCAGACTGCCTCTCCCCCGACCTGGTCTGCCTCGCCTTCCCACCCCGCAGTGTCTCCGCACTGAACCACGGAAGGCTCTGCCGGGCGCTCCCCAGAGCCTGTCAGCTCAGCACCAATTCTTTCCTCCTGCCCCGTGGACTCTGGCTTGTGGAGGTCGTGCTGGCTGCGGTGAGCCAGTTCTGCCCATGCAGCCCAGTTTAGTGTGTCACACTCATGGGGGACGGAGAGAGGAGCCACTGGGAGGTGCCGTTCTGACCCAGCTGGCCGGAAGGGAGCACCTCGCGGGGGCCATGCCGTCGGCTGTGGAGACCCCTAGGCTCGGTGAAGCCTGAAGGTCACCGGGGAAGGAGGTGGACAAAGACAAGTGAGGATGGAAGGGAGGTAGCGTCAGTGGACAGGAGGGCGGGGGGGTCAGCGGGGGAGGGCTGGGCGGGGGGACAGACGGCGGACAGATGGATGCATGGTGGGCGGAGGCCTGGGTATCTGGACGGATGGGTGGACGGTGGGTGGAGGGATGGCTGGATGGCGGACAGACGGACGGACGGACGGACGGACAGACAGACAGGCGGATGGACGGACAGACAGACAGGCGGACAGACGGACGGACGGACGGATGGACGGACAGACAGACAGGCGGACGGACGGACAGACGGACGGATGGACGGACAGACAGACAGACAGGCGGATGGACGGATGGACGGACAGGCGGATGGACGGACAGACGGACGGATGGACGGACAGACAGACAGGCGGACGGACGGACAGACGGACAGACAGACAGACAGGCGGATGGACGGATGGACGGACAGGCGGATGGACGGACAGACGGACGGATGGACGGACAGACAGACAGGCGGACGGACGGACAGACGGACAGACAGACAGACAGGCGGATGGACGGATGGACGGACAGGCGGACGGACGGACAGACGGACGGATGGACGGACAGACAGACAGGCGGACGGACGGACAGACGGACGGATGGCCGGATGGACTGTGGATCGATGGCTGGTGGGCGGATGTGTGGACGGTTGGATGGTGGATGGAAAAATGGATGAGTGGGTGTGTGACACAAGCTCCATCCCAGAGGTTCAAAAGGGCCAGGGCACCAGGAAGAGCCCTCAGAGCTTTGAGCTCCCTGAGGATGACTGGGACAAAGAGGTGAAAGGGAAGACACTTGGGGACACACTACAAGCCCCTGTGGCCCCCGGACTCCCACAGACCCCGTGGACTTGTACACAGCTCGCTCTCTCGTGCAGGAGCGGTGCCCGTGCTGTCACCTGCAGAGCTGGCCTGCTCCTTCAGGCTGCCGGCCGACACCAGACCAGATCCTCACAAAAGAGTCTGGGCGCCAGATGTCAGCCCCAACTAATGAGCCCAGTCTGTAGGTCACTAATTGGCTGAGGCTCTGGGCGCCAGGGGCAGATGGAACCAGGGCCAACGGGACAGCCAGGGCGGCCCCAGCCCAGGGCTTGGGTGGCCCAGTCACGCTGCACCCAGGCAGTAGGCAGCAGGGGTCCCCAGCAGGTCCGCGCCTGCCCACTCCCGTCTAAATGCCTGGCAGCTTTCCGAGACTGCCCAGGGGCTGTGCACCTCCCACCAAGGGCTGGGGCTCCTCCAAGGGCACGGCAGGCGGGGGGCGTGCAGGGGCTGGGGAGGGCTGCCGTTGGGCATGACTGCTGGACCAGAAATAAGAGCGAGCCTTCCTGTGTCAGACGGAAACGAGTGCCCTCCAGAACCACCGCGGTGGCGAGGCTTGCCCTGCGGAGGGAGATGGACTTACAGCTAGTTCGCCCATAAACTCGTTCAAGCGATTTATGAGGCATGGCTGACCCCGGGTGGGGGCAGGGCAGCCTCTGACGGGCTTCTAGCCGGAGCCTGAGGAGGGTGATGTCCTTGTGCTAACAGCAAACACGACCTTGCAGCCAACACTCAGCCACGTGGAGCAGCGCCTCGACTGACGTGGCCAGGGTGCCATGGGCCCCGCCACGGACACCTGCGCAGGAAGCGTGCTGTGCCTCCCAGACCTGCAGACCCAGGCGGTGGGAGGGACGGCGGGCGGGGAGGGGGGGTTGTTTCCACGACGGCCTCAGACGTGAGGAGGAGACCAGCCTAGAGAGGAGGTTCCCAGGCACCGGAGCAGCACGGGCTGGAATCTCTGCCCCCGGCTGGGAGCTGGAAACCAGCACCACCTCACGTAGGCGATGGCTCGTAGACCCACTGGTTTTTCTCAGCGGCCACGCGCTGTCGCCCCCGGAGCATGGCCCACTTCTTGGCGGTGGGTCTTCTCCCCATGACGTGGACACTTGATGGGGCAGAAGCCACCACCCAGCCCGGGACCAGGCTTCAGCGGCCGGCCCACAGAGGACAGGCGGTGCGGAAGGCGCTTGCGGGCTGGGGTCGCGTCTCGAAGTGTGCAGAGAAGAGCAGAGTGAGGGCGGCTCCCCGGCCACCCCACCCCCACCCCCGGCACACAGCACCCAACGGCCATGAGCGCCCGGGGTCGTGGGCAGGGCTGGGCGGTGCCAGGCCCCCGACAAGGGGCAGCACATCTCTCAGACTCAGCGAGGACAGGGAACCCATTTGGGAAAGTGGTCCCGGAAACGCTCAGGTGGCTTTACTGGAACCACTGGCCGGACACCGGCCCAGCTGTGTCCTTGAGGGTCTCAGCTTGTGTGGGGACGGCGGGGGTCACAGAACGGAGAGCCACCCAGGTTTGGCCACAGGTAGACCTGTCCCGGACCTAACGGGGGTGCTGACCGGGGAGCTGGTCTGGGGAGCTCAGGGAGGGGCCGGGGGGTGGGCGTGTGCTTGTGTGACCTGCGCGTGAGTGGGTCAGGTGTGCCTGGTTTGCAGGATGCGGCGATTGTGTGTTGTCAGAGCGACAGGGAGCCCGGCGGCCACAGAACGCGCCGGCGCCCACGGGTCCATCTAAGCTGTGCCTCACCCTTGGTCCTTTTCTCCTCCCCTGTCCCTCCTGAAAACGCCCAATGTCCCCAGCCAGCCCCGGCCCACGGGGACACACCCACGTGCCACTGGTGTGTGGTGACCCGGGGTCTGAAGCTGACGTGTGGGCCCTGTTGGGGCCAACATTGAGAAATCCCGAGAGCGTGTTCCTCCTGGTTCCGCCTGGAGTGTCTGGCGACAATCAGAAAATTCTAGCAATTCCCGAGACCCCAGATTCACAGGCCTTTTGTGATGTCAGCAGGCTGGAACCCCGAGACACCGCCTTCCACTGAGCGCCTGGTCAGCAGCCTGGCAGGGACACATTCCCCTCGATGTCGGGGCCCCCAGATCCTGGATCCCCTACGGGGCCCACTGACGACCGTTGGGGGCGGCGCCAACTCCGTCAGGGGCCATCCCCGGCATTCATCCTGCCCCACACGGGACTCAGTGTCCACCTGGAGGTGTCCTTTCAAGGACAATGTCCAACGAGGCCAAGTTTTTATTTTTTAAAGATTTTATTTATTGAACAGACAGAGATCACAAGCAGGCAGAGAGGCAGGCAGAGAGAGAGGAGGAGGAAGCAGGCTCCCTTGCCGAGCAGAGAGCCCGATGTGGGGCTTGATCCCAAGACCCTGGGATCATGACCTGAGCCGAAAGCAGAGGCTTTAACCCACTGAGCCACCCAGATGCCCCAAGGCCAAGTTTTTATTGATTCTTACCCAGGGCTTAGCCCTGAATGTGCCCATGAACTCACATACCCGCCACTTGTCTACAGTGCACGTACAGATTACACACCTACACCGGGGGTCCACACCACACTACTAACGCTGCTGTTTTATCCGCTGGGTTTAGAACGGTCAGCAGGACACACCCCGGTGGACGAGGCTGGGGGTTTTGGAGGGGGGGGGTTCTCTGGGTTCTCGGGATGGGGACAGAGCTGGACCCGAGGGGGATTCTGGATGTGCCGGGAGGGGAGGGGTCATCAGGTAAACGTGGGTTTCCCAGGCCCACCCCCTCCCTCCAGGGCTCAGGGCTGCTGGCCCGGGCCTCTGGGAGCCCCACCGCGTGGCCCTCTGCCTGGCTCCTTGGGCTTGACCCGCAGCCTTGCGCCTGAGCCGCCTTGCTGCCGGGCTCCTCCTTGACCTGGTCATTTCTGAGCCGGCTTCAGTGCGTGTGGCTGACCGTGTGACGGTCCACAGACACGGGGTGACCCGCTCTGGGAACCTCAGATCCCGTCGTCAGAGGTCATGCCCTCCACCCCACGCATCACTGCCCGTCGCTCTGTGTCAACGCGTCCAGGCTGGGGAGAGCAGCGAGGGGCCCTGACCTCAAGCCAGAGCAGGGCCAGGCCTTCCTGGAGGGAAGCCTGCGGGCCGAGAGCTTGCTGCTTTGCATCTGTCCTGTGGGACGGGAGCCTGGGCTCGTGGGGGTGCAGCGAAGACAAATCCCCAAGGGCTACCTGGGGGAGGCCACACATCCTGACGCCTGCCGTGGTGGCTCGCGGACACGTTCCTCCAACCCGCACCCGTGTCTGGCTTGGGCCCTCTTCTTAGCAAAGGGACGCCACGCTCAGCAGAGTCCAGTCCTCCGTGTGGGCCTGGGCCGGGCTGCGTCCCCGGTTCCAAGCCCTTCCTCGGCCCCCAGGCCCCGCAAGAGTGCCCGTGGGCCTGGTTTGCCCTGGGCCGTTTGGAGTCTCCCCGGGAAGGACGACGGGGCCCCAGAGCCCCCCTGCCCCAAAGGCCCTCTGCCACTGGCTGAGGACAATTGTTGCTTGGCTGGATTGTTACATGTGGGACCATCACCCCTGAAAGGGCCGCGGCCCCCCCGGGCTGCCTGAGAGCAGGGCAGACCTGCGGTGAGGATGGAGGGCCCCCGCGGGCCGGCCGCCTGCTAGCCTGCCGGGGAGTCGCCGCAGAGCAGCGGAACCCTGCGCCCTCCGGGCTTCCAGAGAGGCCTCTTGCGTCACAAAGTGGCCCGACGGCGTTCTGCCTGCGTTTTGGAGAAGCCCGAAGAGGACGAGGACGCTGCAGGCATGTTTAATCCGCACGCGCTGGAGTCTCCCGCTGTGATTTTTGACAACGGCTCCGGGCTCTGCAAAGCGGGCCTCTCTGGAGAGATCGGGCCCCGCCACGTCATCAGCTCCGTGGTGGGGTACCCCAAGTTCAAGATGTCCTCGGCCGGGGCCAGCCAGAAGAAGTACTTCGTGGGGGAAGAGGCCGTGCACAAGCGGGAGGTCCTGCAGCTGCGCTACCCCATCGAGCGGGGCCTGATCACCCGTTGGGAGGACGTGGAGAGGCTCTGCAAACACCTGTTCGAGTGGGAGCTGGGGGTGAAGGCCAGCGACCGGCCCGTGCTCATGACGGAGCCCTCCCTGAACCCCAGGGAGGCCCGGGAGAAGATGGCCACGATGATGTTTGAGAACTTCAACGTGCCCGCCTTCTACCTGTCGGACCAGGCCGTGCTGGCCCTCTACGCCTCCGCCTGTGTCACGGGCCTGGTGGTGGACAGCGGGGACGGGGTCACTTGCACCGTCCCCATCTTCGAAGGCTACTCCCTGCCCCACGCCGTCACCAAGCTCTACGTGGCGGGAAGGGACATCACAGAGCACCTCACGCGGCTGCTGCTGGCGAGCGGGCGGCCCTTCCCGTGCGTGCTGGACAAGGCCCTGGTGGACGACATCAAGGAGAAGCTGTGCTACGTGGCCCTGGAGCCCGAGAAGGAGCTGTCGCGGAGGCCGGAGGAGGTCCTCAGAGAGTACAAGCTGCCGGACGGGAACGTCATCTACGTCGGGGACCAGCTGCACCAGGCCCCCGAGGCCCTGTTCGCGCCCGAGCAGCTGGGCGTCCAGAACCCGGGCCTCTCGAAGATGGTCTCCTGCAGCATCACCAAGTGTGATGCGGACATCCAGAAGACCCTTTTTGGGGAGATCGTGTTGTCTGGGGGCACCACTCTGTTCCAGGGCCTCGACGACCGTCTTCTGAGGGAGCTGGAGCAGCTCGCTTCCAAAGGGACCCCCATCAAGATCACGGCCCCCCCGGACAGGTGGTTCTCCACGTGGATTGGGGCCTCCATCGTCACCTCCCTGAGCAGCTTCAAGCAGATGTGGGTCACCTCCGCCGATTTCAAAGAGTTCGGGGCATCCGTGGTTCAGAGAAGGTGCTTCTGAGGGGCTGAGGGCGAGGGGTGGGTGTGGGCAGCGAGCTTGCCCCTCGGTGCCGACAGGGTGTTCAATAAAGGACAAAATCGTGTTCAGCCTCTGGTCGTGACGTCGGGCTCTTTATTCTAGGTGGCCCTGGAGGAATTTCCCACCGTGGTCATGAACCCCCTTTAAGGGGCTTCCCCACCCCCTGGTCCCTAGAAAGCCCTGGGTTAGGAGTCGAGGCTGTTTCCATCTGCAGAGTTGGTCCCAAAAGCAGGGCCCTGGGCTCTCCATTTAAAAAAACGTGGGTCTGGGGTGGTCTGGGACAGTCAGCCCTGGTCGGGGACAGGAACCGACAGGAGTGCTCCCTGCTCTGGGGGCCAAGAGAGCCGGCGGTGGGTCTTCAGTATGGTCCGGCTTTTGTGGCTTTTACGAGGCTGGAGCCCGAAGCAGGCCGGAGCCCGCAGCCCGAGCCGACGGAGCCGGGCAGGGGCGCAGCTGTCCTCTGTTCGAGACCCGCCAGCAGCCCCGCCCCCACTGCTCGGAGGGTCACGGAGCGTCGACACCCCCTACCAGATTACTGTGATTCTTGCAAAGATGCTGACAGCCTGGTTCTGGAGTAAAATCCCGGAGACCAAGTTAACGGCCATCAAAGAGTCATGGTTGAGTGATTGAAGAAAGGGAGCTTCCCACATAGATTGGGTGGAGTTCTCCCAACATAATCCTGGGACAGAACGAAAGTACCGAGAAGTCTTTCCAGAAGGGTGTCCCCTTCCCGTCTGGTAAAGAAGACAGTGGCACTTCCCCACGCACGTCTCTGCACGCTTCGTGGAAGCGAACATGCGGCTTTTACTGGGATTACGAGCACACGGAGAAAGGACAGACAGACACCTTGGGTTGGTAGGGGCCGGAGGGCGTGGGGAGGGCTGCGGGGCTGGGGGGGGGTCTTAAGGGCCGCATCGCAGGACATTTCAGCATGTGTGGGACACACCCATCTACGGACGCGTGTGGGCTCCTCGTCCCCCGCTGTCAGGCCGCCAGGGTCGTCTTTGATGCGAGCGCAGAGTGCCCATCAGACAGCAGGTGGCCGGGTCACTGCTCAGTCCGTGGGGCCAGTCTCCGCCTTCCAGCCGGCGCGTGCGGAGGTTTCGCGAGCGAAGCCACACCTTCGCCCTCATCCCACGGCTGCGTTCTTTTGTCTCCTGGTCCCCTTCTCGTGCCCTCCCATGGCTGGCTGGAGGTTTTTTGGGATTCCGTCTTGATTTATTGATAAGGATTTTCAGCAAATTGTGCCGTATTGATTTCTTGGTGACTGCGCCAGGGGAACACCACAATCTACCCGTTGGGACATTTTCCCACTCAGAGTGAGACGCCGAAAGCTTACTTCTGTGTAGGCCCCTGTAGCCTCCCAGATTTTACAAGAGGATGTCCTGTTGCTGCTACACACGTCTGAGAACAACCTCCGATGTATTACGATTTTTCCTCCTGCCCTCAAATGATTTAGGAGTTCGTTAGAGTACCTTACAATACGGTTACCCACATTTTAACCCAACCTGATGTTCTTTTGTGCTTCTGAGGTTCCACGTTCCCACGATCATTTCCTTTCCTTTTAGAGAACTTCCTGTGGTCTTCCCTTAAGAGGTGCTTCTAGTGACCAAGTCTCTCCCTTTTCTGTCATCTGAGGACGCCGTCTTTCTGCTCCGTCCCTGAAGGACGTTTCCTCCGGACATGGAGTCCACGGCTAACTGTTCCCTTCCAGCACCTGGGCAATGTGGTATGAGCGCCTTCTCCGTGGCCCTTCTCCGTGGCCTGTGGCTGCAGACCAGAGACCCCCAATTATTTGATCACGGCCCCTGTCGGTCACGCACCATTTCTCTCTGGCCACCCTTGGGGGTTTTCGTGGTCTGCAGTCCCCATTATGGTGTGTCTTGCTGTGGATTTTTACAGGTTGATCCTTTGGGATTTAGGCATCCCTTGAATCTTGTAGATTTATGTTTTTTGCCAAATTTGGGAATTTGTGCTATTATTTCTGGTAGAACTTTTAAAAAAAGATCTATTGATTTCAGAGAGAGAGAGAAGAAGAGAGAGAGAGTGTGGGCAGAGGCAGAGGGAGAAGCAGACTCCCACTGGGCAGGGAGCCCGATGCGGGGCTCGATCCCGGGACCCTGACGTCATGACCTGAGCCGGAATCAAGAGTCGGACGCTTAATCTTCTGAGCCAGCCAGTTGCCGTCTTGTAACACTTTTCCAAGTCCCACTCTTTTCTCTCCGTCCGCATCTCTGAGGATACACAAGTCAGCGGCCTTATCCCCGTCCCAGGCCCCTGGGACTCCCCTCATTTGTTGCTCGGTTTTCTCTGTTGCTCAGGTCCGGCCCATTCCACGCGCCTCCCCTGAAATCCACCGGTTTCCGCCCACGGGGTCCTCCAGCACATTTTTTATTTCAGATCTATTTTTCCGTGTGATCATTTGTTCTTTGCTTCGTAAATTCTCATACTTTGCTGGGATTTTCCATTTTTGCACTTGTTTCAAGGGAATTCACAATCGCCTCCTGAGCCATTTCGGTAACGGCTGCTTGCGCACCGCCGGCAGAGAACTCCAGCACCTGCTTCGGCGGCGGCGGCGCTCGGCCCTGGGCCTTGTCCTCTCTCGTTCGGCCGATGGCTTCCTGGCTCTTGGCGTGGCGAGGATTTTCTACGGCGCTCTGGGTGTTTTGAATGTCCCGAGACTCTGGACACCAGCTCATCTGTTTTTGCAGTAGGCATCCCCCGGGGGGGTGTAGCGTGAGGGCTGACAGGCGCGTGTTGAGCTTCTGAGCACCCCGGAAATGGGGGCCCTGACTCACACGGCCTCGGGGCAGGCAGGTGGGGCGCAGGTTCGGCTCCTTCCCCCGCCGCCCGCACCTTCCCGGGGAAGCAGGCGCTGACCAACACTGCTTCATCGCTCAGGGTGGGGGGCGGCTTAGCTCCCCGCCGAGTGCCACAGACAGCAGGGAAGGGGGACCAGAGAGTCAGCTAGCCTGCGCCCACACTTCCTTCCGCCCTCTCGTTAATGCCAGTGGGGCTGGGGGCTCGGCTCACCTCCGGAAGCCAATACGGCCCTGGCGGGGGTGGAGAGCCGGGAGGTGAGGAGTCGGGAGGGGAGGGGTGGGGTGGGGCCGGCGTGCGACGGGATCCCTGATCAGCTCCTGCTCTGCCGGGTGGAACCGCGGACGTGGCCACGTGGCTCTCCGGGGGTGTCTGGCTGGAGGACCGAGGAAACTCTCCAAAAGTTCCTTTGTCTTTAGGTCATTCCTTTCTCCCTGGGAACAGACTTACCCCGGAGATTTCTTAGTCTGTGCCCACTAAGGGTTTGTGTCGGAGGCTTCGCAGCAGCTGCCGGGGACCGCATGGGAGGCCACGAGGAAGCCGAGGGACGTCTCGCAAGCCGTCTTCTTCCTACCTTCCAGACACCCCGATGTCTGCTGACTGCCTTACAGCCGGGCTTTTCGTGGTGGGTGGGAGAGTCTGGGAGGAAGTTAGTGTTTTTATGTCTTCCCATCATACCTACAAGTCACAGGAGAACTTAAAGAGCGTCACTCTTCCTCGCTGTCGTCAGGGTCACTGCTCTGTCAGTGGGAATGCAGGCGCGAAGCTGTGACTTTCCAAAGCCACGTAAGAAGTTGACAGTAAGGCTCAGCCCATCAGCCCAGACTCCAGGGCTCTTCCCCGCCCTGCTCTGCCCGAGACTGTCCTCCTGTTACCAAACCGCATCTAAAAGAACTGAAACAAAGCCGCTTTTCTTCTATTCAAGATGCTTTGCTTCTCTTATGGTGGCCTCTACTGCTGCTGCTGCTGCTAAGTCGGTGATGGTGGTGGTGACGGTGGTGATTGTGACGGCCATGATGGTGATGATGTGCTGCTGCTGCTGCTGGGGGGGATGGCGACTGTGGTGGAGATGGTGATGGTGGAGGCCATGGTGGTATCATGATGACGATGGTGACGGTGACGGTGATGGCGACTGTGGTGATGCTGGTGAAGATGGTATGATGGTGGTGGTGGTGGTGGTGATGGTGATGGTGACTGTGGTGATGCTGGTGAAGATGGTATGATGGTGGTGGTGGAGGTGGTGCTGATCACCGTGGTGATGGTGAGGAAGTTGACCGTGATGGTGACGGTGGTGGGGATGGCGACGATGCACAGCAGGCGCTCTGTACCAGGTCTGCCTTCTAACTCTTGCTTCCCTGAGGGGGCGAGGCCGCAGGGGAGGGTCAGGCAGGCTTGGCTGCTGGTAAGGGAAGCAGAGTGGGACCAGCTGTGGGTTCAGCCTTCCCATTTGCAGTTTGACCCTTGTGTCAGCCTGTAGTTGTCCAGTGCAAAAGATCAGGGCTTGCGGCTGGGGGCGGCCTAGATCCTGGAAGAGGGGAGAGAAACCTTCCCGGACTCGGAGCTCCTCAGCCCCTGCCTGCCAGGAGACCACGGAGCAGCTCTGAGCCAGCTTTCCTATCTCAGAGATAGAGCTCCCGCTCCCTACATCTTGACAGAGGCCTCTTCCCACCACTTCCCATCCTTTGGCCTCAAACAAAACCCTTCTTTGAAGCAACATTTGGGTGCAAGATGAAATGGAAATGTGGCAGACGGGCCAGCTCCGCTGGAGGGGAGGCCGTGGAACACAGAGGCCACGCGTGCCCAAGCGTGGCCCTTATTCTGGCCTGCCGTGCCCTTGGCAGAGCCCAGACGACGTCCGCTCCGCCCGCTCCCGGCTAAGGGCCTCTGACGGCCCCACCATACTGGTGGCTCATGTTCAGAAGCTCAGCCCGGGTGACTTCGGGGTCCGGGCTCCTTCCTGCTCTGAGGGTGGACAGTGCACAGCAGTGTCCCTGCCACGATGCTCGCTCCACTGTCCCTACATCTCAGCTGCCCTCCAGGTCACAGTGAGGTTTTGGCAGAGTCCCACCAGAGACCCTGGCCGTGATCATGAGGTACCCCCAAAGCCATGTCTCGTGATGGGATCTAGACACAGAGAGTGTACCGGGGGAGGTGGACCTCGGCCAGGGCGACTGAACAGTCACAGCAAAAACCTTTGTGCTCCCGCCATCCACATGTCTCCTGGACCCTGATCTCTGCGGTGGGGTCTCCAAGGTCTGGACGCCCCCACGGGGACCACGGGCTGTCAGCCAGTCATGGGCTCCCCTAGAGACATTCTGTAGCCTTTTAAAGGTGTGGTCTGGACGCCAGCCCTCCCCACGTCAGTGTCCAGGCACAGTGCTGACCCTCAATCAATGCCCGGGGCCACTTGCCCGGGAGGCCGGAGCGTAGCTCGGGGCCACAGCACGCCCCACCTCCCACCTCTCGCCTCCTGCCTCTCGCCTGGCTGCCGCGGGCGGGCTGGCTTTGTGTGTCCCCGAGAGAGCCACGGGGCTGCTCAGAGCCTCAGTGCGCCCGTCCGTAATGGGGTGAGGACCTTCTCCTGGCAGTCCCAGCTGTCCTCCTGGGTTGGCCTCAACACGGGGAAGGTGGGGACCATGGGAGGGGTGCCAGGGCGCGGCCGGTCCTAGCAGGGGTGGCGCGGGAGGTCCTGCTTCCGGAGGCAGGGTCGCCCTGCCCCTGGGGGAGAGGGAGGCCTGACAGGGCCTGGTTTCCACGTGGCTCCATGTCTGGTTCCAACCGAGCCCGCCATCCTCATGGCCTGCTGAGACCCCGTCCTCGCAGCCCCAGGTCCGGGGGTGGGGCCCCCCACAACGTCAGGCAGGATGCAGGGGAGCCGCCGTCACGCAGACCCACGGGGGAGCCGCCGTCCCCCGAGAGCAGCTGCAGCCCGACGTGGCTGTGACCGTGCACCCTCACTCCCTCACTCATTCGTTCCTGCCACAGGCGCTCGTGGGAGCCCTCCCGACTCCAGGGCCGCTCCGTGCAGGGAGCACAAGGTGCTGCTCCGTCCCCCCATGGGCCCGTGGGGTTGTCCGGCAAAGGGAAGGGACAGTGAGCCAAGAGGCATGCCGTGGATGGAAGTGACAGCCCCACTGCGTGTGGTGAGCGCCCACGCACTCCCCGGGGGACAGCAGGGGACCCCAGAAAGGACAGGGCGGGAACTCCCAGCATGCACCCGCGCGGGCTCTGCACGTGGACACTGTGACACAGGGGTGACACCAGAGCCGCGAGCCGCTGCCCCTGCAGCAGTCCCCACACAGCAGCTCGGCAGGAGGCCCCGGGCCCCGCCCGGCCCTCCCCCCGCACCCACGTGCCACAGGGTCTCTGGCATACGGGGCTGCGTGTGAGGGGAGCCGACTCCCTGCCCAGGACAGAGGTGAGCACGAGCACCGGACCAGCCGAGCGGCCGCACTGTCCTTCCGCAGACAGAGCCAGGGGCCCCGTGCGGGTCTGCCTGCCTCCCCCCACCCCAGAGTCGGTGGGCAGGAGACGCCCCAGGCCCTAAACCTGCCTCCCCCATGAGCCTGCCGTCTAGGTCCTCCGGGCGAGTGAGGCTGGGGCTCCTCTGCCCCCAGGGCTGGGGCTTAGGGGGCTGCGGGGAAATCTGACTTAGGCATCCAAGGCCCTGGGGCCGGCGCGGAGAACGTGGAAACAGATGAGGCACGACTGTGGACGGTTCCGGTATTACAAGGCTCGGGACCATGTGACAGGGCGTTAGGGGCGTGTAAGGGCTTGGACTCCAGGAATCCACGCAGATGACCTGAGCACCAGGAGTGGCTGGTGGAGCTGGCGGCCCCCGGGGAGGGGCCCTGGGGCCAACACCCTCCCCGGGGTGGGGAGCCCGGCCTGGCCACCCCCTCCACGCTGACTCAGAGGGGCTGCCGTCCCCTCCGAAGACACACGAGCTGGGCTGTTCTCTGGAGGACCTGGCTGCCCTGAGCGCATAGAGGGGTGGGTCAGGCACCTGTGGGCAAAGCAGATGGAAGGCCTCGACCCCCAAAAGGGAGGCATCTGAGTCTTGGGTCCCCTGATGGTCCCATGGAGAAGGACCGGGGGCTGCCCCAGCTTCTGGACACCCGCGCCCCTGTCTGCGGGCCACTGCCTGTCAGCGTAGGTCCGTGCACCTGACCTCAGCTATCCAGGCCCAAGGGGACAGCGTGTGGAGGGGTGCAGGGGGGGCAATCGCGGAGTCGATGTGTCTCCTGCGGCACAGAACAGAGACTGCACAAACCTGGTACGTTAGGAAGGTGACATCAGAGCCCGAGGTCTAGGGGTCAGACATGGGCCGCGGGCCAGGAGGTTGGGTCCAGCCTGGCTTGGACCCGCGTCAGGGGTCAGGCCTGTTTCCTCTCTCAAATGTCGAGTGCAGCCCGGAGGCACTGTGCCCCGAGGAGCGGTGGTCTCGGGGGTGGCCCACCCCTCTGCAGGGCGCGCCCCGGGCCCTGGGCAGAGTAGGCCCCTGTCCCTGGATGAGTGGGTGTGTCTCAGTGCCAGGGCTCAGGGGGGCCTGGCAAGGAGAGAGACACGGGCTCCCATGCCCCCTCCCCCTTGCCCACCAGACCTGAAGCAGGGAGCAGAGGGAGGCAGGGCAAGTGTGGGCGAGACCTGGGTTTGTCCTGACCACGTTCCACTGTTCCTGGAAGGTTTCTGGAGGCATCCCCTGATCCCCGCCCAGCCCCGGGAGGAAGGCAAAACCCTGAGTTCCTGCGACAGTGTTATTCTTGGTTCCTCGGTGCAGGACCTCGAGTGTGCTGGCTCCTGTCCCGAGAGGTGACTTCCTATGGCGTGTCCAAAGCTCCTGGACCCTCACCCGCTCCCAGACAAGGAAGCCAGTGCCGTTTCCAGCCTCCCAGTTCTGCTTTAACAAAGCCTCTGCCCCTCATGAGGGTGCCCGTGACCCCTCCCACGGGAGCCTGCCCCCGCGGTGGGTGGGCCTGTCACTCGGTCGCGTGTGCGCGGTGCCCGCAGCCGGTGGTGAGTCCCTTGCCCCTCCCCGGTGAAGGTCCAGGGCCTCGTCGTCCCGGGCTCCTGGTGCGAGCCAGTCCGTGTGTCTGGGCTCCATGGCCCGGGGGCGACGCCCGGTGCTGGGAACAACGTGCTCATTGTCACAGCCGCCCGGGCTCGGAGCGCGGAAATGGGAGCCGCTGAGCCCCCCGTTACCGCAGGGAACGGGGCTGTGCTCCAGCTCACACGAAGACGTAGTAATTCTCACCCATGATTCGGATCTCCTGTTTCCCTCGCCCCACCTTCTGGCGGCACCAGCTGAAGAGGGGGAGGGGGTAGGCCGTAAAGGCACAGGGCCACGGACGTCTTCACTCACGGGCATCCGGCCACGTCAAGGGCCCACGGGCCATGGCCAGGGCGCTGGACGCTGCCCTCGAGGGGGCCTGGCCAGCGACAAGGACGTCCAGCAGAGCACTGCCCCCGACAGTTGTCTCTTGACCCGAGGCCCAGAGTGCTGGCAGGGCTGCGATGACTCCAGGACAGATGCAGTCAGAGGGTGGAGGCAGCTCTGGCCCGTGCTGGCCGGCTTGGTCAGAGGCGGCTGCTCCTGGCTCCTAGAGGCCGGGGGCTCCTCCTGCCACGGCCAGCCCGCCTGTGGTCCGGAGCCACGGCGAGAGGCCCACCCCGAGTCCGGGCGAGGGAGCACTGGAGGCCCGCCCAGAGCCATCCCAGGCCTCGCCGAAAGGCGTCAGCGGAGAAAGCGGATTCCTCGCGGTTACGCAAGCCGGGGCCGCGGGGATGGCCGCTGCCGCAGCCAAAGCAAGCACCGTGGCTCCGGAGGGAGAAGCCGTGCGGCTGAGGGAAGGGGGCGCGGGCTGTGGGCTCGGCCGGCTCCTGACCCCAGGGGAGCGGGGGGTGCTTCCAGCCTCTGCTCCCCTTTCCCCCAGCTAGACCTGCACGTCTCGTGCCCCAACTCTGCGTCTGGGTCTGGACGGGGGCAGCCGTCCCGGCCCCTGAGGGCCAGTCTGCCCACCGACCCGTGCTCGTCGCGCAGTAGCTCTGTGTCCGGCCGGTGGACCTGGGGCCGTCTGGCAGGAGCCGGCTCGTGGCCTGGCTGACACCGGAAATCTGCCGTGCGCCATGCCGGGTGCACCCAAAGCTCAGAAAACACCCCAGTCCTGCCGACTCCTGCACCAGGATGCCGTGGAGTCTGGAAAGAGCCTGGAGCTCGGGGATGCCCCCAAAGTGGACCAAATGGAGGGCTCAGGTGGGGGCACAGCAGGTGCACGGGGCGGGGGGTGCCTGGCCCAGGGAAGAGGGACAGATAGCAGGTCAGTTCGTGCGGGGACCCCACTAGTGCAGAGGCAGTGCCCCCCACCCCGCCCCGCCGACAGGTCTCTGGACCCAACAATAATGCAGCAAGGACCGCATGTCAAAGGCAGGTGTTGCCCGCGGTGGGTGGCTGCACCCCTGCCGGTCAGCGGGCAGAGGGGGAGCTCTGTGGCCTCTTTTCTCTGCCCCGGGGTTGGAGGCCTGGCAGAGCAGGACGGGGAGGCCCCGGCAGTGAGCAGGGCCCACCCCGCACCCACGCAGGAGGCCGGCAGGGCCAGGAGGGCAGCGTGAGGAAGACGTACGAGCTGAGGGAGGAGGGGCCCTGTCCCTGGCGTGGGGGGGCGGCTTTTATCTCACAGGAGCTCAGAACATGTTTCACATGAAACTCATCCGCAGGACCATCAATCAGATGTGGACGTCAGACTCTGCAAAGGCTTGAAAATATTGGCTTCCGCCGATGCACGTGGGAGGTAAAGCTCGTAACCAGAAAAACCTGTGGGTGCGGGAAAGGCACGTTTCCAGAGCTCCGTGCGAAGCGGGAGCAGCGTCCCCTGCAGACACCCTCAGCACCGGCTGTCTGTCCCACGCCGGCCCATGAGGGGGCCCTGGGGCTCCACACCCCGAGGTCGGACACGCGGCGGAAGGGACGGGCTTTGGAGGGAGACCTGGGCGGAGCAGCAGCCGTGCCTGTCAGAGCCCCCAGCAACCAGGGGGCAGCGCCCTCACATCGGCCCTCCTGGCAGGGCCCCCGCCTGGGTGGGCGTCTCTGCAGCCGGCTTGGCCACCGAGGAACGGCCACAGCCAGCCGTCTCCCTCCGCGGTGCTTGTGGCAACACTTCCCCTTCCTTTCTCTTCTGAAGGGCAGACTGGGGGCAGTGGGGACACGGGTACCCCACACCCCACGTCCGGGCACCCGGAGCCTAGCCCAGAAGCTTCCCGCAGCGGGGACTGGCTCTTGGGTTGGGAGGGTGGGCCCGCCACTGTGGGGGAGCATGGACCTGACCAGGCTAGGCCAGCGGTCCTCTTTGGGTCCAGGCGTGTCCTCTGATGGAGAGGCCCGCCCCCGGGTCCAGCTCCCATCACAAAGGCTGCCCACATGCCTCGGTCCAGAGACTTGCCCCTCTCCCTCCAAGGCAACGGGCGACACGTCGGCTATCCCTAGGGCTTCAGCCATGCCGGGAGGACCCCTTTGAGTGCCGGGGCCACCTGTGAACTGGGAGCAGGGGGACGTCCCTCCCAGGCCTGACTCCCAACCCCTCTGTCCCTGGGCAGCCAACCAGGAGTCTCTGCTTCCCGTGGCAGGAGCTTGGAGCGGGAAGGTACCGTGCGGTGGAGGCCGCGGGGAGCAGGGACGGACTGCTCGTCCGTCAGCAGAAACCTGAGCTATCACGCGTGGGTGATAAACGTGCCTGCCATTTCTGTGGCCTCCGACTCGGGGCACGAACCTCCCTGTGGGACTCAAACCGTTGCGGGTAACTCCGGGGGGACTCCCGGGAGGAGGGGACACGGGGGAGCCCAGGAGCAGGCGTCGGGGTCCTCCCGTCCACTCCCTGCTGGGTCACGCTCGCGCCCTCACGTCCAGGCAGCTCGCTGGGCTTCCGAGGCCCAGGCAGCGCGTGGGAATGAGCCCTCACCTCCTGCGTTTAAGTCCTGCCCGCGCTCGCCCCGAGAACTCCGTGGGGACGTCACCCTCACGGAAACGCGTCGCCGTTGCTTCAAACGCAGATCGCCTCACCTGCGAGCCGGCCAGCCTGTAAGGGACGCCTTCCCTTCCTCGGCTTCAGCCGTGGCCAGAACCACCAGCCCCTCGCCGTGGGGTCAGGGCCGGGCTCCCTGGCACCATCGGGCAAGTCAGCAAGGGGCGTGTGACGGCCAGGCTCGGGGCCAGCTTGCCCAGGACACAGGACCAGATGCTGGGTCCAAGCCCGGTCTCACCGTGGCTGTGAAGGCGTTTTTAGACGAGGTGTGTGTTTGGGTCTGTAGATTTCGAGGGAAGCCACCTGCGTGCTGCGGTGGCCCCATCCGATCCGTTGAAGGCCTGACCGGAACAGACTGGGTCCCAGCCGAGGGGGCGGAGCTCCGCGGCCCACGGTCTTCCGGCTCCCACTGCTTCCGTTCGCTGGGTGCCCCCGTGTGTGCTTACATGCATGCGTGCGCACACACGTGCCCACGCACCCACACACGCACATGTGCACACACCGCCGCGTGCACATACGTGTGCGCACACGTGTACACGCTCTCATACACACACATGTGCACGCTCACGCATGCATCCAACACAACGTCCTACTGCTCGTGCTCCTCCGAAGGGCCCTGGCCAGATCGCGAGGGACAGTGTTCACGACACGGGACGCTCTCCACTGCAAGTAGCCCTTGCCGTCCAGCACTTCCCGCGTGCAGGGGGCCAGGGACGAGCTCGGGGAGCCGTGAGGCGCGAGCTGGGGAGAGCCGGGCTGGGAGGTGGAAGGACATCGTCAGCGGGGGTCCCTTTGCCCAAAGCCACTCCCCGCACGCTGCCCCTGCCAGACAGACGCCTCGCCCTGGGGCTCGGTTTCCCTCGGCCCTCTGGGCTCACATCTTTGCTGGGGGCCTTTCGGGCGTCTGGCCTGGTTCCCTGCACCAGCCACATTCTGCCCATTTGCACACCGATCTGTGCGGGCTCCAGAGACACCTGGACCCAAACGTGCAGAGCAGAGGAGCCAAGAGCCCGGACCGCGGGCGAGACCGATGGCAACACACGTCCGTCTCCACGCCCCGACACACTGAGCTCCCGGTGACGCTGGCGGCAGGCGCCCCACGCCGTGGCTCAGTCCCCTCGTGGGGTGTTAGAAAACCAGCTCCCTTCTCTGAGAACAGGTGAATAAATCGGAGGGGCCAAGCTTCCCGGATAAATACAAACCTACAATTTCTG